>NC_134592.1:63099807-63412115 GCF_037038515.1 Microtus pennsylvanicus
AGTTTATTAATGAATTCTCATAACCCCCGGTGTGGTAGGTATTATTAAGACATGGTTCATGTGGGGCAATGGAGGCTAAGGAACTCGCCCAAGGCCACATAGTGAATCAATCTCCACCGGGTAGCACAGGCACGAGATGAGATCCTGCCACACCTTCTGTCCTCACCACTAGATCATGGTCTGTTTCTGTCTTGGGATGAAATTAACAGAACTGAAATTGGAGCTCAAGTGCCAAGAGATGGAAGGAATATTTGGTAATGATTTCAGGAGGGAACTGCGAGGCAATAAGGGGCTCCGAGGATACCGTAATGTGCTTCAGATAACAGATATGCATTTCTGGCTTTGAAATACATTAGGAACAGATTCTGCCACATATCAGATGTATTTAGGATTAGGCAAGGTAAGAGAAAGAACTTGGGTAAAGTATAAAATATGGAAGAGGAAACTAATATTTTGGACGTTTGATGTTACCCTGCAGAGTAGTCAAAGCATATCTTAGCTGTGATCAGGTACATTCAGGGTGATATGGTTGTAAACCTGAAAGCAATTTATTCCCAGTACTTGTGTATGTCTGAAGGTGTGGAGAAAATAAGACTGTAGGAGTCTACATTTCTGACTGTGACTAGACTGCTAAAAGATGCCCTTTTGTCTCAACATCTTCTTGTTATGTACAACAATAAAAATAAAGTTTATTTCCAAAGCTTTATGTCTGTCCGTCTGTGGTTTTCAAAATGCGCATAACTGGCAAGGGTATTGAGGATGAATTGATTCTAAGAAAAGCAGCCCATGCATAACAAATCTTCAGTAATTGTAGCTGCTTCGCTAGTGCGTGCACAGGCACACCTGTCATCAAGCGATGAGCTTCACGTTGATGCATCTCAATCTTCAAATTTGTTCCAGGTACTTTATCAGACAGACATTCTGATTTTGCTTTTCTGTGTTTCTTCTGGAAATATTTCTGATGAGTGGAACTTCATGATCCATTAGTTTTACTCTTGTATCAAATACATCAAGAGCGTGCACTGCACGGCATTGCACAGATTGCTCTGGTACTTAGCACTTTCAAGCAACTTTTTAAATTCTAATATGAACTATTGATATACAAGTATTAGAATCAACCATATAAACATCACAATAGCCAGGTCATACCTGACCCCACTTAATTGTTCAGTTGTTTTATTTGCCATACTGTGATAATAAAACCATTAGAAACTTAACAATTCAAGCATCATACAGTTCATTTTGAGATCACTTGTTACTTTGGATAGATAATACATGGCAGTGGTATCTAACTGTTGAGAAGATAGGTAAAGCTCTAGAGTGTGAAGAAAATATTAGTTCTTGCTCCTTTGGTTCTTCTCATCTCTGTAGTGTTTCTCAATAAGACAATCTTTTCAGACACCGGATAATTGGGTAATTAAAGATCCCCATCCGTAAGTATTTCTTCTCCATAGAGGACCTATGAGTTCTTAAAGTCTCTGTATTAGCTATTTGTAAACTATGTCAACATGCTAAGTGAAAGAAAAGCCATTTATGGTGCTAGGTCACCCTTTCACATCTGCAGACAGTTTTAAGTCATCTATCAAAAGAGTAACATTTTCCTTGCTCATTTTTTTGTTTTATGCTGGCTCTGTGCATTCTTCCAAAAATGATTTATAAATATCTTCTCGCTCAAGTCATATTTTGCTTGTTAGATTTGCTACTGAGTTGTGTAAATACTTGTAATTTTGGAAATAAATGCCTTACTTTTTAATTAAAAAAAGAAAGAAAAACAAATACAGTAATACTTATGTACCAGCAGGCAGAACAAACAAACAAAACTGGTAAAATGGGTCAGTGGTTAAATGTATTTTCTGCCCATCCTTACCTTCTGCAGTGAATTCCTGGGACCCACCATATAGAAGGAATGAAAGGACTCCTAAGAATTGTCCTCTCACCTCCAGATGTGCGCGTGCACACACACACAAGCACCCACCTCACGAGTGTACACAGACAAAATAATTTTTTTAAAAAAAATCACAAGTACATTGACTATCACATATCAGTATCAACATTTAACATTTTAAGTGATTATTAACCACAGCACACTTCTGGTACTTGGTACTTTTGAGAAAGAAAGGGGCCAGCCTTTTGTTCTTGAGCACACCACCCAATTCATCATCTGTTTAGTTTGCTTACATTTTTGTTATTTCATACCTGACTTCCATTTTTTTTTGCTAATTCAATTTCTAAGTTACTAACGGCCAGAGAAATGAAAAATGTTACCTCTGCCTGCTTTGAGAGATGATTTCAGAGTAATTTGCGGTGGCAAATATTTGTCTGTACTTAAATGTGAGGCTGAATGCATATGAGCACACATACATTTTCATGGAGACTTGTGTGGCATAGTAGTTCATCAAAGAATCAGACGTTAACCGAGAAGAACAATACCAAAGGTCTGCAGAGGTTCAGGCAGTAAGATCACTTACCCAGGGAATTCAATGATTCCTCCCAGCCTCTTCACTCAGCAGAGACTTCTGGATTTTCAGACTCTAGGCAGACAGGGCAGGTGCCAAGTGATCAAAGGAGGTGGCCCGAAATTCCCTGAAACAGAACGTACACGAGATGTAAATGACCATTTAATATCCATGATTAGATTTTAGTTTTGTAAGTTTTCTCATTGGACAAGCCTTTGCTTTTTGTATAGTTCATCATTGCTTTATCCACAGACCAATTTTTTTTTTAATAGAAAGTTTTTTCTGTTTAGAACCTTCCACCAAATTACATAGTGGCTCTGGAATTTGTTTTAATGGACAAATATTTAAATCTATTTCTAAAAATTAACTTTTAAAAGATAGTACAGTAACAGAGTATTGTAAAGGACTATTAATCATGGTGAACAAAATCCTACAGAATATTTCTCAAATTATAAAAAATTACTTCATCAACTAAAAGAGAAGACATAGCACATCAATGTGAGGTAACACAAATTTGTGTTCTATGGCCATAGTCATATAACTATGGCTTCAGAAAAAAAATGACCTCTTATTATCTTTAAAAAATGAAGCAATATAGAACCCAGTATTATGATAAATTATCTGCCATTGCATTGTCTTCAACAAAGAAATAAAACTTTAAAAAAATTAAAAGTATTTTCTATAAAGAAATAACATTAACATTGATTCCATTTAAAGTTATTATTTGGGCCTTTCTAAAATTTAATTAATATTAATTAAATTATTATTGTTACAATTACTATTATTTCGCTGTACTGTATGTAGATTGAAGGAGACTAGATTGTCTTCATGAAGAAGGAAAAAATACCTTGGGTGTAGGAACAATTATTGAGTACAGAAAAGATTCAGTTTGCCAAATGAGCTCCAGCAGCAGCAGCAGCAGCAGCAGCAGCAGCAGCAGCAGCAGCAGCAGCAGCAGCAGCAGCAGCAGCAGCAGCAGCAGCAGGTTCCTGGTACTCACAGTCCTGAGAGTGCTGTAAGGTCAGATTTTCCTAATTCATTCTCCCTGTACTCTTCACCATCTTTGAGAAACTAGAAATGTTTACCATTTCTCATCGTAATAATCAATGACTATTATTAAATATTAAACATCAATGCTTGTTGTTGGTTATGCTTTAAAATGTCAGATAATTTCTAATATGTATGTTACCCCATATGATATACCTAACTCAGGCCACAGATTTCAATATTTTGCTTAAAGATCCCCCAAACTCTCAGAATTCCACAGTCTTAAAGACTCGTAACTTTTAAAGTTTCCTTTCTCTTAAAGAAAGTGCCAACTGTATTTTTAATTTGAAATGATGTATGGTACTGGCTCTATCTTGGAGTACTTCCTCTTCCCACATGCCTCCGCAGAACATGGCTATTTTATGACTTTTTTTTTTTAGTGTAATTGCATTAAGAAATGACAGAGGGGGAAGAAACACTGCCTGTGATTATCAGTGGGAAGAAAAAGAAGAATCCTCCACCATCCACGAATAGCAAAGAGAATATGGACATATTCAGATAACTAATTAGATAACACAAGCCGAGTTGTGAGGCTTGGTACTGAAGACAAATTTGGGGAAGCATCACTATCCAAGGCGTAATAAAATTGAAATGTGTTCAGAAAACAAACAATAAGGCAAACAATAAAAACTTTGTTTTCTGAAGTGAGAGAAAGTAAGGGCGTGGAGTATGGTGGATTGGGAGGTGGGAAGTTCTGAAGGAGTGAGGTGAGAGGAAATCATGATCAGAATGTCTACTCGGGAAAGATTTTTCCATAAAAATGATAAAGGTGTTGAAGATTTAACAGTGCTGATAATGGACAGAAACTGAGAAGTGGGAATGATGACATTTCATTGGGCGGACCGGGAGGTCTTTCTCATGGTGTCATGGCAGCTTTTCTTCTAAGCATTCTGAAATGTATTTGTGTAAGCTGAAAGAAATGTAAAATGAATGGAATGGGTAGTTTTTAAGTCTTCCCAAACTACCAAGCTCTCCACAATAGTGTGTCAATTAACCTTTAGAATGACTTCGAAAGTTGTGTGTCTTATTGTACTGCCTGGTTTTGTATGTCAACTTGACACAAACTAGAATCATCAGAGAGAAAGGAGCTTCAGTTGAGGAAACACCTCCATGAGATTCAGCTATAAGACATTTTATCAATTAGCGATCAAAAGGAGAGGGCCCAGCCCATGGTGAAAGGTGCTATCCCTGGGCTTGTGGTCCTGAGTTCTATGAGAACATAGGCTGAGCAAGACAGTGGAAGCAAGCCAATGAGCGGCACTCATTCATGTCCCTGCCTCATCCATGATCCTGCCCTGTTTGAATTCCTAATCTGACATTCTTCAGCAATGAACAGAAATGCTGAAGTGAAAGCCAAGTAAACCCTTTCATTCCCAACTTGCTTTTAGATTATGGTGTTTTGTCACAACAATAAGAACCCTAACAAAGACACTTATTTTATTGTAAGAAAATTTGGAGACATTAGTAAACTTTCTAAGCCTTCTTAACCTTACATCGCACACTTCCACCTCTGGAACTCTTTGTAAGTCAGAAGTAACACATATATTAGTGGTATCTGCTCATTATAATGGACTCATCAGTAATTTGTCACTTTTTTCCCCAAGATTATACACCTTTTGAACAAAATTGTTTTACTGTCCTTGCCAAACACAATATCACACTTTATGGATTTTCTATAAAATCTATGTGGCCCAGTTAGCTCATTCAGTAGAGCATGAAACTCTTAAAAATCTCTCTCTCTCTCTCTCTCTCTCTCTCTCTCTCTCTCTCTCTCTCTCTCTCTCTCTCTCTCTTTCTCTCTCTCCCTCTGTGTGTGTGTGTGTGTGTGTGTGTGTGTGTGTGTGTGTGTGTGGCTGTGTGTGTGCATGAGTTTGGGTGAACATGACATGTGCGTGGAGGTTGAAGGACAGTCTCTGGTGTTATTCCTCCTACCTTGCTTTAAAAAAGGTTTTGTGTTGTTTGCCATTATGCATGCCAAATCTACTGCTCATAATTTCTGGATATTTTCCCATCTCTACTTTGCATTTGATAACAACAGCCCCAGGATTGCAAGAGCACATCACCAAGACTGTAGGTAGGTTCTAGGATCTAAACTCAAGTACAAGTACTCAAACTGTGAGCAGGGACTTCATCCAGTGCACCATCTCCCCTGAATTTTAATTTTTGTCTAGCAACTTGTCTTCTTCTGTGAGACTCACTTGTCTAAAACATTAATATTTCAGAACTTTTCAAGAGTTGGAACTTCTTGTTGTCATTCTATTTTTGAAACCAATTTAGGGAGGGAAAACCAAGCAGGAAGTTATCATTGTTCTGTGTCTCCTACAACATGTGTGATGCTAAGGGCTTTGTTTTTTATTATCTCCCACAGTTTTGAGACAGCATAAGATGTATTCAGTTTTGCCTCTGTTTTTCCTTTTTCCTTCTGCTTCACTGAATTTTACTGTTTCTTGGAGACAGACATGATTAGTCAAATCCCTCTCACATATGTCCCCACCCCGCTCCCATATTCAAGAAAGAAAAAGAAATCTGTTATGTGTCATACTACACACACTTGTAAATTCTTGGATTTGGCAAAGTCTGAACAACATGCCTTGCTTGGACTATTTTTAGAACGATGGGTGGCTTTTCAGAATCAGGATTATATTTAAGAGGTTATTGCCTTGTGTAGAGAAATGAAGTCCTCAGGAGATGCTTCCTGTCAGTTTTTATCAGGAACAACATCTAATCAAAGGATATAGAAAATTTCGTGAGGCCAAGAGTATTCTCTAGTGTTTTATTGGTGAAATGAACTGTTCCTCATGTGGTTCTGGTGGCAGACATGATGGATTCTGCTCATCTAAAAGCTCTCTCATCAGAATTGTATCTGTAAAAAAGGTGATATATATCCATCACTCCACATGGATATACACATGAATGTACACATAGTTATACATGTGCATGCATGCATAGATACACACATGAATGTGTATATAGATGCACACATGGATATACCCATTGATGCAAATGCAGATGTACATGTACATACACACATGGATGCAAGCATGGCTATACACACAAAGGTATACTTAGATGCACAAATGGATATATATACATATAAATATACACATGGATACACACAAGATATACACATGGATACACACATTGATATACACTGTGCATGAATTCACATGTAGATACACTAGTGAAGACATATGGACTCATACATGGATAGACA
Organism: Microtus pennsylvanicus; assembly: GCF_037038515.1. Taxonomy (NCBI): domain Eukaryota; kingdom Metazoa; phylum Chordata; class Mammalia; order Rodentia; family Cricetidae; genus Microtus; species Microtus pennsylvanicus. The sequence continues at coordinate 63,106,525 of NC_134592.1, forward strand.
CAGTATATATGCATGGATATGCACAAGGATTCACATGAGGTTATGTACATGGATGTACACAAGAATACATAGGTGAATACATACACAGACAAAGCAAGCATGAACATATGTATATGTATGGATATATGCATAAATTTCACAACACCAATTCTCAAAAGATAAATTTTTGTCTTTTTTCAAAAATGTCAAGACAGCCTTTCTATCCAGTGGGTACCTTGATATATAGTCAATAATAATGAAAGATCTATTCTTTTCTTATTACATTTCCTGACAGTGTCAACTGAGAATATAAAGAGGAAAAATATAATCCAAATACCTGTAGTATACTTGAATTTGGTTAAGTTGATGATCAAACTGATTGAATTAATAAGCATACACCAACAGCATATGTATGTGGGGGACTTTCCAGAAGGCTTAACTAAGGGAAACAGAACCAATTCCAGGTGGGGTGTCTGGATGTCCGGAGAAAGGCAGTCAGACAAGTTTGCTTTCTCTGCTTCCTGGCCCATGTAGGAGCTGCGCCTCTGTACCCCGAGTATAACGCTGACTAAAATCATTGAAACTATGAACAAAATAAATCTGCCATCTTTTATTTCTGTTGGGCATTTCATTATGACATTAACAAGTCAAACATGGTACACTCTGTGTCGTACATGATCCTCGCTTATCGAATATTTCAGATTTATCTAAGCATGTAGTTCACCTTTTCACATTCTTGTCAACTTATTTTAAATATTTGACAGAATGGTAGACTGGCTTGCTAAGCATACATCTTCCAGTGTTCCTTTACCTTCTCTCACATATTGGAAACAGTTATACTTTAAGAAAGATGAAAGGTCTAATGAGTCCTTAGGAATCTTTCTTCAAAGATATCCGGTTGACCAGGGATTGCTAAAAAGGTCTCTGAAGTGTGAATTATGTACAGATTAGAAGCTAACACTAGAATTTTCTCTATATCTTGAGGTCACCAATCAAATTTAAACTATGTTTTAAATTCTACCCAACAGTACAGTCCTTTTGAAACAAAGCCATATTCTTTTCATTGCTTTTCCCCCCACCCTGGGAGGAATATTTCAAGTGTAAAGCTTTCAAATTTTGTGATGAATGAGAAATAATGCTTTAATAGACCTTGATCTTCCTGAGAAGCATTCACTGAAATGACTTAAATGATGTACATGCTGACTCCACAAGCCCAAAATGATCATAGGCAATATGATTAATGCTAAATGGTAGGCAGATTATTTCCAATTAAAAGGTTTATATAGATTATATAAGTACAAATATTAAAGTATTTTAACTACTTTTAGAACATTGAAAATTTAAAAAATATAAATTTGTAGGAAATTAACCTCTTTAGTTCTTTCTTTTGTTGGGTTACAGAAAACAATATCAATTTTTAATTAGCTTGCAAAAATGTAGGTAAATCCATTCATGTCCTTACCTTAAAATTTCTGTGATTAGACAAAAAGCAGGACATGCTGGGATGCTACTTAGCCCAGACAGCTTAGCTAGGTGAAGAGTCTGTTTTCTTAGGTGTCAGAAGTGTGTGAAGACTGAAGACTGCTTTGCAAATCTTTATTGATGATGTATCATCTCTTATCTTGTCTTCTGACTTGTCTTGGCCCAGTATTACTCTTAGGAAATCTTCGGTGTTTCATATTAATCAAGAAAGGAAATATATTAGGAATGAAGGAAGACAATGGAGAGGTCAGAAGAGAATGAAAGGAATCTATCAAAGGGAGGGGAAAATGAGAAAGAAGGAGAGTGAAGTTGTGAAGAAAAGAATGAGAAAATCATAAAAAGAAAGATAATAGCAAAATCCTATTAGCAATTTACTTCCCTGTGTCTTCTACACAAATGGGCTACATCCTTGGTCTTTAAGAAACAGAAGACTCCAACATTTGATCAATTTCACATTCATGTTAATTGTTGTCAAAATTAAAGCATCAGGCTTCTAAGACATGCCACTCATATTTAAAATCATATTTGGTTCACTTACAATATAAAAATATTGTATAAAAATCAGTACAGAGTCACAGTCCTCAGAATCTTAGTGATTCCCAAATTAATTTATGAATGTGTTGAGCCTTGCTGAGGGGCATTACCCAGAAGTCATAAGAAAGTGTTCTTTGGGGATAATATATAAAACAATCCTGGGAGCAATGGGAAAGCTTAACAATGCATAAGGTTAGACTGAAGAGTTGTGGAGGATCTAAGGTCTACCATTTAAACTAAAACCATTGCTTAGTTTGTCTCATGAACTAGAGGTATAGATTTCTTTGGAAAATTAAAAAGGGAATTCCTTAGATTAACTTACGTGGTATACTCTGGGCATCCCAACAATGCCTTTACAAACTGGACCCCTTGAAAGCACAGGTGTTGCTCAATTAACAAGCCTAGATGTCTCAGAACTTGCTATCTGGCACTCAAGGCATGGTGTCTCCTGGAGAAACAGTAGTTTTTCAGCTCATATTAGAAGGCTAATAAAGCTGGGTTTGACAGCAGGAAAATATGGCAGCAGGGGTAGATGTGCTCACCAGTAACAAGGAAATGAAGGTAGGCACAAAGAAACATCTTTTCCTCAGACCTCCATATGATTGGGCCATCATTGGAAGGTACAACATGCTTCTAACAAACTTATTTACCCCCCTCAGTAAATCCATCCTAGGAACCACCTCAATGACCCCCTCCAAGCAATGCTTAATTAATTTTATATCAGGTTGATAACCATAATTAACCATCTCAAGAACTGAATAGAAGCTTAAACCTTAAATTAAAAGCATTTTTATTCCTTACATTTCGAGATAATAAGTTGACTTGATACTTAATGTTATGCTTCAGGTGAATTTATTTATTTATTTTTAATATTTATTTATTTATTATGTATACACTATTCTGTCTGTGTGTATGTCTGCAGGCCAGAAGAGGGCACCATACCTCATTCCAGATGGTTGTGAGCCACCATATGGTTGCTGGGAATTGAACTCAGGACCTTTGGAAGAGCAGGCAATGCTCTTAACCACTGAGCCATCTCTCCAGCCCCCCAGGTGAATTTATTTTCCTGGTGAAATTTCATCATTCAAATGCATTGACATCTCATAACTTACTATATAGGCAATGGTTTCAATTCAAAATGCAGCTCTGTAGAAAAGCAGCTTGAAGAAACAGCAAGCAACACTGCTCCCTTTGTGATAAAGGGACTCCCAAGCCAAGGCTTGAAAAGTCTCTTCTATTATTTAGAAGAGCAATAATCAGAGAGAATAAAGGGAAAGTCTGCAAGCTTTGTGCATTCTAACACATGCCCAGATAGTACAGAGTAACAGGGAATGTGGCTGCTGTGATACACAACTAAAAGCAGCCTAAAACTTTTATTCTAGAACCTCCTGGAAATATCAGAGGCAAGACTGAGAAAGACTTAGTAGGATGAGTCTTTCCAATGACACTCACAAACATGGCCATGGCAGATATTTTATTACTAGATACATTCAGTTATCGCATAGCAAACAGGCCCTTCCTTGTTGACAGAGGTTTCTGCCCTGTCCAACCCCACAGCCATTCAGTTCCAAAGAAACACAGAGAGGTCTACAATAATTATAGGCTGGTTGGCCTATTATCTCAGGCTTCTTATTAACTCTTATCACTTACATTAGCCTACAATTCTTGTCTGTGTTAGCCACGTGGCTTGGGACCTTTTTTTTAATTTATTTATTTATTAAGGATTTCTGCCTCCTCCCCGCAACCGCCTCCCATTTCCCTCCCCCTCCCCCAATCATGTCACCCTCCCTCATCTGCTCGAAGAGCAATTAGGGTTCCCTGACCTGTGGGAAGTCCAAGGACCGCCCACCTCTATCCAGGTCTCCTAAGGTGAGCATCCAAACTGCCTAGGCTCCCCCAAAGCCAGTACGTGCAGTAGGATCACAAACCCACTGCGATTGTTCTTGAGTTCCCATTCTTCCTCATTGTCTGCTATGTTCAGCTAGTCCAAATTTATCCCATGCTTTTTCAGACCCAGGCCAGCTGGCCTTGGTGAGTTCCCGATAGAACATCCCCATTGTCTCAGTGTGTGGGTCAAGGTGTTCTCATCTTGCTTCCTCTGAGTTGGGGTGATGACTGCAGACTGAGTCTTTCCTTTTCCCAGAATTCTCCTGTTCTCATCGCCTTGCCTCTTCTTCCTGCCTGGTTGCCTTACCTATACTTCCTGTCTGGCTACTGGCCAATCAGCGTTTTATTTAAAAAATACAAGTGACAGTGTACAAGACCATTGTCCCACAGCACTTCCCTTCATGAGTGGTTTCTTTTTTGATCAAAACTCTCTCCTGCGGCCTGGTCTACAAGAGCTAGTTCCAGGACAGGAACCAAAAAGCTACGGAGAAACCCTGTCTTAAAAAATCAAAAAAAAAAATAATAACTCTCTCCTGATTTTGCAAACCTGCATTTGCTGTCACAATTGATGCAAATATTTTCTGGTCTTTTGTTCTGTGCATCTCTTCAGCAGTCCTACAAAGCTGGCATTTTTGTTCATGTTTCTTAAAATCTTTAAGCATGTAAATAAATAATACTCCAGAAAAGCATACAACTTTATACATGGTGTTAAGTTAAAATTAGACACAATGTGAATAGAAACAGTGATGAGAATCTAGTGCTGTAAATTGGTAGATGATTTTGTTGAAACTCTATGATGATCCTTTGGATCACACCACAGAACCATCAAGCTTTTGTTAAAGGACAGAAGCACAGGAGATAAACCTTAGAGGATTTTCTTTCACGGAAGCTGTGGGGTCACCTGCCCATCTTTGATTCCTCAGTGGGATGAGAGAAGAACCACCATAAACAGCTGGCTTTCAACTACAGAACACTGCTCTGCACACTCTGGTTGTCTGCTTTCCCAAACCTGAGTCCATCACAATCCTATGGAGATCTCAGGACTGGAGCAACCTGAAAGAAGGGTATTTTCACAGTCTTCCCACCAAAGACCTGTCAGGAAGTCCTAGGCAATGATGGATGGCTCATATCTCACCATTTCTGTCTCCTCAGATTTCCTGTTCCAGAGCACCTCCCATTGACTTTAATTTTACTTTATTCCCTCTGCCATGCAATTCCACATACACAGGCACCTGTACTTGAAATATGACAATGTGGGAGAATGTAATACCCCTGATTGGGAGCTAGGTTGTGCTAACAGCTGGCAGACCTGAGCACATTGTTGCCCTCTTAAGACCTGCGTGTTTCTGGATCTGGTGAGGGAACTGGGAATAGCACAATTTTTTCCTAGAATATGATGCTCATGAGAAGGTTTCTTGGAACCTGCACATGGATGCCCAGCGACAATGACATCTTGCACACTTGCCTTAATTGTCAGATAGCTTACTTTTCTTCTGCTTTCTTTCCTCCTTCCCCCCTCTTGCTTTTTTTCCTTCTTTCATTCTGTCAATGCACTAGAAGTGGAAGTGTAGTGTGGCTCACAAGTTGAGTCTGAAGTTTTTTGCCACAAGTCCATTTCAACTTCACTCCAGCTACTTCTCTGTGCAAGCCTTCCCTTTCAATTGGAGTGTACTACCCAATGGGACTGGGGCAGTCAGTTTACTATCACACTTGTTCCTATTGCTCTCCTCATACTACCCAACCCTCTGCTTGGCTTTTATTTTTTGTTTCCTAAAGTAACTAAAATACAGGCAGCACAATTTTATAATATTACTGCTATAATGGTAGTTCTAGGGGAGCAGCATTGAATGAATGATTAATGGCAAATTTGCCTTCAAATATATATGGGAAATGCATGTACACAGACACACACACATAGGAAAAGGAAGAAGAGGCTACTGCACCTGACATCAAGAGAATGTTCTAGGCTTCTGTTGGTTGAACTGTCCAGTCTCAGAGCTAGAATTCTTACTAGTATGGCTATATCAATCAAACCACTGTCCTGACCCATCCATCATCTTACTCTTAACCTTCCTCAGAGCACATTCCTCTTAGCAAACACAGCAGAATATCAGAAGAAAATAACTTCTAAAAAATGATAAAGATCGCTATAACAATTCCTTTTGCATATGTTAGCTACAAAGCCTCCTCCTATCCAAATTTGAGATTGTATAGGTGATTTCCTGCTCTGAAAAGTTGAGGCTCAATTTTACTTAGGTTCCACATTGCGTCTGAGAATGCATCATTACTACTCGTGAATTTCGAACTTGCTTTCTCGGCAATAAAACCTTTTGAGCATTATATCCCTTAAGAGAAAAGAAGGCTTGTAGTACCCTTGGGATCTCAGGCAAAACAAAAGCCAAAACCAAAAGAAAATAAGCCAAAAAAAAACATGTTTCTAAGAGCAACCCTCCCAAGGCAAGAAACCAATATCTCAAGGGAAGATGAAGGGCACCCTGACACATGTCTACTCTTCCACAGTGTAATGGCTGATGGCAGAGTGCTTTGTTGCTTTGTTTCATTTTTGATAAGATTGTGGGCTCCATGGCATGGAAACTGTTTCTCAGAGCTCAGGCACAGTAGCTGTGTTGGCTACAAAGGGCATGGGAAATGGCAACTTTCTGTGTGTAGCTGCTGTGTTGAGTAGGCTCCCTGGGTACCCTGTTTTATTGGTGTTCCATAAGGCAGGGCATTGTTTTCTAAATATGCTCCCTCTCCCATTATCTTCTCTGTGATTATCATCATTATTACTATTCTCTGCATCATCCAGCAGAGCGAACCTCCATATATCAGCAGTGGATGAATGTAAGCACTTTAGTTACTTTGTCAAAACAAGAGTGTACAGGGTCACCCAGTCTTTGTGGCTTCATAGGCAGGGGCCCTCCAATTACAGACAAATGCACCCAAATTACCTTTGTGCTTCATTCACAAACCACACAGATGCATTTTTCTCATTATATGCAATCCCATAATAAGAACAAGGCAAAGTGGCACATATACATTATCCCATAGAAGGGAAAACCATATTCAGGATGTTGTAATTCACTAGGAGAATAATAGGGACAGTAACAAAAGCTGGGGCATTATGGGAGCAGAAATGTTCACTGAAGGCCAAGGTGTTTCTATGGACCCAGAAGTTCAAATCAGGCATTTACTGCCTGAAATGTGTCTGAGAAAATTAATGAGGTAACTTGCTACCTACCATGTTTGCAGCTTTCCCATCCGCAGCAGGATGGCAGGGAGTGTTCTCACTCTACCTTGAAGGCATCATTCATTATGAATGACTTGCTTTCAATCATGAGTGGAGCCCAGTGTAGGGAAAAGAACCAAAAGTATCCTATTCACTGCCATTGCCAAAAGACAAAACGAGGAGCGTTAGACCCCCATGCGTGGTCGAACTTCCCAAATGACACACTCTGCACTCCGAGGATGAGTTGCTAACAACACAACACATAATTTTCAGGATTATCTGAAACCAGGGTGGTACTTTTTGTTTTCTCGTATGACTTTTTCTTTTTTAACCTAGTAAGGGCCAGAGGCAAACATTCCTAGCCAGGTAGACACTCAAATTACCACAAAGCTGAAGAAGCGTATCCATCTTTGTATTGGCTCAGACTAACCTCCATTCCCACAGAGTTCTGTGGGTAATGAAAAAGAGAAATGTTTCCTTGTTTTCTCTGGTCCCGACCCAGCTGTTGGAGACAGCAAACGGTAGATTCCTTTCGCTCTGAAGAGCCATGCTTGAACATCATGACAGATTTCTCTTAGAAAGAAACAAAAATTTCATCCTGTTGATGGATGTCTGGGACTGACTACTTAGAAGTCTCCAAGAGGACCAAACTACAGCAAAGAATAAAGCCAACAATGACTAGTCTTATAGCTTCTCAATGTATTCACATATATTTACACACGCAAAGAAACTTGTACCATGTCAGATTCCTTCCTTATCTTTTGCTCTCTTAGTCCACACTGAAACTTGTGTATTGTATGTGGTCAAAGTACATACTTCCTCCCCATGGACACATATGTTAGGTCAGCAAAGGCCAGCATTCACTGTTGGGGATAGAAAAGGTCATGGACCAAACACTCCCTCTGTAGACTGCTCATGGCAGACTGTGAAATGCTAGTTATTTAACTCTTCAAACTGAGAAAAAAATAAAGATCCTACAGAACTTTACCTCAATTAATCAGAGGACTAATTAAGAATAAAATGAATATAACCCCCTGCAGGTGGAGGAAGTGTGTGGTCATGCTGATAAGCATGCGCAGCACAGAATCACTTATTTCTATCAAAGCTCCCCAGGCAGAAGAAGAAAACCCTAAGAGATAGAGATTAGCATTTAATCTGCAAGAACTGGGATCTTTACTTGGCGGCACTAGCAATTCTTATGCACTTGAGCATTCTGTTATACTTAAAACCTTACTATCTCAGATCTCTCAGAATGGACATTGCTGCTTGCATACCATGGCAGTACAGCTTACTCTTAAAGTGGACCTGCACTTTGTCATAGTGACCTGAATACTTGATATCACGGTGGCTACTGAATGAATAATGTGGCAATTAAACAGACGCGGTGCCGTGCCTCTTTTTCTGCTTCCTTTGTTTGTCCAACAGATTTCACTCTATGGTCTGCTGTGAAGACATGGTATGATAGTGGTCAGTGTAGACATAGCTTACATCAGTCAGCCTACAAAAACTTTACCCTGGTGACAAGAAAAAAAACACAATCCTTATTGTTTTAACAATAAAAATTGTCTTTGAATATTATATAATTTTTGAAGATGGGTTTCAACTCTTTTAGATACCTCTATTCATTTGCATTTCTGGCCTGCGGAATGACTCCTGTCTAACTATAGAAAGCAAAATAACAGCGGTAGAATCATGTGCAAATTTTTCACATTGCTCGTGGATAGCGGCATGTATTACATTGGTTTACAATCTATTTGCCAGGTTAAGCCATACCTATAAGCTGATTCTCAATACAGCTGGAAGAACAAACATTGTAATAAACGAATTGGAAGTGAGAAGTAGTGAGAAGCAACTATATTACAGCCAGAAATGGTGCTACAGCCAGTCTGCCTGGGAAGCTGAAGGTTGGGTGGGATGAAGAGAAATGGGGTTTGCAGCAGGCAAACTTCTATACGTGTGTGTATCTGTTATGATGCTCTGCTTTACTCATTATGCAAGACATACATAGTTTTCTGACAAAGAACACTGGTTTTCTCACATAAGTATGAGGAGTGAGAAAAAATGTTTTCCAAAACTAAAACAATTTAAACCTTGTTTTATATCAAAATATAATATTTAGAAAAGAGTCTGATGAAGAGTGACTTTTCTGTCACAAGGTCATACTGCGTGTCGAGTACAAAGGACCAAACTTATTGACCATTGAAATCACAGAAAGAGCAACTTCTGGTTTAATTAAAAGAGGAATCATGAATCAATATGGATTTATGATTGTCAGAAATCCAAGAGAAAAAGACAAAATGGTGGTAGCCTATCTCAATTTCTATGAGTGCCCTCAAAGGTCTTGATTCAGCCCATGTGTTTTGGCTTACAGGCCTTCATCTCAGGCTGTGCCAGGTAAATTAGTATCACACACCAAACTCTAAACCCATCTAAGAACTTTTACCTGTTTATTTAGTATGGAAAACTTCTAACGTCTGATAATTTTCGGTTGCCCGAAGAAAGAGACAGATTGTTAAATTGTCTGAAAGATGTGTGGTACTGCCTAGATTCTTAGACTATATATCATCAGTAAGTGCATAATATAAATAATTCACCTGCTCAGGAAAGAGAGAATCCTTGAAAATGGTAAAATTTGCAATACTTTCATTGTCATGTTTAACATTTGATGAGCTCTTAAAACCGAACAAAGTAAAAGATTCATCTTACTGAAGGCTACTTTTAAAATAAGTATAATACCGTGCTTAAACTTTCTTGAAGCTGAAATCACACGTAAAATTTAGACTTACTTTAGGAAAGGCAATTGAATGATTATTTTGATAAATTAAGCTTATTAAATGGATTTAAAGTAATAGATTTATAAAATGTCTGGGTTTTCTAAGTGCAGAAACTACAGATCAAAACACAGGGAAATGAAATATCTTCCATTCCTCCTTCTGTGAAGGGGTTCCTGGGAGGGAGATCTAAGAACCCTCAAATATCTTCCATTCTTCCTTCTGTGAAGGGAGTCCTGGGACTGAGACCTAAGATCCCTCAGTTTAAAAACTGAGAGATTTAGAAATTTTATGGAAAGTCCCCTTCTTGTCTTTCTTCTTTTTAAAATGAATCTTTTCTTGGATAATTTAACACATGTGTAGGAGACATTGTGGTCACGCTTATCTTCCAGCCTCCCTTATTATCTTGCCACCATGGCCTTATCACATTTTCCAGAGTTTCATTTCTGTTCCTGTTTTTGTTTTACACTCCACTGAGCTTAACCAGGGCCACTTGTTTAGGAAGAAGAGTGAGGCTGTCTATTAATGAGTAACCCACTCATCCTTGTTGTTAGGCTCTAACACACCCTTTCTTCCAAAATATTTCCTGAACCTTGGAGGATATGAAATGACTATCATGATTAATGAGGCCCACTTGGCCTTCACTTGTTCTCAGAACCGTGACCATTTATGAGTCTTTGCGATAACACCATTCATTGCAAAGAGAAGCCACTTTGGTCAAGACTGCAGACAACAGTACGTTATGGATATGAAAATCAATGTTAAGAGGTAGTAAACAACACACCTGTGCAGCAAAACAAAAGCAGTAGGTTTACCCCTAGTGTCTAAGACCTTCTCAGACATGAGCCTTTGACCAAGTCTAGAGTGCAAGGTATGCAAACTCTTCTGATGAAGTTGCCTGAAATTCCATCAGAAATCAGTTGGTTACCCCATGGCAGTCATGTCTATTGCAATAACAAACACCTTTTGGCTATCAGACTGCTATTGGAGCTTTGAAGTTTCTAAACCTGTAAAAAACCATATTCCTTTAAAACTGGTATGTTCTTGTTATTCATTTAAAGGGATTACTTTTTTCACTATCCATCCACACAGTGTTAGTAAGAAGGTTTGTTTTCTTTTTAGTGCCTTCTGTCAATAATGAAGTATGTCTCACTTTCAGTGGACATGCTTCCCCTGGGATATGATCAGTAGACCCATCCTCTGCCCCTGGTGGATGAGTAAGAGAATGAACTCTGACAAACAGAATTTTCCTATTACTTATTTATTTCATTGTATGAAAGATAGCTGATCAGCGTCCTCTATTACAAGTAGAAATCTAATTGTTTTAAACGAATAATAGCCTTCATTAAAAAACTTCCGTTTACAATTGCACTAAACAAAATTGACTACATATTCGTGTACCTGTCTTAGATATTCACCCATTCTTCCATTAAAGCTCATCAGTTACAACTGTCTGTTCCAAAAAAGATAATACTAAATTCTCTTCAACGGTTTTTAGAAAATTCCAGAAGAGGCTTTGGCCTCTCTTGGACTTTCCCATGCTGCTCTTTGTCACCTGTAGCCTCTTTTAAAGGAGACACCAACTTCAATTCACCTTGCCCTCTAGCTTCTCTTACATTACAGCAGTTATATTGAAGCCTGTAGCTTGAGCTTCAGAGAAAAAATAACATGCTCATAACGGCTTAGATTTACTTTCTTATTCATTTATTTTTTAAAGCATGCTGCTCTTCTCTATTTTTAAAATTTCAAATATAATTATATTGTTTTTAATACTGACTTCCCCCTTTATTGCAGCTATTCTATAATTAACCCCACTGTAGCCATTTTAAAATAGCCATGTCCATTTCTTTGCAATTTAGTGAAACTTTTTTTTAACCCAAATTGAACAAAATGAATCTTATTTAGTAGGCAAAGCCAGAAACCCCCAATTTGCTAAACAGGATCCTTATATTATTTATCCTTCCCCATATCAAGACAATTTTAAATTCCTATTACAGATATCAATAAAATGACAGTTCTCAGATTTTTGTTTGTTCATTTGGGGGGAAGGGTTCCTTTCATCTCCCTCCCATAAAGACTCCATGTAGAATTTCATTACTTCTTACTCAAGTCTTTTCTCCCATAAGCATGCATCCAATTTCTATTTTACTAGTCATTTTATTTTTTCAGATAATGTCACCCAAGGTGGCATTATATGCCACCATGATGCCAACACTTGACACTCTTTTGTAACCCCTGCTACAGCCACCACCCAGAAGGCAAAACATTAATTTGCCAATTCTGCTTTAAGATGGCTCCCTGATCAGCCCTTTATTTACTAATTGATTCTCACTGTGTGGCCCAACTCATCCCAATACTCCAGATTGGAGCCACGTTGACTCACACTCTGGATTCCTTCTTTTCATTAATATTTACTAATACTCAAAACCTTATACAGAGAGGAATTTACCCTGTTTAGATTCCCATTTAGAATTACCCCTCAAAGAAAACCATTGTCATGCTGGCCATAAATCCATATATTTAAATGGCAGTTTGATAGGAACATTACATCCAGTCAACAAAACAGCAGCAGTGTCTTCTCAACCGAGGCCTGTAACATCCCTAATATGAGCTTTTACCTTGACTTCCAGTTCTAGACACTAATTTCCTTAAATGGAGTAATCTTTAAATCCAATCAGAAAATAGTTGCTTGATAAGAATAGTTAAATAACTCTTGCACTAGTAGGCACTTCTACTGACATGGTACGGTAGTATGCAAGGGTCTTAGCTGAACATGACTGCTGTTGGTAATTCTCTCTGAATAACTCTCACAGTGCCTTCCAATACTATGTAATTTAGCCAGGAGGGAAGCTTCTAATTAAATCTACAACCAAAGTGTATGGTGTCCTCAGCAATAGTTCTAGCATGGGACTAACATCAGTTACAATGACCTTTAGGATTTCTGAGGGCTTTCCTAGCCAACAGGAAAGAAGGTCATCACTAACACTGGGATTTCACCTAACAACCAGACAACTTTTTCCACATATGCAGAATACTTTTGTTTAAAGTCCTTAATTCCTATCTGTTTTTGCTCTTCCAAATGCTTTCACAAATCTGTAAGACACTGAATAGTTAGAAACATATAGTGAAATGTTTTTAATGATGATAAGAAGTCTCTTTGAAACACTGCTATTATTCATTCAAAGTAAATTCCACTTGGTCATGGGCAGTAAAGGGGATGTGAAAAATGAAATGATACCAAGGTCTAATACAGTATGAAACAATTATGACATCCATCAGTTCTTTCTTCAAAGACCAATACTGGGTACAGCTGTATAGATAGGAGATACTTCCCCCTATCAAGTCCTTCATAGTTTACAGAAGTCTTCCATGAGTCATCTGGCCTCCTCCTATTGGGGTGCTCCTGCTGCTTCTTTGGGAATCCTGTGTATTTACCAATCTATACTGGCTTCAGTGGGATTTGCAAGCATTCCTTGATCTGATTGAGGCACGAAAACATGCTCTGGCCTGCTGAACTTAGTACTGAAACTGAATTCTTATTTCTCAGAGCTTTGGGATATCTTTGTCTTTCTTTGAACAGATCTGGATGCTGCAGAGGCCCTGTATTGGATGAACAATATTAATTGCTTACTCCTAGGTTAATCCTGCTCTTTTTTGCATATTCCTCTTTGTTATATAATTAATAAAAGCTATGTAGAGAAAAGATACCCTGATGTATCTGAAAAGTGTGCAGAAAGATCCAAAGATTTTCTTGTTTGTTTTTGTTTGTTTGTTTAATCAATCAAGCCCTCTATTAAATGTTGCTCAGGTTTAAAGCACTGTAAAGATTTGTTAGCTGTGGCATTTGGTTTTCAGGTAATTTTTTTTCTTTAGGATCTCAAGCTAAATAATACATCTTGCCACGTTTGCCTTCAAATTGCACAGACAAACTCCTTTGTCTTCTTTGGCCTTTTCTTATTCTTGATTGCTTTTTTACTTAACAAACTCTAGATACATGCAGGTCAATGTCTTTGAGACTTGTCCAACACCCTACTGCCTTGTTAAGATTATGTCCCACCATGGACTTGAGCAAAGTTAATACAGAGCCCTGTAGTGATTCTAAAGCAAAGTCAATATAACTCTCTGCTGATTCCAAAGCCTATGCTAAGTCAAACCACTTTCACAATTCTCCTATGGACACAGTCCTATCTGTCCCAGAATTGGGCATCAAATTCTAGCTTCCTAATGCACAAGTCTTTTAGTAAAACTCATTCTTCCTCTACCATCTTCCAGATCCTGACTCAGGGTGCTCAGAAAATACTTCATATCCCCATGAACTCCTTCATCAGTGGCTGTTCATCAATGGCTGATTTCTGTCATATTGGTTCAGGTTTTGCACCTTTATCTGTGTCTTATTTAGGTTTTCCATTGCTATGAAGAGACACTGTGATCATGACAACTCTATAAAAAAACATTTTCTTTGGGTGGCTTATAGTTTCAGAGGTATAGGTTAACACCATCATGGTGGGACATGGTTGTGTGCCAACTGACACGGTGCTTGAGAAGGAGTTGAGAGTTATAAATCTTGATTCACAGGCAGCAAAAGGAGTCTTTGTCCACACTAGATATACCTTGAGAATAGATGACTCCAAAGCCTGCCCCCACAGTGACACACTTCCTCAAACAAGGCCACATCTTCTAATAGTGCCACTCCCCTTGGGAGTCATTTTCTTTCAAACCACCACACTCTCCTACAGGGGTAAGTACTCTGTTTATTTGCTTCTATAGCACTCAGACTAATCCTCTGAGTGTGAAGTCCCCACAGACTCGTGTGCTAGGCTATGACAGACTCTCTCACTCCTTCTTTAATGTTTTCCCCTCAATTCAAGCAGTTCTGGTGCTGAGACCTTCCTATTGTTGTAGTTTCTTGCATTCAGTTACTATTAAGACCTGTGTCTATATATTGAAGCATGGACTTTCCCTTGTTCACTATTAAAGGTCAGACATGAGCACTATCTTCTATCATTTCTACATTCTGAATCCTAGCAGGCATCCTTTAGCTGAATCTTCTCTCCAGCCCCCTCTCAGCTTATCTTTGGATCTATTGATACCTGTTTGGGTATCAATTGTGCTGTATGAAATCAAGCTGTCAAACACAGTTTGATTTATTAGCATATGTTGTATCACTGTTCCTGGGAGGGTATGAACAAGTGTATATTCATCCTTGACAGGTAACTATCAACCGACCAAAGTGGTGAGTCCAAGCAAGACAGTCAAGACCCGAGGAATACCACAATCTCATACCTTAAAATGAACTTCATACAAGAGATTAATTGGGGAAAGACATAGAATTATGACTGCCCCTGAATTGGAAGAGAGAGAGCAGAGGGCTGGGTAGAGCTGTGAGCTTTTAAGGGGTCTTTGGAGCATGCCCAATGAGTTAGTGGAAAAGTAAAGTACTAAACCATTAATTCTGAAACATTGTTTGGCCATTAACTCAGAATAACTGGGGTGGGGATTTCCAAGTCACAGAACCCTGGGTCAAGCCAGGGGCAGGGTGTTTTCCACTTACCCTTTAAAATACAGTCCAATCGAGTTCAGCTTATTGAACAATGAGCTTATTGGTATTGCTTATATGGAGTGCGGGTCAAAGCAGAGACAACAAGAAACTCACATTAGTGCTTGACCTGGCAAACCTACAAAAGAAAAAGAGCCCTAAAGCGGGATGAGAATTAGAGACCCATTTGTTCACACACTCAAGATTCCCACAAAAATACTAAGCAGAAAGCTATAATCTACGCGCAGAGGATGCAGTGCAGACTAGTGTCAGCCGTGGGATTGCTGCTTCAGTCTCCTATGAACTTTGCTTGCTTGATTCAGAAAACCTTGCTCTCCTGGTGTTCTTCATTGCCTGAGGCTCTTAGACTCTTTGCCTCCTCTTCCATGGGGTTCCCTGAGCTTTAAGGGGAGGGACTTTATAAAGACATCCATTTAGAGATGTGTATTTCAAAGTTTCTCTGTCTGTAGAATTTCTGTGAGTGTCTGTATTTGTTTCCGTCAGCTGTAGGAGGAAGCATCTCTGATGATGACAAAATAAATCACTGATCTCTAAGTATAGCAGAATATCAGCAGTGTTTGTTTTCACCCTATGTCTCTGGGCTATCTAGTTTCTGGTTCTTCTTTATCCAAACAGTGTTGAGTATGGGTTCCATCTCGTGAAGTGCCTTTAAGTCAAATAAGACATTAGCCCATTACTCCCACAGTCTTGTGCCACCATGTACCTAGCAGATTTTGCAGGTCAGACAGATTGTAGATCAAATGATTTCTGCCTGTGTTTGTTTCATACTAGTAAGTCTTTTTCTATAAGGTTTTACAAAAAGGTTAATGAGATCACAGGTTGTTTCTCAGGACACCTGACAGTAATACAATTGATAAGATCACCAATCAGGTAGGAGGTAGAATAACAGACCTTTATATCACAGGTCTCAACCTATGGGTCATGAGTCCTTTGGAGGTCAAATAACCCTTTCACAAGGGTTGCCTAAAACTATTGGAAAACTCAGGTATTTACATTGCAGTCCACAACAGTAGTACAATTACAGTTATGAAGCAGCAATGGAAATAATTTTATGGTTGGTGTCACCACAACATGAGGAAGTGCATTTAAGTGATGACATCATTAAGAAGGTTGAAAGCCACTGTTTTATATTTTTCTCTTTAGGCATCCTGCAGAGTACCTTCCCAAACCAAGGACACTCGAGCACAGAGGTGTAAGCACTCACTTGACCTCTCCATCTCCAATGAGTCATGTGAGCGCTGTCTTCAGCAATTGACTTTGCTGTCACCTTATGGAAGACAACCTATATCTTGGCAACATCCTGGTTATTTGAGAATTTCCATTGGACGCCTTTAATCAACAATTCATTTGGATGTAACATGGTCATGGTACTGGAAGCTTTCTTTGGCCATTTGAGGGGCTCTGTCTCACTCATTATTTGGAGACATCATTAAGATTACCAAAATATATTATTATAGGCAGTTTCTATTGCACTAGGTTTTTATATAATCTTTCAGATGCCCCTCAACTCTGTAGTTAGTTGTTTTTGTTCTTTACCCTGTTGGGAGGCCCACCACCCAGCTCCCAAATAAATCATAAACAGATGCTTATTCTTGGTTATGAATGCCCAGCTTTAGCTTGGTTTGTTTCTTTCCAGCTTTTCTTAAATTATCCCAACTACCTTTTGTATGGGTTTTTTCTTTTTCTTACTTCTGTATATCTTAATTTCCCTCTTACTCTGACACTAACTGGCTGGCTGGCTGGGTGGGTGCCTGGCTCCTGACATCCTCTCCCCACTCCCCTGGTTCTCTAGTTGATCCTCCTTTGCCTCATTTCTCCTTCTATTTATATTCTCTGTCTGTCTGTCCTGCCTATTCTTGTACCTGTCTCGCTATTGGCGATTCAGCTCTTTATTAGGACCATCATGTGTTCTAGACAGGCAAAGAATCGCAGCTTTACAGAGTTAAACAAATGCAGCATAAACAAAAATAACACACCTTAAGGTTATACTCCCCAACACAATTCTAGCTATCTCTCTCTGCATTTCTTTCCTCAGTCACATCTACTTTATCCCTCCCTGTCTGATGCCCTCCCATGATGTGGGAGTGTCATATATCAATCTGTTGATTTCATTGGCTAAACAATAAAGAAACTGCTAGGCCCATTGGATAGGCCCACCCTTAGGTGGGTGGAGTAAACAGAACAGAATGCCGGGAGGAAGAGGAAGTGAGCTCAGACTCTACAGCTCTGCTCTCGGGAGCAGACGCCGCAGCAGAGACGCCATGCTACCTGCTCCAGGGAAGACGCACGCTATGAAGCTCCAACCCAGGATGGACTTAGGCTAGAATCTTCCTGGTAAGCGCACCTAGGGGCACTACACAGATGATTAGAAATGGGCTAAATTAATATGTGAGAATTAGCCTAGAAGAGGCTAGATAGGAATGGGCCAAAGCAGTGTTTAAATGAATACAGTTTCCGTGTAATTATTTCGGGGCATAAGCTAGCCGGGCAGGCGGCTGGGGTTTTGGGGACGTAGCCCCGCCGCTGCGCCCATATTAATACACTCCCATCCCCAGTGCACCCATCAAATCTATTCTTGTGCCCCTTACAGGGAGAAACATGTGTCCCCTTCCCACCTAGTCCCTTCCTCTATACTTAATTAAACAAAGGAAGCCAACCAGATTCTAGGCCAGAGAGATGGCTTGTCTCCAAGTCTAATCACTGAGATTGATGCCCAAAATCCATCAGGTAGAAGGAGATAATTAACTTCTACACAGTGTCCTCTTGAGCTCCACATGCAAATACACATGCATTTATGCACATACACACAAGAAACAAACCAACATTTTTTTAATTATAAAAATAGTCTGAGAAAATAGGTTTTTGATCTTTGGTTTATCAAGAGACTTTTAACAGTAAAAGCAGAAGAGATAAGGATGGATGTGGATATAGAAATGTATCAGTGTGTGTTGCGAAAAATGCTGATGTTCATACTTTATCACTTAGGTTTGATGTAATATCATGAGCTGAGAGATGGGGCAGTCATGAGATTGGGATTTTGAGGATGAATGAAAATTTCTAGCATGACATGGGGAGATTTACAGAACACTTACACAGAAAGCTGTTCCTAATATGTGGGGGAGTCTTTACTCATGGTGAGCAGATATTATATGACATTTTAGATACAATAACTCATGCATTCACAATTACTTCCAGGTGGAAAACTAAGGCAGTTCTTTCCTTTCTGTTCAGATGGTATCTTTAATTAAAAATCACCTTTAGTAAAAGTCTCTTAAAGACTTGACTTTAAGAATTAGACTTGCCCATTTTTCAACCATGGCTGCAAGAAGCCATCACAACCTTGGACAAGAAGAAAGTGATCTCTGCTGTCTTTCAGTCATCTCAGTTCTCCAATTTCTATGAGAAAAACTGGTGAAGGCAAGTTTACTGAATAAGAGTTTGGGGTACACACGTCAGAGTTGACATAATGCATAAGTTACCATTGAAACCACATGTTACATGCAAAAATGCAATGCTTATAGAACACATGACTTTATATTTTTTTAAAATAATGTTGAGTGACATGGGCATTAAGGTGCATGTCTTTAATCTCAGCAATTCAGAGGGGGAGGAGGCAGGCAGATCTAGGCCAGCCTGGCCTAAAGAGAGAGTTACAGGACAACCAGGCCTACACAGAGAGATTTGCACCCCCCCTAAACAAAACAAAACAAAAAATTAACATCAATAAAAATGTTCCTCTATTATTATTGGACCCACCCCCTTTTAATTGTTTTAAATAAGGTTGTTTTCCAAAGTCATTCTATAACTTAAGTATCAGAGTAAAAATATTCCAACCTGCGTATCAGCTTCAGAGTATTGATTATCTTATGATCTAGTTCTGACTTTGCCTTGAGACTTCAGCCATAAAAGATTTAAAAGATTCTGCCCGTCACTAAAAGCTATCATCTGTAATCCTTGCACTCACCTCTTTCAGAATCCAGATGACTGAATGTCACATTCAGTCACCTTTATAAGCTCTCAAATCAAAGTTTCCAATATCAACAACTTGCCTAACTCATCACTCTTGCTTCTCAACTCCCAATTTATTGGCCATTCTTTACCGCCCCTTGCCACTTCCTGTCTGCAGGGTTCACATGGCCAGAGCAGCAGGCAGGCTTCTTGTGTCAAACAGCTTTAAAACTCCCACAAATTTCATGCAAGAAATGGGAAAACATAAAAGTGGTGCACGTCAAACATCATCGCATGTTGACAGTAAATCGCTTTGTTGACGTTCAGTTTGTCTGACACCACAAGCAGCTGGCAGAGATGTCTGTGTGTGTGAATGTGTGTTTCAAAGTAATTTCTGAAGCTTTCAAAAAATATGGCTGTCTTCTCCTCCATTCTTCTTTTTTTAACCTTTTACAAATAGCCAAAGTAATGTATGGATGTACGATTTTTGCTGCCCTTCCCTCTCAAACACAAGCAATAAAAGTTGATTTACACTAACAAGCTAAAAGCTCTGAGTGCTTCTAGACTGATGCATTCTAGGAGGGAGGGCCATTCTCGGTGTTTGATGGTAGAAAGCATTCTACAATAGACCCCAGAAAGACCTAAATCTCAAAGCTGCAATTCATAGTATTGTTCTGCAGTCATCCAAAGGGAGAAACAATCCAGTTAATATTGGTCAGGTGGACACTGTATAAGCTTTGTTTGCTTATGATTCTAGCTATTCCAGTTACACCATACAAGGTCCACTCTATTTAAGCCCCCTTACTTGCTCTGTTCTGTCACTGAGCGTCTCAGTTAAAACAGATTCAGATCATTACTAATAGTAAGGACAAAACATGTTTTTGAGAGATCTCACACTGGAGAAATGTGTGTGCTACAAACAGTGCAGGTGGGTGCTGCTAGTTGCAAGTTAGCATTCCTATTATCTGTAAAGAGAAACAGCAAGATGAGATAAAGAACTGGAAAATGGGAAAACATTCTACTGATAATTGCCTCTTTTCTCCTATTTCATATTTCACTAGCAAATATACTAAATGTTCTTGAAACAATGTCTAGATGTGTATAGAATTACAGAGGAAACACAAGTTTCCATTTTGCAAAGGCAGATCAATCCTCAAGAAAGAATATGTGAGGTCTTCTTAAAATACAATGGAACTGGATGCTTTCAGGTCTGAAGTAGCATGAGGAAGAGATGACAGGCACACTGCAATCACCACGATGGCAACATTCAAGGGAGTAAGGTGTGGTGTATGAATGAATGAGTTACCACCAGGACAGAGTGGTGTGAAGAGACAAAGAGTTAAGTAGATATTTCAGTTTGGCATTGACCTGTCTCCCTCACACCAGACAAAACCAGAAGTCAGGCCTGCCACCATAATGGCCATAGGAACATCCTCTCTACACTTAGGAGAGGATGTATAAAGACAGCAGTTCAATAGTTAATGTTTGGGGCTTGTTAACAATGATGCATGGGAGAGAGGAGATATTGTTACCATCTTCAGTTGTGTAACCATTGGTGATGCCATCAGGTTCCAATGGACACTGATAACATAGATGGCACTGGTTAAACTCAGTAGTTCACAAACCAAACGGACAATGAAGTGAGAAACAGACATACAGAGAGGGGCAGTTGTGGGGTGTGAAGGGTGGGGTTAAAGAGAGTATAAAGTGAAATGATCAGAATGTTTGTATGAAACTTAATTGTGGGAAAAAAGGCTTAGATTTCAGAGCAATAGAGCAACCATATTTCAATCTCCTCTATTTACATGTGTTAGAAATTTGGAGTAAGCTATTGAACTTCGTGGCGTCTTCACCTCCTTGTAATATCAGTTTTGCTGTTGTATAAGCCTTGCACTACTTTTATATTAGTTTTGCTTATCAACAAAGGTCTTCCTATGTTTAATGCTCATTTACTGAAACCCATTTATAGAATTAGGGCAATGTGTGAAAAAATTATTTCTGTAAGCTACAGACCAAATTCCTAGTAATTATTTACAAGCATACATTTTAAAATAAATAGCATGTTTCAAGAGGTGGGCTTCCTTAAAAAATAAATCAAAAGAGAAAACAAACAAACCAAACAACCCAAAAGACCTAGGAAGATGGTTAAACACATAAAGGTACTGTCTGCCCAGTCTGTTAAACTGAGTTAAGTTCCCTAAACCTACGTGGTAGAAGGAAACTGACCTCCACAGACACTCTGTGGCATGTGCAAATATGCATGGTTGTATACACACACATGTGCATGCACACACATAAACACATGTAATGAAGTAGGTTTTTACATAACAAACACCAAATAATATCAAAATTCCAATAAATAGTGAGCAAATTAAAGTGCAGTTTTTTTTCAAATAATGAGTATTCATAAAATATGGAAAGACTTATCGACTAAAGAAATGAAAATCATTTATCTGTAAGTAGAATGATGAATATTTAGAATGCTGCTAAAGATTATGCTGGTTTATTAGGTGGAGCTAGTGAGTTCTCATTCCAGTTTTATGACCTCACTCATCCTGGTTTTATTAGGTGGAGCTAGTGGGTTCGTCTTCAAGTTTATGACTTCACTAGTTCTGGGTAGTCAGCATTATTTCCCTCTTGTTGAGCATGTTCTAAGTCCATGTAGCGTGCTGAGTATTATAAAAACAGTAGACATACTAACATGAATGGGGAAAGATTTGGGAGAAGCCTCAATTCTACCCAAAAGGCCAGAGGCAACTTACGAGTGACGAGAGAAGAAGAAATAGTCTTCCCAGGGAAGAGCACAGTAAATGTTATTCAGTAGCAAGTGGTGAATCCTGAAAATCCACCTAAAAGTAACATTATACACACTGAGCAGGGTGTATTTAGGAATACCTACCTACATACTACCTACACACACACACACACACACACACACACACACACAAGCAGCAACAACTCAAGAAAACGAGGCCATGAATTTGAGAGTAGGCAGTCCATGGAAGGTTTTGGAGGGAGAAAAGCAGGAAAAAAATCATGTAATTATATCATAATCTAAAGATCAAAACTACATCGAGACTCCGTTTCAGTTAAAATGCTTATTGTCAAGAAAATAAAAAGAAGATAGAAAAAAATAAAGAGGAAGACACACACACACACACACACACACACACAGAGAGAGAGAGAGAGAGAGAGAGAGAGAGAGAGAGAGAGAGAGAGAGAGAGAGAGAGAACTGTATACTTTAGATAATTTTAGTTCCACAAATAAATATATCTTCACAATTGGCTAACATTTACTGGAGTAATGGTATACATAGAGATGGTATTACAGTTGTAGCAACAGTTGCTGTAGTGCTAGGAATGGAACTGACTTGGACTCTAAAATGGAGAAACAGTGTAGTGTTTTATTAGGAAGTATTTTCTAAGACAAACCTTCAGTGGCGTGAAGAAACCAGGATCTGTTCCATGGAAATGCTGCAGTGCAGTTAAAATGAAGACTTCACTCATACCGGAGCAGACACTAGAAAAATGTTGGAAAATCCCATCATCCCTTCCATATTCTAGAGCAACCTTGCTGTCTTAATTGTTATGGCTCCTACAAAGCTGTGTAAAGAAGGAAATGTCAGTGGTTGAGCATTTTCTTGTAGCCATGATGTAATTTATAAGATGTTTCCCCTAAAGTAATCCCCCTTATATTAGCATCTGTCTTTATCAGTCTTCTGATGAACATCAGAACAGAGTAAAGCAATTGCATTCATGAACCAACATAGTTCAAATAGAAAAGAATTCAGTTAATGGCTTCAGTAGAGTCAGAGAAGATTCTCAGAACCCAAAAGCTGGAGTCTTTGACTGATCGTCCAGAAATTCAGCCTCGTATTATCATTCCTCTGAATCAGATCCTTGGGACTGAAGTGTCATAATGATTCACTTTGAGGTCACACCCACTGAGGACGAGGCCTTGACCATCTCTGCTCTGCAGGATCTCCCCACAGAACTCTTCCCACCACTGTTAAGAAAGTCCTCACTGGCAGACAAACTGACATTCTGAGAGCATTGGTGTCAGCCTGGTCCTTCTCTTAACCTCTCACCCTTGGGGACCGTGGTGAACATATCTCACCTGAATACCTTGCAGACTGTGCTGCACAGACATAGTTTGGAGAGAGAAGATTCACCCCAGGAGGTGGTAATATCAAGTGTTTGACCAGAGAAATACACAATGTCTGAGATGCATGAGATGGACCAGAGGTTGGAGATTAATCAGCATAGGCTAACAGGAAGAAGTGGATAATGAGGACCTTTCTATTCACAATGAGGTGACATTGAAGGTGGTCACTAACATTTGTCTCGGGTTCTACCTGGATGAATACCAATTACAGTAATTGCAGTGGGCTCAGGCAAGAAACAGTTCCCTATACCTGGGACTTTTCAAAGATACAGATTTGTGAGACAGGTGTAGGCTCCCCAGTGGGTAGCTGGGGTTCTCAAGGCCTAGGCTGGCAGGAAAATATTCGTGCGCCTACCTGATGACTTGATGTGCTGGGTAGGTGGGTTATGTTAGGCAAGTATGTGCTGGAGAAATGGGAAAGACAAACAGAACAGCTCATGTTCTGATCTGAGTGGCCTGTGCTTATACTAGAACCTGATGTCATCGTGGCCCAAGCTGCTGTCAAGGGTCATGTTTGGGTTTGTGGTCCAGCTACAACCATGGTCCATATTGATGTCTGTGTCTTGCGTTGCCTCAAGGGGACATGAAAACCAAGCATGATGGAATCAGGGGGCCATGCTGAGCCTATACTGTCCTTCACTGGACCTGGAATAGCTGACCTTGCCCATTGCTGGATGCAACAGCAAGAGAGCTGGCCCTGACCCTCATGGGATAGCTCCCCTCTCCCAGCACTTGGGATACATGTCCCCCTCTCATCATGGGTAGGACAAAGCTGACCCTAATGGCATGGACATAGATAGGGTGAAGTATGGGATCTGCTCTTCACCCGACAGTAGTGGCTGCAGTGACCTGGACTAAGCAGATCAACTACAACCCAGGCCCACAGCATCAGTCTCATCTAGAACCTGCTGGAGCTCATGAAGCAATTAGTCCTGCGGAATACTAGTTGCAGGATCTATGAGACTCGGGGTGGCCTGTACTTCTCATTCATTTCCAAACTGCTCATACCCAATTAATCACACAGAAACTATATTAATTATAATACTCTTTGGCCAATGGCTTTAATGTATTCCTAGCTAGCACTTACATCTTAAATTAGTCCGCTTCTAACAAGCTGTGTATTGCCATGAGGCTGTAGCCTACCGGTAAGGTTGCTATGGGTCTGTTATATCCTTCTCCTTCAGTAGCTACATGGCGTCTCTCTGACTCCACCTACTTTCTCTCTGCATCTCTGTTTGGATTTCCCACATGGCTTTACTCTACTAAGCCATTGACTAATACAGCTTATTAAATAACCAATGTTAATGAAACATATTCAAAGCATACAAAGGGGAATCCCACATCATTGGCTGAAGGTCATTCTAGCAGAATTTTGGTGAAGATCCAATATTGAAGGTGATGTATCAAAAACCAGAGGCCTTGAACCAGACCAGTGACAAATTGCAGTGAACATTTGACAGTAAAGCTGACTGAACAAAATGGTAGACTAAAAAGGAGTATATTGTGTGACACACTGCTTGCCCCCCAGTGCCACTAGGAGGAATGAAGAAGTTTTGAAGAGACAAAGAGATAGAGTAGCAAAGAGGGTTTTTGTTGTTGTTGTTTAAGACAGAGTTTCTCTGTGTCACCCTGGCTGTCCTGGAACTCCTGTAGACCAGGCTGGCCTCAAACTCCTGAAGATCTGCCTGCCTCTACCTCCTAAGTGCTGGGATTAAAGGCGTATACCACCACCGCCTTGTTACAAAGAGGTTTTTGTTGTTGTTTTAGTTTTTCCTTTTTATTTTTTTGTTTGTTATTTTTTGAACGTTTTTAGTATGAGTTTGGGGGACCACTGTAGGGGGGATGAGAGGATATGGAGTTACTGGGAGGTGATCTAAATTTGGGTGCATGATGTGAAATTTCCAAAAAAATCAATAAAGAAATTATATTAAGGGTCTGGCGACATGGCTCAGAGGTTAAAAGCACTGGTTGATCTTCCAAAGTTTCTCAGTTCAATTTCCAGTCACCACAACCTAGAAACCATCTGATAGCTTACAGCCATTTACAATGAGATTTGATGTCCAATTCTATCATGCAAGCAGAACACTATATACATACTAAATAAATTTTAAGACAAATATAATACTTTATGTAAAAGAATGCAAATAGATCCATATCTACCACAATTACCAATACTCAATTTCAAATAAATCAAGGACCTCAACATAAAGCCAATCACCCTGAACCTCATAGAACAGAAAGTAGGAAGTAACCTTAAATTCATTGGCACAGGAGACCACTTACTAAATATAGCTGCAGTAGTACAAACACTGAGTAATAATTAATTAACAGAACCTCCTAAAACTGAGAAGCTTCTATAAAGTAAAGGAAATGGTCAACAAGACAAAACAACAGTGTACAGAATGGGAAAAGATCTTCACCAACCCCACATCAGACAGAACTCATGGAAACACTGAAGACCACATGGCAGCCCAAGTTGTTCTTCTTTTATACAGTTTTATTCTGTGAATGTTTTGTTAGAGACCACCAAACTTTGTGTTCGTTGACACTAAATAAGGGAAGATTGCTTCTGGGTACTGAGAAATGAAAGAATAAAGACAGGTCTCACACCTAGGACTCAGAACACACACTTTCCATTTTAGAAACAAAATGGTGTTCAGTGGGGTCAGATAATGTGGGATGAGGTTAACCTGGGGTGTCTTGTGGAGTTACAAAGACAATTCTGCATTTTCTAAATGTGAATTCTCTCAATACTGGATAAGTAGTAGCTTTCTTCACTATGATTGCTGCAAAGTAATGGTCAGATCCCAGAAACCTGTTGAGTCTCCCTCTGCCATTTCCCACAGTCATTAACCTCATTTCCAGGTTCATGGTCAGGAGGGTCTTCTGAGCTGAGAAATGAGAAACACTGTTTTCTGAGTGCGGCTGAGATTCATGACCTCTTGGTATCAACGAAGATGAAAGCTACTTTGACATTTATTTGTTTTCTGTCCCTTTTTTGGTCATTAGTTACATCCCAATTTTGTGACTTCTCAGAAGGTTAAGTAGCCGTATTGTTAAACTACAGTCTGCAATGCAGACTTAACTTCTTTTGTAGTAGGCTTTGAGGAATTTCAAGACACTGCAATCCAGGTTACTCGTGAGCCACTGTGGACACATCAAAGATGGTGGAAGAAAAAGAACAGCAGAACAGAAGAAAGTGTTCACTTTTCTTTCTTCACTTCCTTTCCTGTTTCTGTTATTTTCTTTTGTTTTAAATTCTCTATTGTATTCCAGGCTAGGCTTGATCTGCACATTCTCCTGTTTCTATCTCTCAGTGCTGAGATTATCAACATACCCTATCATGCCCAGCTTTCATGCCATATATCTTCAGGGTCCATATTCTTCTATGCTTTGCTTGCATATAAGATTACCCAACAGATAGACAAAAGTCCCTATCCCATCCTAAAGCATTTACTTTGACTCTCCAGTTGTAATCTCTTTATTTTGCCAAAAATACTGAAAACTGACAGTTTACCTTTCATTTTATCGGTGCAATAAATTGTCAATAAAGGGAATCTTTCTCCTCTTTCTCTCCCATACACACATATGCACACACAAGTTAATTTATAAGATAATGGATGAAACTGAAAATGTCTTGCCTTACTTTGCATAAAATAACATTTCAGATCACGTTATAAGGGGAAATATGACATTTGTGATCACTTTGTAAGAGGAAATATAAAACAGCAACATGAAGTTGTACAATGTTAGGATTTGTAAAAAACAATACAGTAGAATTTTATTATCTTTGTTAAAATAAATTAGTATGTAATTATAATTTAAATTTACATGCTGTAAATATATTTAACTGTCAAATGGTTTTAGTGAAGAATTTCCAACTTAAAGTCTCTGTATTCTGACTTAAAGCAATTCACTAATTTTTTCTTTTATTAAAATTCTCGAGTATCTTTGGCTTCTATTTAGAACTTTATGCATAGAAATGGGCACAATTCACACACGTGCAATGTTATTTTGTCTCTTGACTTTCTAGCACTTGTCTAATGTCCTTCAGCTATAGATTGGATACAATGTTCTCTTAGATCTTGATCTTACCAAATTCTAATGTGCTACTGGTCCTTTAACTGTAATGGGAGGAGACAGAGATCAGCTCTGAGTAAACCTTGTCCTAAGGGATTTATGTCTCAAGTATTCACCTTTTCCAGAAGATAAGAAAGCTTTCCCTAACCAGTTAATTAAAACTGTTGAACTGGATTTCCTGGCAAACAAATTTAGATTATTCTTTCACCTTGCCACTTTTCATTGTGAAGTCTGTGAGAACAGTCTCAACTTGTATAACGTGATCATGTATCCTTGCTTTGCCATTACGAGTTAGTGAGGGTTTGTAAGAATAAAGTATGAGAACTAGGTGTCTGTCAAAGCAAGTGACACTCAAATTCCAATCCTCACAACCCTCCCTAGCCTTCTAACGATGTGGAGCAGCACCACATTTTATCACTTCCTCATCATGGATATTAACAGAACTGGAAGCTAGAATGAAGACGTTTCTTCTCCAAGAGATTCTTGACAGTCAATGGTATCTGGGAAAAAGGTATCACTCCTTCCGTGATGTGTCCACTGAGAAGGTGCCCTTGTTCCACTAAATATCCTGTCACCCACATTCATGCATGCTGCTGTGGGATGCTTCAGTGGGCTACATACAAGATAAGGAAGAAGGGAGGGCATTTTTTAGGGTTTCAGTGCTGGGAGGTGCAGGAATTGGAGGATGGAAGAGGACAGTACGAGGTGAAAACTGTTCTGTTTCAGGCATTTCATATGGCTCAGCTCAAGTTTGTGTTGGGCTCTAGGGTCCTTCAGTCCCTATTCATTCACATGTACTTGTTATACACCTCAAAGCCCACACTTCTCTCTGACTCCTTCCCCATTATGCTAGCTCCAAGGCTGTTGCAGGTCACAGACTTCATTCCTCCCAGATACCCATGTGTGTGTGTGTATGTGTGTGTGTATGTCTGTATGTGTGTGTTTGTGTATGACCTAGATGATGATGAGGATATGCAGACTTCCTTTTCAGTAAAACTAAAGAAACTGCCTAAAGGAATCTGAGTGCTTGTGGAGGAGACAGTGCTGGAGTTTCATCAGATTTATAAATTGATTTCAGGTGCTCTCTTTCTTGCCTTGCTGTATCCCATTATTTCTAGGTCAAGGTCCTCCAGTCTCACACACCCAGCTGAAGTGTAGAGCCCTCTCTCTGACTCTCCTGCCCACTTTTCATATAAGTTGCCCTCTTCAGTCCACCAAGAAAGTAGGAGACATTCTAAAAATTAATTTCTAATAAACTACCAAGTCAGATATCTGATCACAAATAAATCTCATAAGGAGACTTACTTATATTATTGTGTCTTGTTACAGAAGTCTCTTATTATTTATTATGTAAAGTAATATTGATTTAAAGAGGTATATTGGGGATTCTTAAGAAGAGTTGGCCAGTGAACAGAATTTCAGAAAATTAGCACTGTATATTGTAGTAATAGGGGCGGCGGCGGGGCTGCGTCCCCAACACCACAGCCGCCTGCTCCACTAGCTTATGCCCCGAAATAATTACACGGACACTGTATTCTTTTAAAAACTGCTTGGCCCTTTAGCTCTAACCCTTACTGGCTAATTCTGATATCTCGATCAACCCATCTCTAATAATCTGTGAGCACCGGTCTTACCGGGAAGATTCTAGCCTAAGTCCATCCTGGGTCGGAGCTGGGGCATGGCGTCTCTCTGAGGCATCTGCTCCGGAGAGGAGAGCTGTGGAGTCTGAGCTCACTTCCTCTTCCTCCCGGCATTCTGTTCTGTTTACTCCACCTACCTATGTCCTAACCAATAAAATCGGCCAAGGCAGTTCCTTTATTAGCCAATGACCTTCCTCCATCAGTATATTTTACTGAGGTAAGGATTTTCTTGTCTATTTTACTGTATTCTTCAGACAAGGTGGTCCAAAGCATCTGGAAAATGTTCCTGTGTCTGTCTCCCATATATCTGTATGAGTGCTGCTACTACATATATGCTATTGTACAGCAGTAATTTTCCTTAGGTATTAGAAGACACTCTCCATCTTAGACTTTGCTCCTGGTAGCCATGGCAACTAGAATAGACCACAGATTAATTGTCAGGTCACAGGAAATGGTAATGGAGCCATAGTTACATTTTAGTAGAGTGAAGAGAGGGTTACAGGCCCTCACTGCAGATTTCATCTATTACTGCATCTCACAATTCAAAGTGATCTTGATAGATGCTGGACTACATAGGACCTGGAAGATTATATGAAAATAGAATGCTATGATGCAGACTCCATGAGAACATCATTTATAATATGATGGTATTTGTGGTGAGGGGTCACCCATGTTCCTCTCAAATCTCAAATGTATGCTGTAAACCCAACAGACACATTGCTTCGCCAAGTTGGTCTTTGGTATAATTTACTTTGATCTGATCTAGGGTGAATATCTAGAAAAATATCTCTCTAGAAAAAGTTAACATGATGTGCTAGTGAAAATGTCTGGCATTAATGGGTTCCAGAGGTCAAAATTGGGCTATGAGGTTTTCATATCTACTGTTTTGTCTGTTGAATCATGTCTCTAGAATGAACTGCTATACCCTTAAGCTTTGAAAATGTAAAGACAAACAAACAGCTGTATAACTGCTGTGGAATAATCTGTCTGCACACTGGAATATGTATTACAGTCATTGGTTAACAAAACGTTGACAGGCTGTTAGTCAGAAGAAAGAATACGCAGGACAGCCAGACACAAATGACTCTGAGAGGGGAAAGGGTAGAGCCAGGGGAGATGCTAGCCAGCTAGTGAGCAAGTAAAACATGTAGAAAATGAATTAACACACCATGAGCCACGTGACAAAGCATCAATAGAAATAATGGGTTAATTTAAATGTAAGAGTTAGCTAGTAACAAGCCTCAGCTATTGCAGGAGAATTTGCAATTAACATCAACCTCTTTATGGTGATTTGTGAGCGGCTGTCAGAATGTGAAAACCCTGCCTACATATAACTTTTGGATTTACTTTGAAGCTACGCGGAATATATTGTAAAAGACCGAAATTCCATTATATCCATTCAGTACCCCGACATGGCACAATTCTTTCAGATTTAGGAACTAGAAAGCCCTTGATTTCCCCAAGAAAAATTATGTTAGATATTCTCTGTATATTGTACATAATTCTGTGAACAAAACAATCCATGTCAACAATAGGGTCAGAGTTGAGCCAAAGTTCAAGCTATGGTCTGGGTGTCCTCTCCTTGTCAGTCCTTGATGCATACAGCAGGCCTCAGGTGATAGACTGTGTGGGACGATGTGATAGCAATGTTGAGTCCATTACTTTGAGGATTCCAGTTGATGTTTTCTTGATATGATTTTAATACTCCCAAGAACTTCCACAGTTTCAGTTCACTCCAGAAGACTTATAAAGTGCCTCCCTTTCTATTCCCAACAATAAGTTATTTACCAATCTCTGTTGGATGAATGTTGCCTGTCAGATGGAACAGTTTCTGGTTCTAGCCAGGGACAATACTCATCCTTTTGACCCCACAATGAAGTTACTTGTAAAATGGAGTCTATTGGAGCATGTACAACCTGAAAAGATTTTATACAACATGGAAAGCTGATCTCAACAGCTTTCGTGTGTGTATATCTGTTTCTCTTTAGATATGCCTCTGCATTGATTCCTTTGTGTTTTGTCAGCCATTTTCATCTCTGGGGTGGATGTAGCATACATATGCTTTGAAAGTAAGATCATACTTAGCACTTGGTGCTGTAGTAAATCCAACAGCCAGTAGTCTTTAAGTTACCTGCCCGCTTGGGTGTGGCTTATATACTATAAATGCCAATGTAAAGTGCATGTTCCCTCTCTCTTTCAGGTGCTGGATTCGGTTCCTGTTCCCCGTTTATGCAAAGGACTGTGATCTGTGAGTCTACCCCTAAATAAATAACCCTTTATTTTACTCAATTCTGAGCTAGTGTGGGATTTTTTTTTTTTTAGCATCCATTTTCAACTTGGTATTTGGGCAAGCTGTTCAAAAAAGCAGTGCTGGGGCCACACATCAGCACTGTGTGACTCTCACTTGACTCTCTTCCGCTGGGATGAACAGTGTAAAGGCTCCTTTACATGTGTGATTAAAGAGAGTATGCAAAAACCCACGAGAATATGGGGCTGTGTAGGACCAAGCAGAGAAAATTCCTAAGTACTGTTTGATGAAAGAAAAGGATAGTTGAAAAAGACAATAGATTCAAATATAAGAGGCTATGGCTTGCTCAAGAAGACCCAGGTAAAATGACCAAAAGTGGAAAGGGATTTTTTTTGAGCACCAGAATGAGAATTTTCTCTCTCAGCTGTTTTAAGCAATGCTTGGACATTCTTTCGGAACACCTTGGTCAAGACAGAAAAGAAGAAACTCAAGATTTGCTAGAACCAAATAAAACTTGCTTGTACTCCTATGCAGGAAAAAATTATAGACATAGCTAGTTGTAGGTGAAGGACCTGAATAGTAGCCCTTGCTTACTCCAGTACAGTGATATCTGAATGACCCCTGGTCTGATGATCAAAAGGCCATTGGTAATAATTACTTGCCATCAGTTTGAGATCTAACATGATGTTCATGACTATTCATCAATAAGACAAGTTTAAACAGGAAAGCCAAGGCTAAGATTGATGTCCAATCAGGTGAGAAAGGGCTATGAGTCCCCAAGGCAACCAAGGAAAATTCCTATTTCTGTAGAAGTCAATACAGAAAAAAAAAAAGATCAAAGTTTTCAAAGACAGAGTTTGTGAAGTCAGACCCAGAGATTAAATCTATTGGTACAAGTAACCTTGGTCATAGAAAAGACTTATTTCTTATATACATTTTATTTTTTAACACTTATTAGGTTTATAGGAAAACTGCAAAAAAAATATAAAATTAAAATATAAAAACTTGTCATATCTACTCTCATCACTCTTTCTCTTATTAGTAACATTAATCTTTTATGAACATGAAACAATTAAACAAACAATAAACAAATATTTGCATAACTGTTGCTTGTTTTGAAAGAGGGTCCCACTACGTATCCAAGGCTGGCTCAATATTCACCATGTAGCCCAAGTCAGTTTCGAACTTGTAATCCTTAGGCCTACATTTCATTTCTAAATAATATTCCATTGTAAGGATGACCATGGTTTTTCTTTTTGTCTGTTGAAAACAACTTGGTGGTTTCTAACTTTTGGCAATTACACAAAAGCTGATTTAAACAATATATGTGCCTTTTATGTAAATGTAATTTTTCATCTTATCTGAGTAGTAGAAAATAGGGTGGCTTGGCTTTATGTTACGGTTATGTTCAATGTTGTGAAAATTTTCAGCTATCTTTTAATGTGAAAACACAAATTTGCATTCCTGCCAACAATGAATGAATTCCTACCATTTTAAATTCTCATAGCTTTTGATGTTTGCAGTCTTTGCTCTTTGGTCATTTTAGTAGGTGTAGAGTGGTGATTTTTGCTGTAGTGTGTAATTCTCTAATAGTGGATGATGCTTAAACACATTTTTCTAAGTTGAGAGATATGTATATATTTCATCAGATTAAGTGTTCTTTCTGATGTTTTCTTTCCGTTCTAGTTCATTTTCTAATAGTTGAGTATTTTCTTTTGATCGTTTTCAAAAGTGACATGACATTAATTGTATATTTCTGCAGCTCATTTCTGAGTTTCCCACGATACGCAGTAGCTTCATCTGCTAAGACATTCACTAGTATGACCCTGTCTTTTTTACTATAAATTTATATTAAGTGGCAAAGGTGGCTATTACCAGTCTCTGATTCTCTCCTCATGTATAATGTAGACAACTCTGAGTCTTTGGTTTTTCATAAACTTTAAGTCTGATGTTACTACCTAAAAATAACTTTCTAGAATTTTGTTAAACATTTGCTTTCATTGAATCTAATATATCTTTTCATCCATGAGCATAATCAATTACTTGGCACTTTAAAAATAAAATTTGGAGCTTTTCCTTATATCAACATTAGGTACATACTGAAAAAATTAAACCTTTGAACATTAGCTTTGAAAATGTTATTGTAAATATTTTTTTTTGCTTTTTATTTAAATTCTAAACATTTGCTGATGGTACATAGGAAAGAAATTTGGTTTTCCAGTATTGATATTGTACCTTGTAACCTTGGTACAATGGCTTATTAGTTTATGATCCTGTTCATTCCCTTTCAGTTTGCTACATAGATAGCCACATAACAAAGAATTAACATTTTATTCCTTGAGTTAGCATGTCTGATGTTTTCTTTCCAAGTATGCTAGGTAGGCTCTTAAATGTGATAGTGAAAGGCCTGGTGAGAAAGAAAATCCTTGTCTTCTTCCCACTCTTTGCTAAATCATCTAATATCTCACAACTCAGTTTAATGTTGTCTTATATCTTCTATATATTTATTCATGTTGAGATATCTTTTTAAACTCCAAATTTTTCTGAAATCATTAATTTTGTATATTTTATTTTTGTCTGTTTTTAACATGTAACTTTTTTATCAATTTAATACGGTAGTTTTTCTGTTAAACAATTGACACGTTAAAATATTTTTTAAATAGTGAACTAGCTTTGTGCTTCTCTAGTAAATCTTATTTGGCTGCAGTATATCCTTATTTTTATTCATTTTGGTGTTTGATGCAACATTATTTTGAGAATATTAGTATATATGTCTGGAGTAAATAGTAGATTATAGTTTTCCTTTCTAATAGTGTATTTTCTGTGTTTTTACTCAAGGGATGAAATAAAAGCATTCCTACTCTTACTTTATGAAAAAATTATACAGAATTGCTCTTGTTTTTTCCCCAATTTTCTGATGGTTACGCTCCATTCTGAGCCTGTGGAGCTGAGAGAAGCAAAGACAAGAATGGTACTTGCATGTGAAGCCTATTTACAGTGGAGTGTAGGTGTGGAGATTAGCTTCTCTGGTAGCTCCAACCTTCTGTGTTGGTGCTCGCACAGCCCAGGCTTGTTAGTTTTGGTGGTCCATGCCAGAACTCATTCTAAGGAGCCTAACTAGCGCATTTATAGTTTAAATCAGAGAAAACCCCAAAACAATTATTGCAGCTATAAGCTAAAGAAGTCTTATCCACTTCCATACTAGGTAATGAAATATTGACTATACATTGATTTTGTAAGCTCTGGTTGCAATCGCAAGGTACAACATTATCAGCAAACTGTCTTACCAAAAAGAACACACTGTGTTCAATAATGTCTGAAAACAGAATAAAATGGGTTACCTTAAAACTCATTTGAATATCACTATAAAAATAGCTATTGTTTTAGAATACGGAAACCCAGACCTCACGGTGTTTCATTTCTGGAGCTGAAGAAAGAGGGTGGTACTCTTATAGAACCATTTAAGAGAATCAAATGAGATAATTTAGTTTATTAATATTTAATACTTTCCATTGAGTACAAAACAAACCAAACATAACTCTTGTCTCCATAAATGCTGTATTTCTGAAAAATTATGTAATTATAAGTATCATTTGAAAACAAATGCTGGTAATACAACTGATTTAAAGTGGGTTCCAACACAGAACCAATGAATGGGGGTAGGGAATGGCGACTCAGTTAACCTTTGCTTCAAAGGGGCAGAGAATAAATATTTCCAGTGGTGTAATTTCTATTTTAACTACTCTACATAAAGGCATAGCAATATCCTATGAAATGTATGTGTGTGTGTGTGTGCTTGTGTGTGTGCGTGCGTGTGTGTGTAAAATTTAAAAGCAAAGGCACTTGTAAAGTGGCTCATTCCTATAATTTTACCATGGGAGGTTGAGGCAGGGTTTTTTTTTTTTATTTCAAGGCCAGACCAGAATATATGGTAAAGATGAGGCTTTACCATATTGTACTTTGCTAATTACTGTTCTTAGTCTCAAAGGAAAATGAAAGAATGCTGTGAAAAACAATTTTCAGGTTGTAAACCTCTGTCCAAAGGCATCCACTGTGATGAAGATTGATATAGTCTGTAACTTGATGCTAACATGTACATAATAATCCATAATTATAAGCCAATGCAAGGTGATCTTAACAGTTCAGTTGCGGGTTAGAAACCACACAATTTTTTTTCCTTAGGAGAGAAAAAAGAGGGAATGAACCTTTCCATTTTTAAAAATGTATATTTTAAAGGATTTTTCCTTCCCAAGAATTCAGAACATTTTAAATATACTTTGTTACCTCTCCTTGATGAACTTGGGGATTTAATCTAATTCTCAACTTAGTGTGAGAACCCGCTATCCTTTTTCCTTCCCATCTTCTATTAATTGCACTTAAACCCTAAGCCTTCCTGATGCTCAGTCAGGAGGCAGGAGCTAGGAACGCTCAGCCAACTGCGCCTCCACTTGCCAAGCCTCTCTGCTCTCACAGCTTTTTCTCTTCCTCTTTCTCACTCTGAAGTTTAAACCCCTTCAAGTCTGTCTCTCTTTGAAAATGAATTTCCATTTTTTTTCAAAGTTCAGCAAGTAGGTCTTTGTCTCTCACTTTTGGAGCCAAAAGCTTTTAGCTGCTGGGAGAAACATTACATTTTACCACCACAAAACTTACCAGCTGCAGGTTTTTGAACTTGGGGGATTTGCCCATTAGAGTGGTCTCTACGGTAATTGGTTCTCCAACCCTCTCTTCTCAATCTGGCTGCTTGAACTACAAATCTGTTTGTTTTAACAGCTTAGACATCTTGACAACTATTTTCTGTAACATATGCAGAGTAGCTATGCAAAATGTTGCTAACTGATTTACTCTATAGCTGAAATTGTTGGTACACAAATGGTCCCAACCGGAGCTGTGCATGTGCTTTAATAATTTATAATCAGTTAACATTATTTGTTTTTTTTTTCTCTCTTTCGATGCAGCTCATTTGAAAGTATGATCAGGGCCACTGCTCCAAAACAATAAAGGCTTTGCAGGAAATTCACATGTGAACAGGAACGAAAACTTTCTCTGCCATATTAATTATCATTGCGTAGGATTCAATATTCAACAAATCTTTATACCTAGTTCTTAAAAAGCTAATTGCAAAAGTAGTATCATTCTAGTTCCTTTGAAATATCCTCCTCCTGCCTGCATGTGTCTTTGGCTTTTACACTACATCTAATTCCATACTTAATTTTAAATATTGAATATCTCTTAACTATCCTAGAATAATTGAAAAAAAAACTAACCCATTTTATGTCTATATCATTGAAGGTTTCTTAGTCAGATCTACTAAATTCTTTTCAATATTGCTTTAGAATGCTATTCCTAGCAGAAAGGCAGATGCAACTTTATAACCCATACTGTAGACCTTGGCACCAAAAAACTTCAGGAGAAGTTTAATGCCTGTGCTCCTATTGGTAGCTGATTGTAATCGCTTGGTGGGTAGAAACTAGGCTATTCAATTTTCTGTGTGCAGTTCTCAGATAGCAACAAGTTCAGAGATTCACTAAAAACATATACTTTGCAGAATGATAAGTAGTTTTTGCAACAAATTCCTAACAGAGCAAAAAATTTTTTATCAATTTCATAACATCTTAAATTCAGAGAGAAGAAAGTAATCGAAGAAGTTTGTGTAGTTGTCTTGGTCCTGAGGCAAAGCAAGT
This sequence comes from Microtus pennsylvanicus, assembly GCF_037038515.1. Lineage (NCBI taxonomy): Eukaryota > Metazoa > Chordata > Mammalia > Rodentia > Cricetidae > Microtus > Microtus pennsylvanicus. The sequence continues at coordinate 63,143,726 of NC_134592.1, forward strand.
CTTCTTGCCTGTGCAGATTATAAATAATCATGAGATGTCACCTTGGGATATGCACCATTCTGAGAGCGAAATGAGAAATTATGTGCACAGACTACATCTACTGCTTTAGGATAGAAATCCTGTACTTGATTACTGGAAAGTGGGCTTGAAAGGCTGAGAGTTTGTTCCAGCTACTGAGCTGCATTCGAGTAAAGGTAACTCCTGAGATGGGGATGAATGTCAGTGACAGCAACTGCCTGGCATGTGCAGGTCCATGGGTGAGTGTCACACACCCACACACATACAATGTTACTTGGAACAAGGTCCTGTGTCCTATCTATAGATATTAGAAGTCTTGCAATAACAACCGTGTGGCTGGAGCCATTAGTACTGTATGGCAAAAACATTCCAAATAAATATGATCAGAAAATCCCAAGCACCACCACTATCAGGTGTGAATGAAGAAATGAAATAGACTCTTATCGAATGATATATGGTAGTGGGGAAAGGGCCATTTTGCAAAGTTTAAAAACCCAATCCAGTTGATCAGTCCCCGCGGCACATGTGGATGAAGCAAACCAACACCATAAATGGTCTTCTGATGTTCACGTTAGTGCTGTAGCATTCACATGTGTGCATGCACTCACACAAACATACACACACAAGTAAATACGATTTTATAGGTGTTCCAGTATTTGTGTGGCTGCATGCAATACTAAACCTTGGCTAATACTTCAGGCTTTATTTACCATTGAGTTCAAAACAGATTATAGCCATTCATGTGAGACCTAAATAAAATTCATAAAATAAAACCTAGAAGCAAATCTTTGTGACCTTGCATTGAGAAAATATTCTGTAGCACATAAAATAAATGAAAAATAGGTAGAATGAACTTTATCAAAAGTAAGGATTTTTGCTTTCAAAAGACACTTTGAAAAAAATGAAAGAATTCTTACACTGGGAAAATATTTCCAAATGGGATACTGAGAAAAGAACTTACATAAGTGAAAAACACTCCTGCATATCTTCAGACAACTGTATAAAACGAGCAACCAACAAACTTAGGGAGATCAAATGAATAGAGCAAAGGAAGCAAGGGGAATGGAAAGAGACACAGACACTGCTCAGAGTCGCTGCTCATCCCTGCTCACCTAAATGCCCCTGTAACTTTCGCAAAACTCAATTTGATAAGCAAGGAAAAGGGGATATATATTCATACATGCTGTGTGGTCTGGATTACACGTTTATTCCTGGCATTTGTGAGGCAGAAGCAAGAGAATGTCTGAGAGTTTGAACCTAGCCTAATCTACATATAAATTCAAGGTCAGCAGATCTACATAGGAAGATCCTGTCTCATTTTTTTCAAAATAAATAAACGAGTTTAAATAGAGTTACTGTACACAGGGAATAATGCTTCTCTGAGAAACCATGGACCACCAAATAAAACAAACTCAGTATCAACCAGGTATGGGATATAAGTTCTCAAGCTGTTACTCAAGGGTATCCCAGAGACCCTCAAAAATAGTATAGTTATTTTCATTAGAGCTTAAAGGTACATTCCTATTACTGAAGAGAATACTCACAATTGATACAAGACTTTTGAGAAATCAAGTACCGGTCAGGAAGTTCCCTCCCCACTGGCTAGCTTTCATAGTACTGGTGGGCACTAAAATTTACCAACAGTCTTATCCTAACTCTGATATTTGTGAGCTACAATAATGAGTAGGATGGTAAGATATGCCCACAGTGCCATAAGGGCATGGATGCTAAGGGGGTATATCTGCTATTTTTCTATTTGTATAATAAAAATATGACCAAATCATCTTACAAAGAACAAAAAGCAAAAATGAGTTTATGTTGGCTTAAGTCTCCAGAGAGTAAGATTCATAATGGTGGGGACAGAATGATAATAGGCAGCAGGCATCGCTTGAGGAGCAGGAACCTGAGAGCTCACATCTTGAACCAAAAGCAGGAACACAGAGAGAAAATAGTAAGTGACTCAAGGTTTTTCAATCTCAAAGCCTGCCTCCAATGACATTATTTTTCCCGCATACCCACACTTGCTAACCTCCACAAAACAGTGCCACCACCTAGGGACTGGTTGTTCAAATGCCTGAGACGATGTGGGGCATTTATCATTCAAGCCACTATTGGGAGCAAGCTACCAGTTCCTGGTTGGATTTAAGGCCCACCCTATAAAAGTAAACATATGCATGGTTCTGAAAAACTTGCCAAGAGCCCATCGCTAGAGAGTTCACAGATTCCAGAGGAAACTTTAATACTCTCCTTCTTTTCAATGGACATGACAACAAAGTAACCTCTCCGTTCTCATCTCTCTACACAGAAATCGGTGTGACTCTCAAACTGCATCAGAGAAGTGTCCGTGTGCAATGGATGGTGATTAAGACAGAAACTCACAGTGGTGAGAGTTCAGAGAGTATCAGCGGAGTGCTCAGCCACAAACGAGCATCTGAGCCGTTCTCCAGCTTTCCCCAAGGCTCAGCCATCATCATGGAAAAGAGGGATAGAGAGATTGTGAGAGGAAGAGGTCGGTTAGGGTCTCCTATACCTGCCTGACAGGAGCCCTGCATTCATGAGCTCAGCAGCTGTGGTTGTTTACAGAAGATCCGTAAAAGGCGACATCAGTTAATATCTGAGCACAGCTGGGAAATTAATCACAGGTTCCCACCTTAACCGAGGATATATCGATAGCTTACCATTCCCCAGAGCACAAATTGGACTCAGTGGATTAATCAAAAAGTAACAGAGTACGTAGAGTTGAGGATGGTGAGGACAGATTTAGGGGGATGAGTGGAGAATGAATATTATCAAAGTATATTATATGAAATTTTTAAAGAATTAATAAAAAATATAAAAATGCTCAATATAAATATATTACCCAGGCTAGTGAGATGTCTCTACAGGCAAGGGCACGCTCCACTGAGGTCTGACATCCTGAGTTCAGTTTTCATGTCTCACAGTGGAATGAGAGAATTGACTCATAGAAAGTGGACTTTCCCTCCACGCATTGTGGCATGTGGGCACCTGCACTCACACATATCATGTACACACACAATAAATACATATAATTTTAAAAATTAAATATAGATATTATGATCTTCTATTGGACTTTATTTCTTCATCTGTCTTACTGATGTTAATATTAATTTCTCTTAACTACTGTGGTTTCATTTTAGCAGAGTAAATACAAATTCTTTCACTTGATCCCTTTTAATAGTTGTTTTTGGTCATTTTTGCATCCCTTTCTTCTAAATTTCAGGATACTTTCCTAACTATCTCAGAAGAAGACTGTTAGGTCTATTGATGAAATAGGAGAAATTTAAGTCTGTGTGGGACCTACATATTGACTTCCAGCTACTTGGAGACTGAGGTAGGGGAAGCATATGAAGTCAGGGTTTTGATGACAATGCAAAAGAACAAAAGCAAGAAAAGGCAATAAAATTTTATTAAATAGAGGAAGATTAGCAGCTTAGTAATGTAGGTTTTCTAGTAACTTGTGTGGATACTCTCAATTTGTGAAACTTTTCTTATTTTTTTCATCAGTGTTTAGTCATTATTACTGTACAGGGCTGACAAATCCTTCATTAATTTTTTCTTGGATATCAAGTATTTTGAGCTATTGTGAATAATGCTTAACACATTGAAGTTTCTAATTTGATATTGATTTTCATGTACAGTACTTACATTCTGAGGTCTTCCTAAAACCTATTGTTAATCCTTGGTATTTTTTGTAAATTCAGCATACAGCATACAGATAAAAAAAATATCTAACAGAAAAGACAGCTATATTCTAGTGATCTGGAGGGAATCAACAAGATACATAAAGTATTGAACCTCATGGAAAATGAATAGAAAAGTTATATTGATGTATAATATATAAAGAGATATAATGACTCAGTTTTAAACTTCTCAGAAGAAAATTTCAGGTTGAGAGAGCTTTATTAATAAATGATACCAAATATCCAAAACTAATTATTAATAGATCTTTTAAACATAAGAAAAACATTGTCTCATTTAGTGTTTTAATTTAGCATTCCCATAATACCAAGCCAGATCTGGACTTCAGTAAAAAAAAATTATAGACAATAATTTTTATAGGAGGATAAAAGAAAAATCTCCCAACAAACTACTAGCAAACTGAGTTCAGCAAGAGTATAGAAAGATAGACTCACCATACCCAAATGGAATTTATCTCAGGAAGGCAAAGCTTGCTTAGTTCCTGGAAATCCATCAATGTAGTTCACCTTATTAATTTACAAAGGTCAAAACCACATATTTTAATAAAAGCAGAAAATACTTTTCAATGATAAAATGCTTCACAAAATATGAGTAAAAAAACATTTTAACCCAAAAGAGAGCATATATGAAAACCTAATATCGAATAACAGTCTTAACCCATAACTAACAGTTTACAACATGAAAGACTGGATGGCGACAGCCAATAACCAGATGATAGGTCGCTTGTATATACTAACTCTATTCAAATTTGTACACTAAATGCTGGATTTGGTGAGACAAAATTGTAGTCAGAGCTTTTCAAAAGAAATGCTGGGACATGAAGATTGCTTGAGCAAAGGAAATTATAGTAGTCTGGGAAATACCACAAGACTCCAAACAAAGAAAATTCTTGTTCAGTGTGAATTGATACTACATTTATTTACTCATTCATCAACTAACTGATGGAACATAGGCTTGTTCATAATTCTTGAGCATTACTTTTTGCCTAGAACTTTGGAAAGCTTTTTAATTTTCTTGGGTTTTAGTAAACAGTTGAATTGTTGGATAGGATAGAAAATACTTTTTAAATTTTTACAGATACTAGCATTATTTTTATGTTTTATCAATACCAGGTATTGCTTTTTCAAGTACTTACACCTTTAAAATAAATAGGGTTTCCGTTCATTCTACATGTTTGACAAGACTGTTAGTATCTGTATTAGTTAGAGTTCTCTAGAAGAACAGAATTTATAGAAGGAATCTATGTATTATATTTGTACATAAATATGTTTATCTATATTAAGGGACTTTATTAGAATGACGTATAGGCTACAGTACAGCTAATCCAACAATGGCTGGCTGTGAATGGGAAGCTTAAGAATTCAGTAGTTCCTCAATCTACAAGATTGTATGTCTCAACTACAGGGCTTGCTGGAATCCCAAAGAGTAGAAAATGGCTTTAATTCCAGTGAAGGAATGAACTTTCTGGCAAGACCAGGGCAATCAGGCAAAGTAAAAGCTTTTTTCTTCCATGTCCTTACATAGGCTTCCAGAAGTGGCTGTTGACTATATTAAACGTGTGTCTTCCTACCTCAAGATCCGAGCTAAAAACGAGTGTCTGTGTACTTCAAAAATCTGGGTTAGAAGTGGATCCACCTACTCCAAATCAAATAAAATACCTCTCAGGTGTGCTCTCCAGTTTTGGATTTTAATTAATTCAATAAAAAGTCAAATTGACAACCAAGAACAGCCATCACAATATTTTTTTAAAGTATGACTATATTAATGGAGTCATAGTGTGTTTTTGTTCACATTTTATTAATGGCCAATGGTACTGAGAATTCACCCATGAAATTGTTGGCCATCTGAGTATTCTGTTTGGACAATTGTCTCTTTCATATCCTTAGTCTATTTTTAATCTGTGATATACACACATACATACATACATCATACACACACACACACACACACACACACACACACCACAATCTAGTTTGGAAGCTCTTTATGTAGCATAAGGTAGTGTCACATTGTAGATAAAGGTCCTTAACTGTGTATATGATTTGCAAATATTTTCTTTGCAGATCTATCCCAATTTAGGGAATGAAATATTTGTTTTCTTTGAGTGTTGAGCATTGAACAAACACAATTTGAATCAAGGGACAGTATGACAGTATACATTTGGTAGGTGCAGAATATATTATTTTGCAATACAGTAGAAAATCATTATAAGACTCATCGTTAATGTGTTTCTAAAGACTAAACAGAGAAGGGTAGGCTCTTAGAAAAGGTTCTGTGGCTAAAGAACTTGCTGTACAAGCCTAAGAACCAGAGTTTGAATGACCAGAATCTACAGAATGCTGGGTGGCCATGGTGGCTCACCTTTGATTCTAGTATTGGAAAGGTGGGGAGAGAGGGATCCCAGGATAAACAGTAGAGGTGAACTCTTGTCTCATTTGAAAGAAACTGTCTCAATATACAACTGATTAAGAAAGATGTTCAATGTCAACTTAGGGCTTTCACATGTACACCCCATACATTCAAACATGAATACACATGAACACATGAGAAAACAAGACAGAATGGCCCAAGGTCAAATCCAGATACAATTAAAATATATAAGAATATATTAGAAAATAATTATCTCTATAAGTTTACCCAAATTAAATCCTTAAAATATAAGGAAAAAGTGTGCTTTATTTAATATTGAATTTATTACCTTCTGATTCAATATATTAAGTTGTGTTTATACTGTGCTAAATTATTGTGGAAAACTAAGATGTAAGGGTCGACTGAAAAGTACCAATAAAACTGACTTGGCTACTGACTTGTGTAAAGAATCCTTTAGAGGGCCAGGTGGCCAAATGACCACCTATTTTGCTAGCTGAAGAATGGAATTAAATTAATAAACAATGTTGTTGCTTCTATTTTATTTTCTTTGGCATCTTGAGAGAAAAAAAGGAAAAAAATGACAAATTTACAAACATACAAATTAATGCCACTGTCATAACTAGAAAATCTCTAAATATGAAGTATACTTTAAAAGAAGAAAGTATACTGAATGTGAATCCCTCAAAACAAATAGTTGCTAATACACAAGGCACACTAATCAGCATGTCCCATGCCATGAGGTTACTGTCACAAATTACGTGCATACATAACCTCAAATTTGATCATCTTCTGTCACCGTGATGGAGTGTGCTGAAAGTCACATTCACGTGTCTCCTGTGTGGGTGCCCTGTTTGGCAATTTAGGTAATTTTCTCCCTCCTGAAAATCCAAGTACAGAAGTACTTGAGCCATTTCTCCTCCTCTTCTCTGCCCTCTTAACTCTGCTGCCTGGCACACACCTCCTGCTGTGCATGTAGCTCAGTAGCTTTGCTTACAAATGTTCCTTTCAGTATCAGCCTGTCAGCAACTGTGCAAAAACATAGAAAAAGAAAAGAAGTAATGACAAAAATCTAAAGAACATTCCCAGCCAAAGAAACACTCGTTTTCCTAAAATCGTGGTAGAAAGATGATGATGTCCAGGTACAAACTATTCTGAAGGGTGTTTCTTTTCCTTTTTAAATCTTTTGCACTACTGATGCTTTAAGGTATTTTTTACTTGGACAGCAATGTTCAAAAAGCATAATGGTTTCCCATAAAAACTCAGATTCCTGGCATGTGTTTTAAAAATAGAAAGAGTCAGAATCAAAAACCTGAGTTTGAGGAGCCCCGTCATCTAGTTGTGTCATGGCTGTTCCTCAACGAGAGCATAAGCTCCCTAGCTGACTGCTGAGCCATCTTTTCTACTTACTTCTATTACGTTATCTAACTCTATAAGTATTTGGGCTTCCATCCATTTTTTAGAAACAAATGAACTGCTTTTCTTGGTTTTATAGCCATCAATTCTATCGGTGTTCCATTAAGATAAGTCACTGGCCCAGAAGCGGTCTCGTTTGGGAAAGCAAAAGGAAGTTTTTAATATTGTTTTCCCAGCTAATATAGAACCACTGAGTAAATTACTGCCATGCTTAAATATCTATAAGACCCCGTTCAGACAAGACTGTAGAAAATTCATTCTTGTTTCAATATGGATTATTGCAATAGATAGATAGAGCTTCCATTAACCCTCTGGACAAAATGAGAAAAGCAACGTGTACTTTTGTCATTTTTGAGGATGACAACAGCAGTGGAAAGAGGTGTGTAAGCACCAGCAGAGTGGGATGGAATCTGAAAGTACTAAGCTCACAAAGGCCAAAGCTATGCATGATAGCCTGGAGCTACAACCCAAACTTCTCCTATTCATGGTGTCTACAGGTTCCAGAGTTCCAATTCCCTTAAGAATTCATTTTTTACAAAAGTATGAGACAGTCTGCAATAGCTTTCAGAGTGTACATATCCTAGTAGAGAACAATGACTCTAAGAGTAATGTAAATCCAAAGACAGAATCCAAATGTGCCTTTGAGAATAAGACAATCTAACAGAATAGATATCCATAACAGTGAAAAGTCTCCGTTTAGTGCACAGCTTTCATAATGAAGAGAAGGTTGGGATCCCAGGAAAATCTTGAAAGGCATCAGACTGAAGGACACTTAGTTCTCCTTATACACTATATATTAACGATTACGACCTCTATACTCTCAATGTTCTGATCTGAACTGGGGTGAGCTTTATGAGGTAGAAAAATATGCCGAAAACTAAAAGAAGGCAAGGAAAATAAAACACAGGCAGACTTCATCAAGCACCAGTGCAGCTGAAGACGTCTGACCTTTGCTCCTAGAAGCCCAAGCATGCATGGCTTCTAATCCATTTGAATGAGAACACAGGTATTGGAGGAAGATCACCTCAGAATACCACACTAGCAAAGCCCTATCCAGGGTCAGGAGAGGGGGTTTGAAAGAGCTCTCCCTTTTACATTCCAAAATAGATCTATCACTTGCATTTCTTTTTCATTTGATTCCCAGGCTTCAAAATATTCCATAGGTGAATCAATGCAGTGATTGTCAAAGGTTTTCACAGGAACATAAAGTTTAAAATTATATGAACAACTAAGGTGAAAACAACAAGAAGAACAAAAAACGGTATATAGCCAGAAGCAAAAGCATACAAACAAAGAAGTCTAAACTATCATAGTAATGTCGACTTGGCTGAACCACCCAATGACCTGTTGACTGTTCATTTATATGACCGCAGATGAAAGATCAATACTTAATTCCATTTCTAAAGTAAATAATTCAGTTAGAAAGCTACTAAACATCAAGGATTAAATATCAGTGATTTAGAGTTGTTGGGTACTGAAACAAGAAGATATATGTTCACAAAATTTCCTTTAGAAATGGTATCAATCTGAAAATGAGTCACAGCTGAGAAAAATATGAATGAAGACACCAGGCAATATTTCCCAGCATAGCCTCTGAATTTACTGAATTAACCTGTCTCCTAGACAGAGGAAAGAGGAGGGAGGATCTTGACACTCAGGAAGCCAATGAAACTTAAAGAGCCCAGGAAGTTAATGAAATGTCAGACATCTAGAAAGATCCCTCCCCGAGGTTATAAAAGAAGTAAATTATGCCTTTAATCCTAGCATTCTTGAGATTAATGCATTAAGACCAGAAATTCAAGCAAAATATTGATGAGATTGTGAGTTTGAGGTGAGCCTTGAAAATGTGGGACACTTTCTCAAAATACAAAGCAACAAGTTCTAGGAGGAAGAGACCCAATCGGTGAAGCTTTCTGACAGTTGTGGACAGGGGTCACAAGTATCACCCTTCCTAAGGTAGGCTAACCAGTTAGAAACTGCCTTTGTAAGTAACTCATGCTCCTGTAAGTAACTTCAACACATTCACCATTCACTAAGCTAAATGTGATTGGAATCAATTTTTGGGCCACCATGAGTGCCCAATTTGGGATGAATAAACCAAATATCACCAGGAAGAAGCACACAGCAGACAATATCCACAACAATTACTGATGAAGTTATTAAATATGTCAAAGACTAGCTAGCAAAAAAGAATGAAACCTTGAAAGTCCTAGTGTGTGTGGTCACATGATAAGGGGTGGGAGGACATTAGAATTTATCTGTTGTAATGTAGGAATTTTTAGTTTATCTGAAAATTAAACATTATAAATATTGGTTATTACTGATAAAATAAATAACAATAGATATATTACTCTAGATAGATAATTCTCTCTCTCCCTCCTTCACTCCCACACTCCAGAAAGAGGGTCTCATTATGTAGACTGGGATGTTCTTGTACTTCCTGTGTAGACCAGGACAGCTTCAAATGCAGAACTTTCCTGTATGTGCCTCCCCAGTGCTGGCATTAAAGGTATATACTCCAACTGTCTGGAGTGATGCAGACAGGATGACTTCTTGAGAGGATAGGATGGAAGCCATGCTGTATGTAGTTATTCTGGCTGGTCAGTTCAAGGTCACTGAAGACCTCGAACGATGCTCTGAGAGTCAAAAAAGAGAGGTTATGCACAAGTTTTATATGGGCAACTTCTGTAAGTGATTCCATGCCTAATTGCCACTGATCACACAAGAAATTAAAGAAACTTGGACTTAAAGTACTGGGAATTATAGCAACAAACAAGAATAAAATTTTAAGGTGAAAGGTCATTCATCTGTGCTATTCTTATCAGAGCTATTTTGATGTAGGCTTTTCAAAATGTGTTAGCATAAAGGTAGTGGCTTATTTGCTAACACTTATCAGTGTTTATATCCTGAATAGCGGAGATTGGCTGATATTTAGAAAAGCAATTGAGAAATATCAAAAGCTATTTTTGATGGGAAAATTACTTTTAATGCACTCATTAAAACATTAACGTGATTATCAGGGTCATTATTAACATTTTAAATGTTATCTCTCAAATCTGTTATACAACTATGACCATGGTCAATAGTAGCATGAGTACTTTTGCAAAATGTAGATTTTTGAATAAGTGTTCTCCCTACAAAGTAATAAATGGGAAATAATGGAAATGTTAAGCTAAACGTAATCATTCTACAATGAACATATACTTCAAAATAGCATGTTATGTGTGGAAACTGCATAGTTCTATGTCATTTCAAAAAGCAAACAATGTCATCTGATTAAACTTCAGCACAAAATAAACCTCAAAATACATTTATTCCAACAGCATTTTCTATCAAAGAGAACAGCATATTTTATATAATGCAGTTATACTATAAATCAATCACTGAGCAAGGAAATTAATGACTCTTGATTTTGTGTTTGTGCCTAAAAGAATGCTACATAATATGGTGGGTACTTAGCTATATTCACTGTTGTAGGCTTTGGGACCATTGTGTATCTCCTCACTTGACATTGTGAAGTGTGAAAAGGGACACTGATAATTTAGCAGCTTGTCCCGCGTGCCTGTGTTACTTGATTTATGTGCCATACCTGCCTCCTATGACACTGTCTGAACTCATAAATCTGAGTGAAAGAACAGAGACCCATAACTCAAAGGGGATGAGATGGGCTGGACCCTGAGGCTGAGCACAGACTTTGGAATTGGAGCTCTGTTCCCTCACCGATACCCTTGAGCATCCAAGTTGCTTTAGGTTGGGTATTCATCAAAAAAGGTCTCCGTAAGGACACGTGGTTATGTTCTAGAGAGGTGAAGAAAGGGGTAGTGTGTGTGTGTGTACTTCTTTTGTTGTTGCTATTTTTGCTTTAAAATACTTGATGTAATGTAACATTCTAACAATGCATACCTCTGTATTATATTCCTTCTTGTCTGTCGGGACCTACTGTTTTAAAGGTAAAACAGGGAAAGATGTCATAAGCTGCACAACATTAGTTTCATAATTTATCCATTAGTAAAGGACATGACAGCTTCTGAAACAGGGTTAATAAATAGTAAGTAACCAGTGTTACACAGCACCTTAGATTTCTAAATACTCCTAGTTCAGGAGTTCAGAAAGAAGAGAAACTCACTGACAGTGAGACCTTAACTGTTCAGAAAAAGGTGAGTATCTCTTGCACATTATAATCATCCTGTTTTTGTTCATGAACTTTTCAGGCATACCCCAAGATGTCGCTTTTGCAGTGTTTGTCTGCCTTTACTTTGTTATTATTATGGTTCTGTTTGCATTGCTTAGTTTAGCTTCGACCAAAGTTGTGAGATTCCTATCAGACTTTTAGCTTCAGCCTAACAGACAAGTGTCTTCTCTGGCTTTGGCTTCAAGTATATATAGGTTTCACACATTCAACAAGTTGTTATTTAGCAAGTAACCAGACCATCGCACAATATTTGAGCACTTATTCTAGGTCAAGCAATATTCTGTTGAGAGGACAGTATGGAGAAGGATGGATACAGTCATCCCCCTCATGAGCTGTGCAGACATTGAGGAGGACAGATGTTGTCATTAAGCTGCTAAAATGAAGGAAACGCAGTGTTCTTCCCCCCCAAAAAAGAAGTGCATTAAAGCTTAGAAATGAAAATATAAAGAGAGTGGCCAAGGAAAAAAGAGAATAACAACAAAAGGCAGGTGGGGGGGGGGGGGGCAGGAGAAGTGGCTCAGCAGTTAAGAGCACCAGACTCTCTCTTCAAGAGGATCCAGGTTTGATTCCCAGCATCTGTGTGGCAGCTCACAACTGCCTGTAATTTCACTTCCAGGGAATCTGACACCCTCTTTTTCCCTCCATGGGTACTTCAAGCACATGGTGCACATACATGCAAACTGGCAAAGCATCCATACACAGAGAAAAAATTACATGGGTCTTGATCAAAAATAGATAATTTCTTAAATGCAAGTGGGATATTTTCAGGTTAGGGTGGCTGGAAGCTCCTCCTACTCTTAAGAAGGAGAGCTGAAAATCCTGTCAGTTTTGAGTCACCATCATAAAACTGCCAACTAGGTAAAAACATTCTTCCTTAGTCCAACCAAGAAAACATTTGCTTCTTTTCACAGATTTTTATGAGAATATTCCAGAAGCTGAATGACAAGTAAGAATTAGACATTTAGTCCTAAAATACACTAAAAGAAATCAGCTATCTTCTCAAAAAAGGTGGAACAATTTCACCCTTCTTACTGAATGGTCTTTGAAAACAGGATTTATAAAAATATTTGCATGACATCTACTATTTGCTCTTTCAAATTCATGGGCTTTTTTCCTTTAGTTGTTGCTGTATGTGTGTGTGTATTCCAAATCCATAAATACAACCTGCTCAGCCTGAATAAAACTACTTTACTGCATTAATATCTTTTCATCCATGGATAGCTTACCTGACCATTTGGGACTGGCATACTTTTCCCTGGATAAAACTGTTTTTCCAGCTCTCTGCTTTGTTTAGTCACCTGTTGTTCTCTTGTCTTGGCGTGAGGTTTCCTGAGGTTTCTTCAGTCCATATTAGCATCATTAGCATGTCTATTGGTGTTGTGCTTGTTTAGTTTACAAGGAAACATCTCTTGGCAACAGATAAAGACCATTACAGAAAACCACAACCATGTGAAATGCAGAGCTCAGGAGCCCAGTCCCAAAGGATGCACCTATAATACAAGTGTTGCACTAGAGGCTGGGGGATCATTTCAAGTAAAGGGGACAGAAACATTTCAATAGCCAGAGTAATAGAAAGTTTGTTGTGACATTGTGTCTCCCAGGAACATCTGTAGCTATACACCTAAAGTCTTAGCAACATGAATGTACTAACTTTAATCTATAGAAATATTGATAGATATCAATAACATAAACAAAATGTATTTTGGATTCTGTTACTTTTTTCTTTATATTTCTTTATATTTATAATATTGGTTCTGTTACTTTTTAAGAGTAAAGTGTTGTGGAATATTAGTTGAACATGTGTTACATTTGTTTATGCTGTGAATCATTTGTTTAATGATGCATTCTTTTACTTTGCATTTGTTTAACTCTGTGAAGCTGTGTCATTTTGTCTGTCTAAAGCACCTGATAGATCTAATAAAGAGATAAACAGCCAATAGGTAGGCAGAAGAAAGGATAGTAGTCATGGCTGACAAGCAGAGAGAATAAAAAGGAGGAGAAATCTGGGAAAGGAGAATAATGGAGAGTGAAAAAAAGGGATCAGCTACCTTACAACTAGACCAGGCATGGAATAAGAAGAAAAGAAACAATATAAAGAAATAGGAAACATAAAAGTCCAGAGGCAAAAGGTAGATAGAATAATTTAAGTTAAGAAAAGCTGGCTAGAAATAAGCCTATCAAAGGCAGGGATTTCATAAGAAAGAATAAGACTCTGTTTGATTTATTTGGGAGCTGGTGGCAGGCCCCCAAAGAGCAAAGAACCCAAAAATAAAGAGTAAAAAGAGCCTAAGAGCAAAAAACAATCAACTACAATAAAGTGACCTAAAGACCAACAAGGATTAAGACATAAAAATATAATCATTTGCCCTAAATGGGTACACTTTGAGAGTGAAAGGGGTTACACTGATAAATATGATAGTAGGGTATAATAGCCCATATTTGTACCCAACACTTGGGAGGCTGAGGCAGGAGGATCACACGTTTGAGTTTAGTCTAGGCAATGTTAGGAGGCCCCATCACACACAAGCATATATTGTAGAAGACAACACATATCTCAGTTTGCCTTGATGCTAATCCACATTTAATACTTGGTCTTCCACTATGCACTAATGTTCCTAGCAGCTATTTTGAAAGCAGTCTCACTGTCAGAATGTCTAGATGGGAGGATTATTGTCTTCTTTCCTCTGGCATTGACTAATGATGCTTTGTCCTGTGTTCCTTATGATTTGCCATCAAATAGCATTCCAAAGTGTGGGCTTCTGTAGGAATATAGACAAGAGGGAGCTTGCAGGCAAAATATGATTGACCACCACTAATAGCTAGAAAAAGCAAGGGCATGTTCCCTTTCCTTTCCTTGTGTGTCTCTGCCACTTTGCTGCTCTCTCTGGGAGCATTAAAGGTGTGTGCATTTAGACCTGTTCAAAGCATTGCCAGTCTATGACTTAGAGCAGTGGTCCTCAACCTTCCTAATGCTGTGACCCTTTAATACAGTTCCTCATGTCATGGTAATCTCCAACCATAAAATTATTTCCCTTGCTGCTCCATAACTGTAATTTTGCTATTGTTATTAATCATAATGTAAATATGTACTTTTTCCTATAGTCTTAGGCAACTTCTGTGAAAAGGTCATTCCATACCCTGAAGGGATCATGACCCACATTTTGAGTCACTGATTTGGAGGAAGAGCTTTTGTTGTCTACATTTACATGATAATGTCTTAGTTGCTAAGACACTTGGATAATCAAATCGTTCTTTTAAATATTTCTATCAGTTTTTAAGTGCATACCTCTGTGTTAGAATTTAGAGAAGCTCACTTGACAGGGCGAATGCTTGCTATACAAATCCAAGAGTTCGTGATTTTAAATTGGAATGAGGACATTGTCTGAGCAATATGCAAACAAATCTACAAGCCACTTCTAATGCCAGAATGAAGAGGTGTTGTATTGATTTTGCTCCCTCTAAGGGAAGATCTAAACAGCAATAGTTTCAGAACAAGGATGCACAAAGTTGTCATTGTAGGAGGCACAGATTACAGAAAGCATCAGACAAAACAGAATTGTTAAATACACAGGCATTTTTTTTTCCTTTCCCAAGGTAAGAAAAGGATTGGTACCTGCTCCTCTGAAAGGCTGGAGTGGATGCTGTTTGGTAACCTGGTAATTTTTTTTCTATTCTATGGAGACAGCCTTGACCTCAATCCTCCCAAATCCTGAGTATTTTTTAGGACATAGTCCTGAACTTTGTCTCTCGGTGAATAGAACCCATCCTTGTTAAAGAGGTTCCAAATACTTGGCCCTGTATATAACCTATCTCTATGTTTGCAAATCCTTCCTTACTACACTGTTACCCTGCGCACTGTTTTTTAGTCAACAGAGTTCATTCTTATGGTGGACACCACAGCTGCTTTTCTCTGGAACTGTCTCATGCAATGAAGTGTAGATGTAGCCACCCCTGAAACTGTGTTGTGATAGCTGTCACATGGAGACTTTCATTCCCAAAAGTTTTGCTGTGCTTAAACCTGTAAGAGAAATAAACTTCAGAGTCAGACTCAGGAATTTTTTTGACCCAGCACCTGCTAACGCGAAGTTGACTTGAGTTTCATTCTTTAGCTCACTTAGATGACACTTGCAGGGAACCCAGCATGCCATGAGGTATGTAACTCAATCACCACTGGGGATTTGAGAATAGATTTAGCCTTTGCAATGTCTAACCATAAACAGCATGGGAAGGTTGGTAATTGGCATACTGGGAGTATGTACCTAGGACAAGTAGAAACTTCACAAGCAGAAGGTCTGGGCAGTGCAGAAGAAAGAGGAAGAAAGTGAGTTATTTACTTGAGGGAGTACACGCCTTTGTTTCTTGGGCACATCATTCTAGCCAAGGGCTGTAATACTTTTCCAGACAATTTTACTGACATGAAATGAGCAGCCTAAATTACGATGAAATCAGAACAGCCAACCACCAGGGAAGCCATTAAGAATTTAACATGAGGGAGTGTGGATTCTACTTGTCAAAGAGAATATTAAAGGACTATTTGATATAAAATGCAACTATCACAGCACTGAGGGCCAGATTCCTCTGCTGGGTTTTCCTTGAACTCATTGCCTTACAAAGTTAAACACCGAGAGGGATGCCTCACAAGGGCAGCATATTTTGTGCCAAAACATAAAAACCTAGATCAAATGCATGCAATGGAGATTTGATGGGGTAGGTATCTATTGAATTGTGTGACAGAAAGGAAATCCAAAGGGAGGAAGAACATGCAAAATTGGAACAGAGGAAAATACTAGAGAACTTGAAATCTAAAACTGAGTTAAATTCTATCTGGATTGATTGCTATCCCCACAATGTTGTTACATTTTTATCCTCTGTATTCATAATCTTCTTCATCTTAAAGTAAGAATGATATCCACTTTGTAAGAGTGTTGTCAGAATTAATAAGCAAATCAAGCGCTATGATCAGCAGCACAGCGCTAGCAGGGAGTTGAGCTTATTATCTTCCAAGTTTTTCCCCTTAATATCATGCCTCATTTTCTTTTTCAATTTCTCTAACATTTCATGTAACTTTTTGTTTGGACTGTGTTAAGATTTGTGGAAAAATTGTGAAGTCAGCACAGGAATTTTCCTATGCCTTTTACCAGTTTTCCATATTTTTGTTTTTCAATGTGGTTTTCTCCATTTGTTTCATGAGAAATCATATTTGCAGCCATTTTGAAAAAGAAGGTGTTGTGTTTTAGTGCATTCAGTTGTACCATTGTCTTTCCTTCACTACATCAGTGAAGTTTTATGTTATTGTAGAACTGCAAATTAGCATTCCTGGGGCTGAATGTAGCTAGTGATTTTGTTCTTAGTTGCAAGAAACTTTGGAATAACCCAATAGTGACTAACTTTGAGGAATCCAGACTGGTGAAAGCAAAACAAAAAGTAGACAAAGTATACGGCCAGAGTGATGGTACCGTTGTTACATAAATCTAGCATGTTCAGAGTTATTCGTGATAACAGAATTATAACATATCTAGCATGTGCAGTGCAATGGTACAGTTATTAGGTATGCATAGCATGAACAGTATGATGGGACAGTTATGTAGCAGGAGACTGTTCATGCATTTCCCAACCACCCAATCCGAATAGCACACAGAAACCCATATTAATTACATTACTGTTTGACCTGTTAGCTCAGGCTTCTTATTAACTAACTCTTACATCTTAACCCATTTCTTTTCTTTGTTTTAAAAAAATTATTTATTGTATGTATATGACTGCTCTCTCTGTATATACACACCTGCAGACCAGAAGAGGGCATCTGATCTCACTACAAATGGTTGTGAGCCACAATGTGGTTGCTGGGAATTGAATTCAGGACCTCTGGAAGAGCAGCCAGTAGTCCTAACCTCTGAGCTACCTCTCCAGTCCCACATATTAACCCATTTCTATTAATCTGTGTATAGGCATGAGGCTGTGGCTTACTGGAAAGGACTGGGCATTTGTTTCCTTCAGCAGCTACATGGTGTTTCTCTGACTCTGCCTACTCTCTCTATATATATCTCTTTGAGCCTGGCTATATACTGCCCTGCTATAGGACAAAGCAGCTTCTTTATTAAACAATAATAATAAAACATATTCATAGTATACAGGGGGGAATCCCACATCACCTGTATGTAGTGTGTTGGTTAAATTATTATATATATCTACATGTATTACGGTGGCTCATTAATTTCTTACTGCATATGTCTAATGTGCAGTACAATGGTGCAATTATTAAATATATGTAACATGTGCAGTGCAGTGGTACAGTTATTCCATATACATATACCTAGTTGTAGTGATATTTTGTTTGTGTTAATAGGAGTGCAGAGTTAAGCCACTAGAGTACAGGAAGTGGTAGCACACACCTTCAATCCCAAAACCTGGGAGACAGAAGCAAAGGGATTTCTGTTAGTTCAAGGCCAGCTACCCTGGGCTGCACAAGATTGAATCTTTCTGAAAGAGAAACAGAGCCCACACAAAAGGTGATTCTAGCACTTGGGATTACATGTCTTTAATCCCAGCACTAGGAAGGTGGAGACATGAGTGATATGGAGAGAGAGAGAGAGAGAGAGAGAGAGAGAGAGAGAGAGAGAGAGAGAGAGAGAGAGAGAGGAGAAGAATATAGGGCGGAGAAAGGAATGAAAGTAGACAAAGGCAGGAGCTCAGTGCAGTCTGAAGTTTGGTGGAGATAATTGTAGTCTGAGGTTTGGTGAAAGGCAATTGATGCCTAAGGTTTCTTGCAGTCACTTGCAGTCTGACGTTTGGTGGAGACAGATGAGTCTGAGCTCAGGACCAAACCTCCTATCTGAGCATTGGTAGAGGTAAAGAACACTCTAGTTCCTGAACTCTCTCCTCCTGTCTTCAGAATTAACCCATATATCTGACCTGGGTTTTTATTATTAAGACCAACCAGAATTTGTGCTACACTTAGCATGTATAGTGAAAAGACACAGTTATTATGTGTACCAATCATGGGCTCTGGGAACTAGCAAGAAGACTTTGGTTATAATACTTTGGATCATTGTAAAGCTGTGACGACTGACCAGGTGAGAGAGTTTGAAAAGTACAGAACCAAGTACATTCCAAGGTATATCCCTTGAGCCCCATGTGGAATACCAAGCACTGCCTATCCCAGGTAATAGGATAAGGAAGTCAGCTTTTCTTCTATCTGCCTTTGTTTTCTGGTTTTTGTTTCCTATTTATTTATGGACATTGTTTTCCAAACTCCTCTAGCCATCACAGAGGTTTTTCACCCATCCAAGGATGGACCTTTGACATTGGAGGTGTAGTTTTTATGACAGAAAGAAGAAAGGGGAATCTAAAAGAGTTCACCCTTCCCAAAGGTCTACTGGTAGCCCCGAAAAATATCCAAACTTCTCCAGATGTAAGGCACTCTATTTTTCTAAGGACTTCAGTTTTTCCATCCTCACTTCTGATGTGCCCTGCTGGAATTGCCATCTGTCAGTCTGATCACTGGCCCTCTAGACCCAGTCCCACCCTCTATAGCCACCTGATGTCCTTCCCCTCACTCCTGTAGCTCAACTCAGCTCTAAGTGTGGCAGACTTCTGTGACCTCTTTAAACCTTTGTAGATGTTCAGTAACCCCCCCCACACACACACAAACATGCATGCATGCAGAGAGAGAGAAAGAGAGAGAGAGGGAGAGAAAGAGAGATTTATATGCAAGGTACAATATGTAATATGTGATTTGAAAATTATTCAACCTTTAAATACTAATATTAGGTTAGGACAAAGGGAGAAATACTAAAAACAAGCAAAAAAAAAAAAACCAAACCAACCAACCAACCAACCAAACAAACAAACAAAATCTGTGTTTGTCTTGATCAAGTGCCAAGGAATCAGGACTCTTTGGCAAATTGTTACCAATGAAACCAATGAAGCCTGTGAAGTTAGAATTATGCAGTAAATTCTGACTTTGTTGAGGGAATCAACTATTCTTCTACGTTCTCCACATACTGTGCTCATGACTGAAAGGGATGAGGAGAGCTACAGGGCTGCAAGAAGGAAGAATGAGTGCCAAGCAAGGAGGCTGTGCAGCCATGTGGAGGAAGTGCTCTTTCCAACCACCTTTATGTCTTTGTGAAAATTAAAACAGTGGGCTTCCTGTCATGAATGAAATACCCTTTAAACTTCCTAGATCCAAACCAATGGAATTCAAAACACTCAGCTCCAGCATTTTTGAAAAAGAATTGTGTTTATTCTCCTGAAAGTCATTCCCCTGGCTGTAGACCTTGATGCAACACTTTTGAAAAAAAATAATGAAGACCAATGCTAAAGGCTAGAAAATGAAGAATGATCCAAAGGTGTGAAAGAATTGGGAAGAAAGATAAAAAGTAGTGACAGAGTTTATTTCATTCCCATCATGAGATCTGGCCATGGCTATATTGCTTATTGCCTTCAGTTACCAAGGCCACAAACCATTATTTTCAAAGGCTCATTGCTCTGTATGAGCATCAAGATTTGATGGAAAGATAAAGGGGGGTGCGTTGAAAATTGCCTGACCTTTTCCTTCATATGTTTTCTTTCTTTCTTTTTTTTTGTCGCATCTAAAGAGATAAGTATAGGAAGCAGATGCTCAAAAAGTAATATTAATAATAACATTAATCAGCATATAAAGTCTTTATTAGAGTATTGAACTCGCATCAGATTACTTTGTCTTTTATTTTCCTTTTTTATGCCCCCACTGTCATGACAAATATGGAATGCATAATTCTCTAACAATAATGCTGCCTTACTCGGCAATGAAATTTTTAATTCAAAATTTAATAGACACACAGCAAAAAGTAATTTCATGGAAAGCAAAAATTAACCTGATGAGCAATATAGTTCATAGACAATGCAATTTAAGTTATATAATGAAGATGCAAACAATAGAATAAAACAAATGAATATTCAACATATTTTTTCTGAGATATTTATCTACTAATCTCACGGATCAAGCTTAGGTTTCCTTGGAGGTAAGATTTTAATACACCTGTATATGAACAGTATAATTTTCCATTTCCTTTTTATTATTGGTCTAACGAACTTTTTAAATTCATGAGCAGAATGTAGTTATCAGAGAAATGCAAAACAAGAATTTCTTCTCTCCCCTGTAATAATTGGTGCTAGCAAAAATATCAGGTATTTTTAAAGATTTTTATGTGAGTCTGTTAGATAACCTTAACTTCATTATTTTCATATGGCTGCCCAAACCCAATTCAATATTCATTCAGTATGAAGTCTTTTCTAAAAGTATTTGCTTTCAGTAGACTGTTTGTTCAGCACAGCCTTTCATTTGGCTCACAAATCTGGTGTTGAAGGGCAAATGCCAGTGTGTAAGCCATAATCCGAAGGCAGGAAACACAGGCATGAGAACCAGTATAACCTCAGACTTCTGCTCTTAGGGTCCACATACAGCCAAATTATGCTATCCAGATTGCTTATGTCTTACATCACCTAGGTTTTATGCTACGTGAGGAAAAAGAGCAGCATGTGAGCATCTCAGGGTACAGATGCCAGCAACTAGCATGGCTGTGACTTCACTACTCAGCCCGTCCTCTGGAGAGCAGGGGTGTCGGAGGAATGCTGTCTGAATCTGAGGCAAAGGGGTTTCAAAGGTGTATGTGGTGTGTACTTCCAACATGAGATAGCTCTCATCTTTTTTTCCCTCCCATCCCCTTCCTGTCTCTGATGAAAGTTTCTTTATTTTCACATTTTTGACAAAAAGACACTAAAAACAATGACTTTTCTGTAGAAAAGGATACAGAATTTTGAGGGATCAAACAAGTATCTGAAATTCTTGGTTTTTGTTGTTTTCGTCCTTTCCTTCATCCCTCCAGTCGGCATGCTTGAATGATTCCTCAGCTGCTAGGGTTACCATGGTAATTATTATTCTTAAATGAAGAAGTTATTTATAAAGCATGAAACCAAACAAACTATTGTTTGTGTCTCTACCACAGAACCACATGCGGCCATCTTCAAGGAGGAGGCAGCCTTTTGAAGAATTTTACATTACAAGGCTGTCTTCATCTGAGCCTTTAGAGGGTATGCGAGTGGAAACAGTGGAGCACAATATACCATGGAGAGCTACAGGAGCTCTGCTAATTAAAGGCTTTGCCTTCCAAAGACCTTTCATGCTGTAGATAACCTCAGAATCAACTGGATTTTAGAAGAATCAGTTAGGCAGGGCACCCGAGAAGACATTTTAACATGCATCACCACAAATTTTGAGATCAGTGCTTTCTATCATTGCAGTATCATTTAAAGCTTCAGTGAGCTATTGCTATTGCTTGTTGTTCTTGTTTTATTTTGACCTTTAGGTCCTGGCCTTATCTTCACGAAAAGACCCTACTTAACAGGCACAGCCAATGTTCACAGCAACCTTTGCTCAATGGTATGCCTTTGCCATGGTGGCGAGGCTGGATAGTCTTTGTTCATGTTGAAAGCCTTTATTTGGGCTCCATTTCTTCGAACCATAGTATGTCATAAATCTGGAACATATTGTATATGTTGAAAATCAACTCACTATGTGCTCCCCTGATTACAGCCTGTTCATCCTTGAGATATGACAAAAACATTACAACTAGGGTATAAATTTCATATCAAATGGTAATCGTGATTTTTTAGGTAGACTCTGGTGCACCCTGCCTTAAGGACAGAGGCAGCTATGTGTAGAGCATAGAATCACATATCTAGCATTCAACTCCCTTCTCGTTTGCTGTCTGTGTGTAATGGCCACGTTCCTTCTTTCTGAGTTTCAGTTTCTTTCTTTGCTATTGCAATGCGAAAAAGGCTGTTTCTAATTAACTGGATTAATATCTACAAAGTTAGAGTAACTCCGGGGATAGAAAATACTATAAGAGTGTCAGTAGTTTCAAAGGATTTGAAAAATCTTTGCCACTTTCTCAGATTGCATCTCGGGTTACTTGTTTAACAGAGGTTTGTTTGTTCTTTCCTTTTTGTATTGAGAGGGAATGAGCCAGTGAGCCTCCTGTTCCTTTGTGGCATCCTTTTATACTTTGAGAATGAGTGCTCATCCATCTTCTAGGTGAGAATGACCTGGAACCATTGTAGTAGCCAGGGCACATTGGCCCATTCCATTGTTGAACTGCACAGGCGCTCTATGCCTGGACGCTCAGTTCTTGGGTAAAGGAAGCTTGGCACAGCCTGCCCCAGGCAAAGGGCAAGAGAAAGAATATTGGTTTCTGTCCTTTTTACATATCAATGTGCAAATTGCATGTGTCGGTCTCATTTCAACAATGAGAGCTGAATCACATAAAAGTTTGACAGTGCGGAAGTGCTTATTTCACATGGCAATTTCATCTTTCCACATCATCTTGCCTATTTCGTGGTGTTATTTTTCAGCATCCCATTTTGCAGGAGGTATTTGGAGAAAAGAAGACTTACTTGACATTTTTAAGCCACTGGGATGCTTTTAATTTGTTTCTAGGGTGTTTAATCTATAAGACATACGGGGGTGAATAATTTATGTAACAAAACAATGACAACAAGGTCAAAGAAGAAGTATGACTTTACAGTGGGGAATATTCATGACATGATGCTATCTTAGACAGGCTTCCTGAATATTAAAGAGTTCTTCCTAATGTTAGGCTCCAATTAAATAAGCAGAAAGGTATAAGGAAGAAAATTGGATTCCTTTTGAATTGGAGAAATTAAGCAAATTCTAGGATGACAATTATAATATTGCTAATTGAAAAATATGTCAACTCCTGTCTGTCCACCCAGAGATGGAAACTGGGATTGTTTTCATTTGTGACCTACTTGCAATATAAACCTCAGAGTAGCAGTTACTCTGCATCAATAAATTAGATATTCATAACCTGATTTAGTCAGTGATACATACCCTCAATTATTTATCTGCAGTTGCATTTCAACTTAGAAAAGAGTCAAAGCAACATCGTTGACTGCTTGAGCTGGCTTATAGATTGAGTTTCTGATAAGACCTCCGTCTGCTCTTCTGCTTCTGGCTCAGTAGTCTTTATGTTCTGAAAGGGATGATTGCTTCTTATGCAGTGCACTAAATGAATAGCTGTATGAGAATATCAAATGTCTGAGATCCAATAGAGGACACTAAGACAGAGACTGCTCCTCGAGACCATTAGGCCCATCAAATGTTGTGGACAGACAGACAGATGGAAAATGGCATGGCAGGTGAGGTCACTGCCCAGCAACAGAGACAGCACAGCAGTTTCCCAAGAGAGAAATCAGAACTCACATGGCAGAATTGAGAATCTTTTTCGTAAACCTTTCTGAGGATAGGGGAGGTTTCACATTGCAAGTCTACTACTTGGTTCCCAGGCAGGAGGCAGGGAAATGGATAAGGATGAGGATGTGTGGCTTTGATCTAATCTCACTTCCCAGGTGTGAGATCCTGTCTCAGAAGTTCTAATAGCTGGGGACTCACACAGACAACATCTCAGTAGGGTGCCTGGCAGTGCATCCCTGAAATGGAGAAAGCTGCTGCAGTTTCTGTGCCCTATGCAGCTAGAGTCTAACATTCTTACAAACACTAAAGGAAGGCTGGAGAGACCTGTGTGCTTGCAGAACTCCATCCTCAATTCATTTGCGGTCTGGCACTAACTGCATTAGTGGTAATATTTAACATTTATTAAGAACATCCTGAATTAATTCTTCACCCTTTAATGAACAAGCCAAGAATGTTAGCAAGTGAAGGTAATAAAATCTTATTTCTGGCTCAGGTTAAGTCAAAAGGCATTCATCTTTCTAACCAGTGGGCCTGCCATCTTCTATGACTTCAAACTCCAATGCTCCTTTGGAAGGAGGTTAAATGAAAAGGAAAAAGGGAAGAAACTGATTTAGATTGAAAACAAATTAGATCTAAGATCTCTGCTCATATCACTATGAGCAGTGTCCATTTACAGGCTTTTCTGATTTACAACTATACCCCAGTGACACACTGAGGCCTATAGATGGCATTCAGCATAGGGTGCTAGATGCCTTAACGGGCTGATTTCTCTTTTAATTCTAACTGCCAGTTTTTGAAGATCAAAAAGCTTATGTTTCTCATGGCAGAACTGAGGTCATAATTTTTACTCCTGCATTCTTAGCTACTATGTTAAATGTCGTCCTTGGCCTTTTCCAATCTCTATGTAAGACTATTCACAATGATAACTAAAATGACAGTATATGCAAACTCTGTTATACCTCGGGAATATTAGGGACCTTGTGTTCTCAGTGTTTTAAATATGAAATGTCCAAAAACCTTTTAATATTATGTCATATACACACAGAGCATATTCCATGTCTTCTTGTCATCTCCAGCAATTCTCTACATTTATCTTGTGGGGTTTTTTTTGTAGTTGTTGTTGATGATTGCTTGTTTGTTGGTTGTTTTATTAGTTTACGTGTTTTATTTCATAAACTTGACACAAGGCAGAGTCATTTTGGCAAAAGAAATTGCAACTCAGAAAATGCTTTTTCGAGTCTGACTTGTGGGCAAGCCTGAGGGACATTTCCTGAATTAATCGATGTGGGAGGGCCCAGCAAACTGTGGACCGTGCCACCCCTCAGCAGGTTGTTCTGAGTTGTGTAAGAAAGCAGATTGAGAAAGCTATGAAGAGGAAGCTAGTCAGCAGCTTCTGCCCCCTGCTCTGACTTCCCTCAACAAAAGACTGTGACCTGAGATTTGTAACCTGAAAGGAACCCTTCCCTATCCACGTTTCTTTCCATCGTAGTACTTTACCATTGCAATAGAATCCATAAGAAGACAACATAAATTATCACATCTCTGATCTTGAAGATAAATATATTTCTCAATTCCAGATAACTATCCATTGCTTCATGTCTCTGTAGAAAAAAAATTACTTTATAACAGGATATCTTCACTGGTCTATACTCAATATTCCCAGCTCTTCTCCTCCATTCATCTTTAATCCCCTCTAATCAGGCTCCTGCATCCTTACAGCACCTCTGATCTTGAAACAGACACTTAGAAGCCACATTTGTAACAGCGTCTTCTCACTTAGACACAAGATATGAAAGCAGCATGAAAACCTGGCATCTCTGCCTTCATTTTGGTTCTGCACATTGATGAAGCCCTAAGGTAAGTCACTGCCATGAAACTTTTCCCTGGCATTTAAGTGCCTTTGAGTGTTGAATACCATTCAGATAAGGACAGTTATTGAGGTCAGGGAGGAAGCCCCTGATTAAGAGAGAGAAAGCATGCTTACACTTCTGCCCACATTAAAATGAACTTTACAGCAGAAAAACAAACAAACACCGTTCAAAGGATGAGTTATTCCAGTCAATCTTCATGGTGGGTGTGGCTCCTGGTAACTGCTAGATGGGGGACATTCTGGAAAGAGGAAATGCAGTATTTCATTTAAGGAATAATTATTTTACTTCACTATTTCTTTAGAGTGGCTGTTCTAGTTTTCCTAGTATTGCTGTGGTTTAAAAAAACAACAACAACAACAAAAAAAAAACTCTGCCAAAAAGCATCTTGGTGAAGAAAGGGATTATTTTAGCTTACAAGTTATAGTCCATCACCAAGGTAGGCAGGACAGGAACTCAAGAGAGGAACTAACGCAGAGACTGCAGAGAAATGCTATTTAAGGCTTGCTCCCCATGGCCTGCACAGCCTCCTTTCTTATACCACCCAAAACCACCTGGCCAAGGGAGGCACCAAGCACAATGGGCTAGGCATTCTCCATCAATTGTCAAATAAGAGAATGCCCCACAGACCTTGCTTATAGGTGAAGTTTGTAGAGTCACTCTCTCAATTAACATGTTCTCTACACAGATAACCCTAGCTTTTGTCAAATTGCCAAAAAAAAAAAGGAAGAAAAAGAAAAAAAAAACTAACCTGCATGAAGTCTTAAGGTAAAACTGCCTTCCTCATAGTTGGTTCCATAGCCAAACTATGGACCTTGGTTACCTACTGAATCTCCACCCAAATCAGAGAGAATTTATGCTATTAACCAAGAGGTTTTATTAATTTTATTAATGGGCATTTGCTGCTGTTCTATCGCTCATATCTTGGTGCATCAGCCTGCTGAGTTCTTTACTCAAATACACCTACATTAAGGAAGCATATCATTCTATGTTCATTCAAGCACTTTTTCTACTCATTTCAATATTTATCTCATTTAAGATTTAACATCCACTGAAAGCAGGCAAACTACATAGGACCAAATTAGGGCACTGAATGTGGGGGACAGTTGTCAGGCTTGGACAGTCTGTGGGGACACTGGCAGCAGAGCCAGGATTTATCTCTAGTGCTTGAATTGGCATCTAGGAGCACATTATTTTTGGAGGAATACCTTACTTGGCCTAGCTATAGGGAAAAGGTACTTGGTCTTGCCTCAAAGAGAAATGTCAGACTTTGTTGATTCCCCATGAGAAACCTTACTCTCTAAGGAGTGAATGGGCAGGTGGGGTGGAGAGAAGGTGGAAGAAGCAGGAGGAAGGGAGGGAATGGGAACAGAGACAGCTTTGTAAAATAAGAAAGAAATGTATTAAAAAGAATGCTTAATAAAAAACAAAAAAGAAAATTACCTTCCTGGGATATTTTAATGTGCTACTTTTGGATGACAGGAAAAATACCACCTACAAGTATCTGAGAAGACTTAGCCCTTCTTTCCTTCTTTATGGCAGCCTCTTTGTTCATGGAAAGAAGCCTGTAAAATGTTGCAGGCCAGGAAAGGTCAGGTCCTCGATGTAGTGCGCTCCTTAGATGGAGCATTGGTTCATTCATCCTTGAGAGGAAAGCCCTAAAAATATGAGTTACATTCCTGTTGCCCATACCTACATCTGAGGATGTATAAATCTTATTCTTGTCTTGGTCAGGATCATCACACTGATCAAGATTTCCTATGCTTTTATGGCCACTCATACTCCTTTATATTATTTTGCAAAGTGTATGTTTGTAAAACTATGTGGATGTATGCCATGCATGTGAGGCCAGAAGAGCCTGTCAAATCCCTCCCAATGGGAGTTACAGGAAGCTCTGTGTCAACAAACATAGGTGCTGAAAATTCAATTCAGGTCTTCCAGAAGAACAGAGAAAGCTTTTAACTGCTATGTGATCTCTCTAGTCTCTCTTCTGCCTCTCTTGTCCTGGTAGCCTCACACTCCCTACCACAGGATTGATTGCCTTACATATTTTTTTTTTCTACATAACAAGCATAATGGACACATAGATGGTTCCTTTAGGCCCACGGTAAGTTTCATTCCGTTAGGACTTACATTTGATACATGTGCACTATGAATGAAAGTTCCTGGAGAGAGCAGAACTTTTCACTAAAGCCTTTGCAAGGCTGGGCTCCTTATAGAGTGAATGGCTGCGGAGACTGTTGAATGCTGCAATTCCATGAACGAATTATAGTGGACCATTTTAATTCTTCTTCATATCATTTTCTCCATGCAAATCAACACCATAGTGACCATTAGGTTAATCTTTTGGGATGTGCAGACACTTGGTTCGCACCAACCAAAAGCCAGCATCTGAAATTTATAACAGAGATTTTCCCACTTTGTTTTAACATGCCTATTTAATGGTTACACCGATTATTTCATATGCCTTACTTTATGACTTCCTTTACACTTGCTTCAAAAACTCCTTCGAAGGGCTATCGTGTTGAGACATGGGTTTTGGGGTGACCTAAATCTGTGTTTCCTGGCCATAGTCACTCATATTTGGCTAGAAAAAAGAATCACTTTTGAGGCAAAAAACAACAACAACAACAACAACAAAACTGTTCTTTTGTATTGACAGTTTAAACTGGATTAGATCTATTTTTATCTCCCCTCTACTTTGCTGCGTGCCCCATCCCCACCCCGAGCAGCCACTATATCATAAGCCAGGAGTAGAGAAATGACTCTATCTCCCTTGGGTCCAAGAGAATCTAAACAGGGGAAGCTCATGACATACCTCTAACTATTCTTCTTATTCTCCATAAACCCTTTTTATTTTCCTGCTTCAAAACCATGAGTCTAGAAAAAAATTAGACCTGTTTTCTTTTTTCTCTTTATTCTATATCCTGAATACTTCTTTCTCTTCCTGACTATCATGTTAGACATAGGCTGTACAAAGGAACCACTTGTCTGAAAGATAAGCTTAAAAAATAGCAGGATCTCAATGCTGCACAATACAAAGACTACAAATTTTTTGGAAACACATTTCATTAATTCTTCTTATCCAAGTTTAAAGGAAGTTTAGCTCCTAAATTAAGATTCTGAGATGAGATACAGTTTCAGGGGAAAATAAGTCAGCCTATTGCTGGAGAGCTGCAATGTTGACAGAGACTACGTCTTCATTTCCTGGCTGCCCAGCCCCAAATAATAACACAAAAACTATATTAATTATAACACTGTTTGACCAATAGCTCTGGCATCTTTCTAACTAGCTCTTATATCTTAAAGTAACCCATTTCTCTTAATGTATGTATAAGCACAAGGCTGTAGCTTACTGGTAACTATCCAGCATCTGTCTCCTTCAGCAGCTACATAGCATCTCCTTGACTCCACTTATTCTCTCTATCTCTGTTTGGATTTCCCACCTGGCATTGCTCTGTTAAGCCATTCACCAAAACAGCTTTTATATATTAGCCAATAGCAATAAAACGTATCCACAGCATCTAGAGGGGAATCCCACATCACTGCAGCACAAGCAAGTGCTTGTGAGGGCTGCTCTTAGAGTTAGGACCTGGAGGGTCACCTACATAACATTGGCATATGACCTGTTGTGGCCGTGTAAAACTCTGCATTCATGTGACCTATGCAGCCATTCAGGGCCCTGCATTCTTCATTGTTACATAATATTTTGTGGGAGTTGTCATAAAGTTCTGAATGAGTTTTTAACATTTGAGTCCTGCATTTTCATTTTGTACTGGATCCTTAGGTAGTGTCATGAGACTTTTTGACACTTAACATAGAGATTAGGGTTTCTTGTCTGAAACCTAAAGGTTTCCTTGAGTTCTCCTGCAGAACATTTCAGCAGAAGCAGTGAACATTATGCTGAGAGTGAAGAAGGGAGAATGCTTATCTCAGTTGACTCTTGGCTCTCAGAATTTGTAGGTATGAAGTGGATGGAGAAGTTATACTTCTGGCATATGAGATATTTTTTGGATCATCAGACATATACAAAAAAGAAGAAAAAAAGAAGGAGGAGGAGGAGGTAAAGAAAGAGAAGGAGGAGGAGGAACAGGACCCACCATGATTAATCAGGTGAAGTGAAGTACATGAATTAGACCAAGATTAGTCACACAGGCGGCCTCCCACTCTCTGCTTATTCTTTCTTCTAGGTTGTGAGTAAGAAAGGCCTCCTCAGTATCTC
Source organism: Microtus pennsylvanicus (assembly GCF_037038515.1). Lineage (NCBI taxonomy): Eukaryota > Metazoa > Chordata > Mammalia > Rodentia > Cricetidae > Microtus > Microtus pennsylvanicus. The sequence goes on from NC_134592.1 coordinate 63,173,785, forward strand.
AGGGCCAGAGGGGGAATTTTACAAACTAAGAGTAAGAGCTATGATCAATGACAAGTAAGTGATTATAGTTTAATTGAGTGAATACTAACTGAAAAAAAGATACTCTGAACTAAATTGGAGCTTAAGAACGGAACCACTGGAGACTTAAACTGAGAATGGACCAGATTAATAAAACAGTTCATCCCAACAATCTGAGTACTGAAAGAACAGAATAGTGCTGTTTTATAAGCAGTCTTCACATTACTCATGTATTATTCTCAGTATTGCCAATTATATTCAGACATAGGAAAAAATTCACTTAGTTTATGGAAATAACAAGTATATTTATATAAATACATATTTTTTTCTTTTAGAACTTTGGGGGAAAATGGCATGCCTATTCTCACTATGAATTCTTGCAAGTTTACTTTAATGACAGTAAGTTTTATTTAAACTCAATTTCTCCCGTGTCAGACATTACCAGCATGGATAGACAATCTGAAGAGAATAATAGCAATCTCATTTGGATTTTTAAGGTAAGTACTATTAGCGTAGTTTCTTTCTGTACCCTGACATCCGAAGTACATGAAAGCATCTGCAAGTGGGTGGATGGCTACACTCCAGGAAGGTTTTAAAGTGAAAGATCGTTCAACCATCCACCCCAAACAAGGCAAATAGCCCACAGGACAAACCAAAGAGCACTGCAGCTTTAAACAAAAGTGGCATTGATTAGAGGAAAAGCAAATGCTAGTAGAGAATCCTAGAGATAGTGAAAGGGAGTCAGAGAAGCTGCCAGTCAAATAGAGAAGACAAAGAAGACCGCAACTGAGAACCTGTGGGACTAAAGATAATAAGATCAGCGGGAGGAGAGAGGGAAAACATAGAAAGAAGAAAAAACAATAAAAGATGACACATAAAAGGGAATGAAAAACCAATAGAAGATGCCAGAATTTTTGACAGTGAGTGGTAGGATCTGAAAGAGCTTCTGAAAGAAATGGCTGAACTTCCCTACGAGGCACTATCCTTGACAGTGAGGTATTAACCTGGAGGGATAACAGTGCAGCCGAGTGCAAAAGAAATAAAACACAGAATAACTAAAAAACATATACCAGACTGCAGGTATCTGCTCAGACCCACTTCAGCACAGAAACTTCAAAGAGAACACTATAGGAAAACTGACTGTTTTAGAAAATGTAATCAAAAGAATCTTTGATGCTTTCCTGTTATTGTGTGTGTGTGTGTGTGTGTGTTTGTATTCCTCCTCTTTTCTTGTTGGTATGGCAGTCAGTCCTCAGAGGTAAGGCTGCATTTATGAATCATTTGAAAATAGAATTAATCTATTTTCCTGCTTATTATCTTTTATCCTTTCTCATTTTTGTTGTTTATTCTGAAATTTTGTGTTGAAAGCATTTTAATATTTGATTATTGATGATTCTGTGCCACTATTAGGACAGCTGCAGGTCTGGGTTTCTGTCAGAAAACAGATTGTTTAATTCACCTTTATTTCCTCCCTACATTTAGATTCAGTAATCATTGATGGTCATTAAAAATCTCCACGCTCATATGCTCGTAGGCCTCATGCCCAGCGAAGACTCAGGAGTTCACCATCCCTGACGTCATTGGGCTCAGTGTCTGCAGGTCCCGTGTTGCATCATCTCAGGCATACTGTCCTACCATTTTGTGCCATATTTAACATCGGAGAATAACAACTTGAACAGGACTGATTTCTCCAGGGTTCTTCCTCAGCAAATGAAGAAAACAATTTGAATAAGACACAGCTCCATTTATCTTTAGCAGCTTACTTATTTATTTATGTGAACGAGAAAGCCAGATAAAAGAATGGTGAGATCATACTTTACCAAAGAACACACTGAATAACACAATAGTGATGGCATGAGCTATAGCTTACACTTACAGCCAAGTTCTGCTCAGTTTTACAGCTAGATATGGTGACGGACATATTTGTGAGAAAGCAGATGAATACTTCCTTTATGGGAGAAAATACAGATAAGTTAATTCGAGGTTATTCAAAACCAGTCATAACTCTGATTAGAAATAAAGTCCAAGAGAGGGCTCGTGATAAGCCTCCAATAATCGGGAATACAGATTGTACAAGATAAGAGGAGATAAGTATAGTCCATACCATAAATACAGCCACCACCATGCCAGGCATAGAGTGCTGTGAATTAGCTGTGGGATTTCAGGCATCTGGAAGACTCTAACCCATGTGTAGGAAGCATGGCAGTCTTTTCCTTCCTGAATTACCAATCAAGTCAAAAATATCTGATGCTTGCTGAAACAAATTTTACCAGACCCAAGTGTACTTTTGGAGGATGGCACTTAGTAGGTGATTTCAGAATACACTACATCAGGTCATCCTCTGATACACTGTTTCTCTTTAGTTCAAAGTAGCTTACAAGAAAAACAGTCCTCATATCACAGAGAACTCACACCATTGGGAGGTGTCTACGGAGGCGGCATAATTCAGATATTTTTGGTTCCTCAAAAGTGATCATTAGAGTTGATGATGTAGTGTTTATCTATATAAAGACAAGAAAATAATTTCAAATACAAATAGTGGGTGGGTAGAACATTCCATATTCTGAAATTATTTATTTGAATTTTTTCCTGAGCTTCTTGGCAATTTATCATATTTTTAAATACACAGACTCATGCTGCTTGAATAATCTGTGATTCAGAAAATATTCATTTATTTTTCCTCATTGAATGTTCTATCTCTGTGTGTGAGGACTGTCATAACAAGACACCATCGACTGGCAAGCTTAAACAATAGTAATTAGTTTATGTTTTTTCTTATAGTTCTGGAGCCTAAGAGTACAGGTTTGGGTAGGTCTGGTTCCATGATAAGTCTTCTGCCTTTGGCTACAGTTGTCTGTCATCTTCGTTCTTCTTTAAGAGGCTGCAGCTCTATGCGAACATTCCCAAGACTCTCTGATGTTTTTTATTTTTTCTGAGAAAGACATCAGTCACTTTGGAGTAGAGCTAACAACATGATTTTAACATAATCACTTTTTAAAAGGTTTTGTGTACAAGAGCAGGCACGTTTTGCGATACTGAAGTTAGTTAATTGATACCTGGGTTTAAGGAGAGGACACAACACTCAACCCAATGTACTTCCTATGATTGATGGACTGTTCCAAATGTTTGGGATCATAAACAAATTAGGCAAAAATATGTACCTTGCATGCTGCCAATGTGTATCTTACATGCTAACAAATAGAATCGTAGTATGAAGGTAACCTTGACTTAAGAATTGCCTGTTGTATTTGGAAGTGTAGCTCACTGGTAGCATACTTGCCTGGCATGAAAAAGGCCCCAGCATTCTGCCCCCAAAATACAAAGTTATATAATGTTAGAAAATGACCATTGAAGTGCAGGGTTGGGGGATACTAGGCCATAAAAAAGGATCTGGAATTCACTGAACAGAGGCAGATGTGGAGGGTCAGAGAAGACTTTCTTGGTGTAGAAGACAACCACTAAATGACTGTTAAAGAGAAAAAGGGGGAAAGAGAATCTGCCAAGGAGGGAAAGAGGAGTGGGGCATAGGAAATTACACAAATGCTATAAAGCGAGAGAGTATTAGCCTGTTTTCTAAAAACACAGTGATGAAGGGAGCATAAGAAAATCAGATCACTTGGACATTAACACAGAGTAAGATTGAGTATGACATTGCTGTTATTGTGAAGCCTCAAGCAGGGCAGGAAGACAATGAGAGTAGACTCACCTGGACTGTTTCAAAACCCTTTCTGTCTGGACTGATGTGTTGAGTTTATAGAGGTGGGAAGAGTACAGTGGGACTACTGCAATAGTCCCCATGAGACGTATTAGTGGTTCAGACTAAAATCAAACTGATGCAGATGGAAAGGAACAGCTGTTTTCTAAACATGTTTGAGGATGAAACAACACAATCGACTAAGGCCAGATTAGACATGGGAGGTGAGGTTCAGACAAGTCAGAGGTCTGTTTGGACTTGGTCCAAACAGATGGATACACTGGACAACAATCATAGAGGGGTAATAAGGCAATTGGTAGGGAAGATCAAGATAGGATTGATGTTCTAATTCTCTTAGAAAATGTATGATTTTAAAATGACGTTGAAGGATTTTAGGGAAATATAGGGGTTAATAGAATATAAAATCAGTCCTTAGGTTAACAGAATATGCATTCCTGAGATTATGAACCATTCTCTAAGACAAACATTATGATAATGTAGGTACCATATTGGCAGTTTCCTTTATTCATGAAAGTCATCATTTCAATACCTGTTGAACACATGCACAATACACAGGAAAAGAGATTCTACGCCCAAGTAGTTGAGGCAAAATGGTAAATGAACTATGGTTTGTACTTGTGACTCACAGGATCTGGAAAAAGTTAGTTGAGTTAGTGTCTCTCAGTTTCCAAGATAATAATATGGCTGACCAATAACATTTTAAAGATTAAAGATCCCACTAAATGAAAACTGCATATCCAATGTCAAATACAATTATTCATAACTTGCCACACATGAGACAGACCTCAATCAATTCTGCTAAGACAAGAGCTGAAGAGATTGGAATGCTAGGCTCAGTATGTATCACCTGTCAGCTCTGTTAGCCACTTTACTTCAGCCAAGAATTAATTAAGCTTTATTTTGTCTTCAAGAGTGCTGATAAGTTGACAATGTAGAGAAAGGTACCATTCAAACTTAGGTTCCTAGCATCCTACAGAAAGAAGTTAATAAAGTCTGTTTTCCTGAAGGTTTATATTTCAAAAAATACCTCCTAGGAACTTGAGAAAGACCTCCTGGGTGACAAAGCTGGCAAGAAATCTTTAAAACTATTTGCATTTGCATCTTAAAAAAAATAGGGAAAGGGCTGAGAGTTTCAAATTGTTTAAAGTAACTACTCTAAGGAAAAGGAGGTCAGGGACTCAGAGGCAGGAAGAAGACTACCTAAAAGTTGGTCAAGATGAGAAAAAAAATCACTTATCTTTTAGCAAATTGTATTTGAAAAGCAAGTAATTCCAGCCCAAGAGCACCCACGGTACTTAGAGAATCATAGCAATTGTAGTCTGTGTTAATGATTGCTACCATGGAAATTCTAGTCTAAAATAAAGAAAATGCCCATTGGTCAACAGTGTTGTTAGGTGATAGGAAGATGAACACTTTGGCTAATAATGAGTTCATCATTTAGTATAGTACAGCATAGGGGGGAAAAACAGTGGTTACAAAAGCACCATCAGGGTTGGTGTCATACCAGGGATATCCTAATGATTTCTAAGGCATATACCCAGGCAGTTCTCTCTCTGGGGATGACATGCCTGCATGTGACAAATTTGAAGAACAAAGCTAGGGAAGTTCCTGTTGGGGGCTAACAAAAACTAACATAAGCCAAAGCTAATGTTTAATTCCTAACACTTAATGCATAGAGTCATTGGGCACTAACCAAGTCAAACTTTTTTTTCCAAGCCAAACTGTATCCAGCTTTATTAAAGACACTTTCCATAAACAATCATGGTTTTCCAGGCAGAACATGGGCAGACAATCAGTAACAGTATACAAGAACTTCCAAACTCCCTTCTTGTATTGACTACCAAAATCAGAAAGCCACTATAAAACCCGGTGAGTCTTCATTGGATGCTCTGAAAAGGGGGAGGAGTTTAGAGTAATGGGTGATTTGAGGTGAGAGAAGATGTAGGGCAAAGATCCCGAAAGCAATTGTGCCAAACATGCTGGCTACTGGAACTCTGCATTGTACATAGTACAAGAGAGATTAAAGACCTCTTGCAGATTGAATTTGATATTACTGGAAGGAAAAATGCCAGCAGAAAACCTCATACCATATTAAAAATGAAAAACTCTCTCTACCTACCTACCCTGCATAGGAAACCAGGAGAAAACAGAAGTTGAGATGTAAAGTCTTGACTTTCACAGTGGATTGTTGTAATTGTGCCAGTAATATATAGTCACCTAGACATGATTTTGTACTCCCTTCAACTAAAATTCATGCTGGTCTCATATTGCCAAAACTTGATGGGAGATGTGCTTTATTTTTGTCAGAATGGTTTTTTTAAAAAGTAGAAGCAGAAATGCTTTAAGCTGGCCAAAATTTAGAAGTCCAAGATGACTTGCCAAGGAGTTATATAGTTTTAATTACTCAGCCACAAAACTAAACTGTACCTCCCGGAAAAGGCAGTACAGAAGGAAGGGCTCTGTGTGATGGGTACCAAATCTAGTAATGACTGCCTTGTACTTTAAAAAGAATACTAAAATGATAATAATCTTTTTATTGTTTCAAACTCATTTGTTTTCAGATTTGAGAAGAGGTATTAAATTAGTCCATTTTTGGTTGTTGTTGCTATTCTTGGTGTTGACATAAGGAAGTGCAATGCCCAAGGATGGATAGCTTACACAGAAACATGGTTTACTTAGCAAATAGTTTTGTAGATTTAGAGATATTGCTCATCCTGTACATACATGCCCTGGCAAGTACCCCATGGTAGATCACAGTGGTAGGAATGTAAGTGAGACAAGAGATTATATGGAAAAGCTAGAAACCAGGTAAATACTCGATACTCAGATTACAACACTAATCTCTTCTAAGGGCACACACTCAATGACCTTCTCAGTAGGCACTACCACTTCTAACTCTTCCTACAAGGGAATCATTGCTCCTGACACACTCTGAGCTTATGCAATGATAACAGGCTTGGAATGATCAGAGGCACCAGCCATGCTTGAAATAGAGTGTATTTCCTATTCCTCAAACAAGGACTCTTCTTTAATGTTCAAGATCTCTGACTAGAAAACTTTCCCTTGTGCCCAAAAATATAGTGGGAAGAAAAGAAGATGTGATGCCATGCTATCAACTAACTCAGAACTAATTGCCTTTTACTAAAATTGATAATCTGAGGGTGCATATTTGACAATTGTCCTTTGATTTACACTTCATTTTGCTTCGTGATAGTAAGAGGGCTAATACTTGGAAACACTAGGAAGATGCTATAACATATTCCTCAAGTTTCTTGACAATGGGTTGAGCTATAGAGAGTATTACAGAGCTTACTTCCTCATGCCTGATGGACAGAAGTCTATGCTATTAATGTCAGGTGGTATCTTTTATAACATTATAAACCACAGACAAGTGCCTTGTAATTAATTTTATCAACTGAACCTAATAAAACAGCCACCCATGTAGGAGCTCAATACATAGTATAGATATTTAACTAAAACTGTTATTTGTAGGTGCATGCATCCGACCACATGAGTGAACCCAGAACTCAACAAATACAAGTTGAAGCCATACTAAGAGCTCAAAATCAGCCTATGGTACAGATTGGGATCCTTCCTTAGAAACTAAAATAAAACAGATGTTTATGCAAATTCTATTGAATAGTTATGTTGGTACATGTGTATAGGCATATAAACAGTTGTGTAAATGTTTCCTTGGGGCATTAATGACTCTATTTCGATCAACAGAGGAACCAAAGATGCTTACAAAGCAAAGGAAATGGAGACTAGCTTTAAATCTTTAAATACCTGGTAAAACCAGCAAAATGTTTGTTGAGTTGAAAAGGTATGTGTGTATAAATTACCCAGGAAGGGACTGTACAAGGAGAAGTTCAGCCATGGGTGTGGCCTCTCTTGTCTTCATTAATCTTTCCCTGATCTCATTCTGGTGGTTCTAAATGCATAATAAAAAATGCATGAAAGCAGAAATTAGTTCATGAATCCTTCCATAAGCCCCCAAAGAGAATGAATCACTTCTTCAACTGCCATAGTAATGTAATTGAGAATCTTATTTTATCACAACTATTGTAGCAGATTATAAATATTGGTTTCTTATTAAGCTTTGAGCTGCCTAAAAACATAATTTATCCATCTGCATCCCTTAATCCCTTTCATATGAGAAATAAATGAATGACGAAGGATAAATACAATACTTTGACTTTACACCTCAATGTCTATCTATCCTTCTAGCTATTTTCTATCCATTCAACCATCTATCCACCATCTACTCATGTACCCATCTTTCTACCTATACACCACTCATCTGTCTATCTATATACCTAGCCTTCTAAGTACTTTAGTGACTGCTCTAACACTTCAGATACATTAATTCATTAACTCCTCTAACAACTTTTATTTACAGAGAACCTGAAGTTAAGAGAAATTAATTAACTCCTTCAAGGTAGCCCACGTAAAGAACAATACCAAGACAGTAACACTGCATAGACCAAAGTCTCAAATTCTAAATAATCTCTCCATGTGATGCCTGTTTTGTTAAGGATATTCTGAAAACGATGAAAACTAAAACAAATCATTTGGCAAGTACTAGTGGAAGGTGCCATGTTCATATCAAGAGGCTCCTTTTGTTATTTGTGGCTCTTAGGGCTCCTCTTTGAGAATTATGGGAGAAGTGAGATGGATGCAAAAGAGTTTTGGAAGTTGTGGAGGACAGAACTTTGAGGTAATCTTTCTTAGCACCATATGGGTATAATAAGCACGGTTGTTTCTCCTACACTGAATGTGTGTACTTTGACCTGTGACAAGGAAATGGCTATTAGTCAGGCTCATCAAATCTAAGAGATTACAAATGAAAATTGTGTCTTCCTTTTGGTTGATTTTGTACCCTTGTTTCACAGTGTCTTCTGTGATTTCTTAGAGCCTCCACTGAGTCCTCAAGGTCCCACACAAATTAAGGAACATTCTCAAACCCCTGAAATGAGATGTAGCTAACCTTTTACCGTTGTTTTTCAACACACCGCCATCATTGAATTTTAAGTATTTTAAGTCAGGCTATACAGTAACTCAACAATGACCGCTTTTCATTGCAAACGTAGACAAGGAATGGATTTACAGTTTCTATTTTCAGTCAATGAGTAAGCCCCCAGGAATATATGGCTTAAAAGCCCATTTGGTGCCTGGGAGAAGCATAGTAAGCAGTTATATTTGACATTACTCATGTCCTTCAGGGAAACACTTCTGTTTTTGTTGAAGTCAAGTTCCTGGAGGGAACACTTTGCTTTATGTATCTTTCCCTATTGCCTTGGATTACTTTCCTTGAGGTCCCCTTGGCTTCTTACAAAGCAGACACAGCCCCTAAATTCTCAATGATGTTCTTTGATGTTAACATGCATGGCACGGTTCCAGCCTCTCTGTCATCATTGTTCCTGATATGCAGAGTAGGAGTTAACAAGAAAGAGAGCACCCCAGAGGCTTGAAGCTTCATGCGAGTGCATAAGGGGAAAAAGAAAGAACAGGAAAAGAAAGACAGAAATAAAAATGAAACTCTAAACAACTGACAGAGACTGGAAAGGTCTCTCAGAGGATAAGAACAGGCTGTACTTCCAGAGGACCACAGTTCAGCTAACAATGCCACATGGCAGCTCACAGTCATCTACAACTCCCATCCCAAGAGATCAAACGCCCTATTCTGGTCTCCTTGAATATCAGGTACACACATTGTGCACAGACACATATACAAGCAAAATGCCATAACACAGGCATGCAGACACACATACACATTGTAGAATATTGTCTTAACTAGGCAAAGATGTGCTACATTTGTTTTTTGTTTCAGAATATTACTTTAATTGGGTAAGGGTGTGTTATATTTGTTCTGTGTTTGCTTAATGATGTAAGAATGTGTCTTTAATTATGCAAATATGTGCTACATTTGTTCCACTTTGCCTGTCTAAGAAATCTGATTAGTCTAATAAAGAACTGAATGGCCAATAAGTAGGCAGAAAAAAAGACAGGCAGTACTAGAAGAAAAAGAGAACCAATAGGAGAAGAAATCTAAGTTTGGGAGAGGAAGAATGAGAGGAAAAGAGGAGAGAAAAGAAGGAGGGACATACCTGGGGCAAGAAGCCGGTCAGCTACTAGCCACTCAGGAAAAGCAGTGAAAGTAAGACATACAGAAGCAAAGCAAAGTAAAAAGCCCTGAGGTAAAAGGTAGATAAACATGTTAAATTAGGTTAAAAGATCTAGTCAGAAATAAGTCTAAACTAGGCAGACCATTCAAGAGTAATAATAAGTCTCCACATCATGATTTGTGATCTGGTTGGTGCACCCACCCCCCGCAAAGCCTAATATCCTCTCTCTCTCTCTCTCTCTCTCTCTCTCTCTCTCTCTCTCTCTCTCTCTCTCTCTCTGTGTGTGTGTGTGTGTGTGTGTGTGTGTGTGTGTGTGTGTGTGTCTGTCTGTCTGTCTCTCTCCCTCCCTCCCTCCCTCTCTCCTTCTTTCTTTTTGTTTTTATAGTACCCAGAGTGACAAGCTGATGGTTGCCTCCACCCCCAGTGACCTCTTGGTTACTCAAAAATGTTCTTAAAATTTCCCACAAACAATCTGTTGAATGCATTCTTTTCTTAGTTGTAGTTTTTCTTCCTGTATAACTCTAATTTATGTTTGAGTTGAAAAAAATTGTCAACAACTACCTAGGGGAATGTTTCAATGCTGCCCAATGCAGAGAAATTGCAAATGTTCTATATTTGAACTGTCCACTGGCTCCTGAGATTTGGAAATATGACTAGGACAAGTACAGGGGGAGTTCATTTGATGACCATTCATGGTTAATAACTATCAGTTGATCAGTACAGCTTTAAATCAATTATCTATCTCTAATATCATATATTACCAATTACTCATGTTTATGACTGAAAGTTGAAATCCTCTTTGTAACAATGCTTCTCTTTTTTTCTGTGTTTTTATTGTTTGACAGCTTTATAAATTTTAAGAACTTATACTTCCAGACACCTGCCTTATCCCCCTCCCTTTTCCACAACCTTTACATGTGGGGATACTTGCTCTAGCCTACAACTTAAGCTTAAACCTTTACCTAATTCTTCCCCTCAACTCAAGAGGGCTTTCAAAGTAGAAGTAAGAGAAATCTTAGTGCTTTTGAATGTAGAATGTTCCTGTCTGGTTGCCTGGAGACTAGATATTCTTCAGCCAGAGATTCAGGGCACCCTGGTGGGTGGTTCAGACTAGGCTCATTGGTAAGGCATGTGTGTAGGTGTCTTTGAAAATTACATGAGCAAAGGCAGAAGTCAGTAACCTGCTTGGCTATGTGCAGAAATAAACAATGCTGGTCCAAGGGCCTTGAGCCCGGAAAAACATGAAGAGGAGAGGGAAAGCAAGAATGAAAAAGAAGAAGCAAGTACAAAGAATAAGTCCGAATACATTTAAGAGGGAAATCTTGGTCACAGTGCTGCCTCTGGTTTTGAATGTCCAGGCAGCTACTCTCTTAACCACATTTTTAATCAACTATAGGTGCTTGCTTCTTAGACTTGTGCAAGGTTCTGGAAGTGACAGAAAGGGTGGAGGTTAGCTCTAGGTTTCCCCAAGAATGTCTGACTTCTGTTACCCATGAGTTTAAGGCAGCCCTGGAGTAGACCAGGCACTTTTCTGAGCATTTTTGCCAATGTTTCTTGTCTTAGTAGAGAATACAGCCTCTGAGTCTAGTGATCATCTTTGGGTCAGAATTTCTTCCAAATCGCCTAAGGTAGATGTAAAAAGACATCTCAAGGCCAACATATCAGGAAGAGTATGTTTTCTCTAGTCCTTTGGCTCTGCTAAATCACAGATTTCTGTTTTTCCTGACCCACTTTCTTACAGTCCTGGAAGCATGTTCCTCATATTTGGGAAATATATTTTACATTGACTTCTTGTATTTGCTACATTTTATATTGACTGGTTTTGCTGGATGTTAAATGTATTTGTGTCTAGACTTGTGGGACTTTAGCTACAGCCAATTTCTACATTATTAAGAGGGTTATTTTGAGTGGCCCCTGTGAATAAACCTAATTTTCCCTTCTGATTAGTGCTTAATTTGAAATTGTTTGTGCAGTGATGAAATCTTTCTTGAATCTCGCCTCCACGTTCCAGTCTCCATCCCTAGAGTTTGCTTTTGATTACATAAATGCATTCAGGTGATTATATGGGCAAGACTGTGCATTAGGTAGTTCTGTGCTTTTTGTAAGAATATTTGTTGTGCAGACAGAACTGCTGAGTTCAATTCTGAATTTTGGGGACTTTTGCAACTACACTGTCATTCCTTTTACTTAAGGCAGAAACATACCCTGCATCCCTCAGTATTTCCTTTTCTATATTCAATGACTCATTGCTCTTTGAAGATCTGCACAAAGCGATGATTTTGCTTCCCTTAGGAACCCAGAGCAGACTTCAGAATATGGTTCTCCAAATCTTTAGCATCTCTAATTTTTGTAATAAATGTATGTGTATCTGTGCAGTGTTTATTACTACCTTTAAAATGTAACCTGAAGATTAGAGTGCAAGTCTTCTCTCTGAGTGCTGTTTCTGCAAAACATTTTTAGATACGCCTTCTTCACCGGCCCTGTGGTCTACCCTCAGAGGCTCGCAGCTGGAGAGGTTTTCCTGGCAGGTGAATCGCCACTCCAGGAGTGCTCACACCTGCTTTTGATGATACTGAGATTTTGGATTTAGTGGTTGTGCTCAAATGAGTTAAATTTTGAAGGATGTTTCGGATGGGCAGAAAACACCTGTTCCAAATTAATGTATGCAACTCTTCATCCTGAAGACTTCAGAAGTTGAACTTAGTTGGAAATACTCTTAACAGAAATAATAAAGCCAAAAAACTAAGGTTATTAGGATTGGTTCCGATTGGCTATGACAGTTTTCTTATATACCAAGGAAGACTTGTGGCACATGACCATAGCCAGTGAGAGATACATAGAGGATAGCATATGGACATGTGCGGGGAACAGAAGGCCAGAAGCACTAGTTTATGTTTAGATAACATGGTCCTCATATGGATATCTGGCACAAACCAAGATAGCTAATACAAGACACAGGAGGGTTAGCTGTCAGTTCAAAATGGCTGGGACCAGATGTCTGGGGAATCCAGAAGTAAACAGTGACGTAATCTGTTACGTAACTATTTTTGGCAGAGTGACACTTTTAGGTGATTCTTGAGATGAGAGGACCAAACCTTTGCTTTCACTAGCATGCCTGTCTCTGTCTGTAGGCCAGTTTGGTGGTGTATTGTGGGCCTGTGTATGCCGGCATGTGCCTGGATTTCTGCCAGTAACACCAAAAGGCCTTAGCTCTGAGTGACTAAACCATTCTGTATCTGTCACTGGGCCCTCAAAATTTTTTCAACCTCCTGGCCATGTGTGAACCTTTTTTGCTGTCTGAGCCTGAATGCCACAACAAAAAAAAAAGGCAGTCATGTATTAGCTGAGGAGAGGAAGAGCCTCGAAGATAATCTTCTTGGAACCCTGCAAAGGAACTAATACCCCATCCCCAACTGTCATGCTCTGACTTCAGACTTGTAGCCTTCAGAACTCTAAGGCAATGCACTGCTCTTTTTTTTTTTTTATTTTCAAGACAGGGTTTCTTCATAGCTTTTTTTGTTCCTGTCCTGGAACTAGCTCTTCTAGACCAGGCTGGCCTCAAACTCATAGAGATCCGCCTGCCTCTGCCTCCCGAGTGCTGGGATTAAAAGTGTGTGCCACCACGGCACGGCTGCACTGCTCTTCTTGAAGTACATAGTGTAGGGAAGAAATCATAGCAACAGTAAGAGAAAACCAGGTCTCAACATGGTCAGTCTGGAGCATGTGACAAAAAGAGCCCAGAAGATATGAGTTTCTATGACACTTCCCCCTTTGGCTAAATGCTCAACTCCTGAATTAGTTTCCTGTAGTTGTCTTTTAAAGACTCCTCAGTTTTGGTAATTCCTCTCACCATCTATCTATAAATCTCAAAGTTCAATGGCAATATCCACAGTCCTTAGTATCAAGTCTTATCTCTCCACATTCTGGAAATTTTAAAAGTTTTACTTTGTTGTGAGTTATTCACCAGAGAAGGCTACTTAGACACAATTTCAAGTCAATAGAAAGTATTTATTAGGTAGTCGGTGTCTACCCTGGGTATTAGAGACCCCGGGGTAACCCTGAGCCTAAATGTATGAGTGCATGCATGCACACACACACACACACACACACACACACACACACACACACACACAAACCCAAAACAAACAAACAAAACAAAAACACACATCCTGGGTTGACAACTTAGCAAGCACAAGTTAGCCATAAGTAGAATTATAAAAGTCAAAAAACTGCAGTTTGTACATTTAGGGACTTTCCCAGGACTATGGACTTTGATGGATTAGGTCTTTGTTGCCGCTTTGGCAGGTGTTGCTGCCTACTGGCTGGGTTTCAGGACTGAATGGTACATCCATCATGTCATCGCTTATGCTAAGGTCTAGGGAACCTACTAAGGTCTGGGGGCCTGCTATCACTTCCAACAGTGTGAGCTAATATTTACTCACCACCTGTCTTGTTCCTGGTTGCATTTTATAAGATAGTAAGTTTGGGAAGGAGGACACTGAGACCAGGGTTATACTTGAGGAAGCTTGCTTATAGTGGTCAAGGTGACAGTGACCAGCACTCCCTGATCATAACCACACCCCTGATAAGAGAATCAAATTGTGAAAGAGCAAGAAACTGGAGAAAAGGGAACCTAAGTAGGGTGACTATGTGGACAATCACTACTGCACAAGTGAGGGCCTCCTTTTTTTTTTTTTAACCCAATCTATAACTCGGCTATCCTGTTCACTCATGTTCCCATGTTCACATCTCCTCTCCTCTACTACCCAGCCCTCTCACCCACTTTAACCAGGACATCCCATCTACTTTCTCTTTTCAGGGAGAACCATCCATCCCTCATAAGGTCCTCCTTGTTACCTAGCTTCTCTGGGGCTGAGGATTATAGCCTGGTTAACCCTTGTTTCACATTTAATATCCACTTATGAATGTGTATATACTGGGTTACCTCACTCAGGCTGATTTTTTTCTACTTCCATCCATTTGCCTGCAAATTTCATGATGTCATTGTTTCCCTCTTCCTCCCCAACAGAGTAATACTCCATTGTTTTTTTACCCATTCTTTAGTTGAGGGACATCTAGATTGTTTTCAGGTTTTGGCTATTATGAATAATGCTGTTATGAACATAGTTGAGCAAGTGTCCTTTGGATATGGTTGAACAATCTTTGGGTATATGCCCATGAATGGTATTGTTGTGTCTTGAGGTAGATTGATTACCAATTTTCTGAGAAACCGCCACACTGATTTTAAAAGTAGCTGTACAAGTTTGCAGACCTACCAGCAGAGGAGGAGTGTTTCCCTTACTCCACATCCTCTCCAACATAGGCTATCATTAGCGTTTTTTGCTTCCCAAGGCTTTATGCTCTCGTCTTTTTAACAAACACTCTCTTTTTGTATATTCTTTGGAGCAGAAAGTGAAGACTAGACAGGTAATAAGATGTTTGGGCCCCAAATTAAATGCTTCCCTTTATAAGTTGCCTATTCATGGTTTCTCTTCACAGCAATATAAAAACATCTAAGACATGCAATTAGGACATTAACCATAGCATGAGACTCCTATGTTCATGAGGACATCTAACCTTGTTGGTCTTTTAAAGGTCCTATCTCTAAATTCTGTCACACCATGAGTCAGGGCTTCAAAATATAATTTGGGGTTGGGAATGGAGGATATGACCATTACTTTTATAACAATTCCTTTAAGTGCTTGCAATAATGGTTCTATGTTATATACTTTGTGGTGTCACACTGATTAGTATAATCTTGACTCTCAGCACTTATATGAGAGGATTACTTAATTCAAAGAGTTTCTAAAAAGCTAAGCATAATTCCCACATATATAATGGATTCACTAGGATTAGCACAATAGGGTTTTCAGAAGCAATCTTCTTCTTACCTGCATCCACAGAGTGCCATATAGAGTAAAGAAAATGTACTGACCAACTCCAAATTCAGTCTCTAATGGCAGAAAACAGGCCAGCTGTGATCCAAAATGCTCTGGTAAGAGATTTTATCATTTGCTGTATTTTGAGGTAACAGAATAGGGACAATAGCACAAGATAAAGGAAATTGGAAATATCTATAGTGGAAATACGCAAAAAATGATACTATAGAAATGGGAAAGATGACACTTCCATACTTTGTTTTTAAAATGCATGTTCCAGCCAAAAGTTGCAAGCTGTCCAGATGGTGAGCTAGATAAAACAGAAATTAATCACTTATTTCTCCTACAGAGGGATGATTTTAAGATCTTTGGAGAAGATAGTAAAAAACTTCTCTCTAATTAACCTTAGCTTATTAACGGTGCCCAACCACAGGTCAGAGCCAACAAATGAAATCTCGGGTTAGAGAGGAGGACTGGAGAGGATGTCTGGTCTGTGCTCATTTCTCCAGAATGAAAAAACTTCCAGAGGAAAACAAAATAAAGCTTCTTGAAGAGAAAAGATGGTTCAGTATACATCTAGGAGGGAATATAATTCTTCTCTGAAAGCATTGAAAGAGAAACATCCTTATGATAGCATATTGCTAAAATTCCTTCCCAAGGGAAGACATAGTAATATTTATTTCTTCTCCTAAGGTTCAAATGACAAATGGAGACACAGCTCCACCAATGTTCATTCTGGGAGCCAATGAGTTTATTGGACATCTTTACAGAGCATAAATAAGGGGTTACTTACACAGGTATCTGTTATTCTTACTCAAACACACCTGAAAAAAAAAAGACTTATCTAGCATGGGTGAGAATTTTATCCACCATATTGACACAGATGGAAGACCCTGCTTCTTTTTTCTAGTTTGTATACTATCTCTCCTCTCCAAGGCCACATGCACTAAGACATAGTTACATACAGCAGGTAGTAGGGAATATCTGTGTACTAAGATGAGGGACTTGGACACTTCCTTCCTGCTATGAGGATGTATAAAATGTCAATAAGCCTATCTGGAAATGATTTTTGCAAGGGGGCACAGCTGACTGCCCCAAGTTGGCAGATCCTTTATGTAGATGACGATTGTTAACGACATTCACTTTTAAAGGCTATAACTGAACTCTGCCCCTGGTCTGAGTGTGATCTGAGAACTCAGATGAATGGTGCTGTGCCTGTATTTGTAGTCTGAGCAGAATGTGAATGTCATGAACTATTACGAACCCATTGCTTCCTTCTGACACTCTCACAGAATCATGAATGGGAAAGGATAGTGGTATTTTGTTATGTCATAGTCATCAAGTAAACAGTCAGGTTGTTAGGTGGAATGTCTGAGAATTAAGAGATATTTAACAGGCTTGAAATATTGCAAAAAAAAAAAAGCACTATTTTAAAATGTCTTTGTGACCTTTCTGGCTAAATTGGAAATGAAAAATAACGGATGAGTACATCTATTGTTTTTTCTTATTCACGGGAAGTAGAAAACTCTCAGTAACAGGCCAAGGAAATGAGGGTCAATGAAAAACAAAGCAGGGAGAATACGGAAATGTAAACCATAAAGACCACGTCAATACTCAAGCTTTTTTATTTTTATTGAGCTCTACATTTTCTCTGCTCCCCTTTCTGCCTCTCCCCTCCCCTTTAACTTCTCCCAAAGTCCCCATGCTTCCAATTTACTTTTTCTACTTCCCATGTAGATTAGATCTATGTAAGTATCTCTTAGGGTCTTCATTGTCATCTAAGTTCTCTGGGACTGTGATTTGTAGGCTGGTTTTCTTTGCTTTATGTTTAAAAACCACTTATGTGTGAGTACATGTGATAATTGTCTTTATGTGTCTGGTTACCTCACTCAAAATGATGTTTTATAGCTCCTTCCATTTTTCTGCAAATTTCAAGATGTTGTTATTTTTTTCTGCTGTGTAGTACTCCATTGTGTAAATGTATTACATTTTCCTTATCCATTATTCGGTCAAGTGGCATTTAGGTTGTTTTGTTTCGAGGTTCTGGTTATGAATACAGTTGAGCACATGTCTTCAAATTTTATTTCACAGACTCTGTATATGAGATTTAGACAAATCTGACTTTGTCTTCTAGGACTCTTTCCTAATTTCCACATTGAATTCTGGAGTTTTTTTTTTTTAATTTTCAAGTCTTTCATAATTAATTAATAATCATTGGGAAAGAAAACTAAACTAAACTCTTATTCTCCTTGGTAACTTCCTGTATCTGCAGAATTTGTCATGAACCACAAATGGAAGTCCACTGGGTGAGTGTTAGATGTCTCTTTTTTGACTTCTGGCTTCTACAAAGGAGACCACAATTCTTAAGGATTTGACTGAAGAGTTCTATGTGTGTGTATGAGTACAAATGTTTATGTATATAATATGCAAAATCTGAGAATGTGTATATGTGTATGTTCATATGTATCCTTAGGGAAGCAATCCCTTATATAGTTCCTCTTGTAATACAGTGAGGATACAGCAGTTATGTTACATTTTCAGTCATTAAAAATACATATTTGGCCAAGTGGTGGTGGTGCACATTTTTAATCACAGCACTTGGGAAGCAGAGAAAGGCAGGTCTCTGTTAATTCAAGGACAGCCTAGTCTACAAGAGCTAGTTTCAAGACAGCCAGGGCTGTAACACAGAGAAACCCTGTCTCTAAAAATGACAACAACAGAAACAAACAAAATTTTTAAAAATGCAGTAGTATGTCTAAGCGAATTTAACAATTATGACAGAAAGTAATAGTCATTAGAATTGGTGTAGAGAAAAATGAATTGCAATGTGGTTAAGTAGGAGGCATACAGAAACCTAGCAATACTGTGGGATAATTCTTTTGTATGCTGTAAAGATTTGTCACTCATATTGGTTTAACAAAACACTGATTGGCCTATAGCCAGACAGAAAATATAAGCAGGGAACTTAACTAAGAGAATTCTGGGAAGAGGAAAGGCAGAGATGTAGTCACCAGCCAGACACAGAGGAAACAAGATGAGAATGCCTCACTGAGTAAGGTACCAAGCTACATGGCTAAACATTGATAAGAATTATGGGTTCATTTAAGTTGTAAGAGCTAAGAAGCCTGAGCTAATAGGCCAAATTAGTTTATCATTAATCCTCTGTGTATATATTTGGGACTGAATAGCTATGGGACTGGGTGGGACAGAAGCTTCTGTCTACATAGCAAGACAGTGTTGAATGGGGGTTTGCCTCCTCTAGCTGTAGTGATTATCCATTTGAGCAATTGCCTTGGATTTCCCAGAAAGTAGGTAGAAAAACTGATAAAACTGAGTGACCCCAGTCCCTCAAGAGGTTCTTATAGAAGCCAGTCAGTCTCTCTGGAAAATAGAAATTACTCTGCTTAAGATCAAGTTGATCAATACAATGAAGTATATAGGACTTTTTTTTCCCCACAGGCACTGGAAATTTTAACTTATTCTTCCTTGTTATACTCTTATAGAATACATGGCTAGTAAAAAAGGAAAGAAAAAGTCCAGGGTCAGTCTCTCCCAAGTGACATAGAATAATATAAGGGGCTATTTTTACAATACCCTCAAATAATTTTCTTTTTTTCAACATACAAATAATTTCATTTTTTCAACATACAAATAATTTCATTTTTCAACATACAAATAATTTTTTCAACATATTTTTATTATTTGAGAATTTCACATATTACACTCATTGTAGTAGGAGGCTGCTAGTGTGTTCTTGGATGCTCAGCCCTGAAATAATCACAGAGAATATATTATTTGCAATACTTTTGGCCAATAGCTTAAGAGTGTTTCTGGCTAACTCATATCTTAAGTTAACCCATCTCCATTAATCTGTGTATCACCATGAGGCTGTGGCTTATCAGGTAAAGTTCAGGCATCTGTTTTCACCGGAGCTACGTGGCTTCTCCTGATTCTGCCTTCTTTCTCCCAGCATTCAGTTTAGTTTTCCCTGCCTCGATCTAGTAGCTTAACACATAGCCAGAAGGACATCTCACATCACACTCATCACACTGTCAGTCCTCTCAGATCCACCCATACCTTTAGAAACCCCCAAAAGGAGGAGAAGACAAAATGCAAAGTCAAATTGTAGTTGCCCATGCATTCACTGGAGCATAATCAAACTCCCAGTGACTAGCCCCTTAAAGAAAACTGAGTATTCCCCCATTCCCACCCCTGCCAGAAGCTTTCATCTATGGAGAGCTACACGTCAGCATCTCTATCATAATTTTTAAGCATTCTCTTCAATGGATTCTTGCCTAGATATTTTTGGGTGGGGAGGCATTTATGTGGGGAAAGGTTGTCATAGAAGCACTGAGCAATCGTAGGGTGTCAAATACGGAGAATAGTTCCTTTTCTGGATTGGACCTTTTTTAAAACTTCGAGAGTTAGCTCAGACCATGGTCTGTTGTTGTCTATGCCGTGGCTTAGGGTTTTCTTGATATCTGTGGTCTATACTGTCATTGGTAAACATGATGAAATCCATGGTCTCTATTGATCTCAGAAGCCAAGTGGTTATCTGTGGTCCATGTTGTTACCAGAAACCATTTGGAAGTTTATGAACTGTGCTGCTTGAGACTGTAAAGAACAAGGAAGCTTCTTTTGCAATGGTATCGATGACTGCAGACTCACAGTTGAGAACGAGAGACATAGAGAACTTCTGTGAAAACAATACAAATAATTTTCATCAAAATACTCATGCCCTTTGTTTGTTGTTATCTATAAATGCTTTGCTCAAGAGTTACCCAAGTCCATGTGGGAAGTTCTTCTGTATATGTATTGCTTTTATTGGTTAGTGAATAAAGAAGCTACATTGGCCTGTGATAGGGCAGAGTAGAGCTAGGTGGGAAAAACTAAACTGAATGCTGGGAGAAAGAAGGCAGAATCAGAGAGACACCATGTCCCTGCAGCCACAGAACCTTGCTGGTAAGCCACAGTCACGTGACAATATACAGATTAATAGAAATGGGTTAACCAAGGATATAAGAGCTAGTTAGAAACACGCTTAAGCTTTTCACCAAACAGTATTGCAAATAATATAGTTTCCAAGTGATTGTTTTAGTTCTGGGTAGCTGGGAATAAAGAAGCAGCCTCCCTCGACATCCATGCTTGTAATGTTTGTCCTCAACTGAGATTATCCCATTACTCAACTCCTGTAAGCAAAACTGAGTGTTGTAGTTGATTGAGTATACTATAACTTTTTTTTTCAAAAGTCAAGAACATTTACAACTTTTCTTCAGAGAATTCTCTGTAAAAGCTAAGAATATGTCATCAATAATCCTCAGTAGAAATCAGAGAAAAGGAACATAAAAATACCACACATTTGTTCAGAAACAGAATACTTTTTTATACTTGTCTATAAACCTGCCTGGCACTTTAAAGAGTGTCCTACACATGGACATGTTTTGTTGTATGTTGAGAAGTTACTCATTAAAGATGGCTTTCAGGATTTGGGTATTTTCTGCCAAAGTGATGTGCAGACCTTTTACTAAACCTTTTAAATTTCAAGACAAAATATTGATATGGAGAAAGGAAAAAAGTGGGCTTTTTTAGCAGTTTCATGTCTACTGGAACTTTTTTATCATGCTGAAAGTAAGATGTGGTAGAAGCCACTTTAGAAGATGTCTCGAGTTTCATGGAGGGGCTGCTCAGTCTATTTCTCTTTTCAGCCCTAAAACAGAAATGAAGTCAAGCTTGAATTATGCTTCTGCCCTAAAGATGTAATCACAGGCCCATGGCCAGTGCACACCCCTTTGACTGCCTTACAGTCCACAGACGATGTAAAATGCCCACGGTGTTACAAAACAAACCAGATTGGGGGTAGAAAAATAAATGTACAGCCTAGCAGCAATTCCTCTAAAAGCAACTATGAAATTCCTGGAAAAAAAAAAAACCCAATTCAGTAAGTCGCTGTTTACATTGAAAATGGCGAAGTTGTAGATGATTTTCAAAATCATTCTTAGCTCTATCACAATGGAATCTATGTATCAAGGGAAAAAAGAAAGACAGGCTGTTTGTACATCTCCTGTTCTCTTCTGATATAGTGTGTTTGGTGGGAACTTGGACTCTCAATATTTCTCTCCTTAGCTTTGTTTCCTAAATATTCATTATATTAACTTTATAACCATTTCTGCTGGGAGAGGGAGTCTGGTTCTGGATGCTCTATTACAATCATTAATTAGTTCTTCTCATAGAAAAATCAGGCACACAAACCAACTGGCTGTATGACTTTCTATGCTATTTGTCTTTTCCATTTAGTATTTGAAATAAGCGAGTGAATAAGGCATATAGATATTTGTCGGAGAAACTTGTAATCCAGAGAGTGTAATTTCAATGACAGAGAGAGAGGATGATGGTTTCTTTGACATGCACAATGTAATAAGTCAGATAGGTAAAGTCTGGGGGGATAAGGTTGTAAGGACTCTAATACCTACATATAAATACAATGATATATGATATGTATTATGTATATTACATATAATAATATGTATTTACGTTGATATATTTGTAGGAATTTTTATAAGGGGTTGTGTTTTTACTTTTTGATAAAAAATGGCCCTGAATCTTACATTTTTAGAAAATAATTTTAGCTTCTGAAGCAACAACAGATTCATGGGAGCAACGGTGGGAGTTTTCCCTATAAAATGACTTGTTTTAATACTTACAGAAGTCATAATGGCTTGGCTTAGCACTGTGGAAGTAGAAGTAGTGAAGCAGCTGCACCTTTAGCACGTGAGTTTTTATTTTTGAATGTGAAACATTCCCCTACATTTTGTTTGTTTGTTTACACACTTGGTCCCCAGCCAGCACTGTTTGAGAACATTGCTGAAGCCTTAGAATGTATTGTCTTGCTGGAAAAAGTGGACCTCTGGCAGGCAAACCATGAGGCTCTCCTGATCACTCTCTGATCCTTGAAGAAATAAACTCTAATCCAGTGAAGGAGTGAACTTGCTAGGGAGAGTGAGAGCAAAACAGGCAAAGCACAAATATGCTTCCTTCTTCAGTGTTCTTTATATAGGTGGCCAGCACAGGGGATAGTCCAAATTAAAGGTGGATCTGTCCATGTCAAAAGATCTGGATTACAAGTTGGTCTTCCCACTTCAAATCATTTAATTTTTTAAAAAAGGAAGAAAGATGAGCATACAAAAAAGAGCTGGAAAGAGAGTTTGGCCAGCCACTAAGCTTGATAACCAGAGCTCACAGGTGGAAGCAGACACTCTCCACATATGCTTGTACCCCAATACACATAAAATTGATAAACATAATATAGTGTAATAAAAGATTTAATGGGTAAGATTCACTCTGAATCTCAAAAAGGATACATTTTTCCCTTTCTATCTTTTTTCCTTTTGTTGCTGCAAGAGTATTTAAACTTACTTTTACTTTATCTGGCATAGGAAAAAAGTGTATCTTTTGATATGATTCTCTTTATCATCATAAAGAATTAAAATTCTGTATAACAAATGCATTTATCTAATAAAACATTTTTTTGGCAGTGCCATGTTCTCTCAACATCAAAAATGTCTATTAATTAGAACATTTGTATATTAGTGGAGAATTGGGATGAACAAATCCTATATTGATTTAGTTTCAAGTTTTGTAACAACCATAAAAGTCAAAGAATGAAGTAAAATGTCACTTAGTACTCTTAGCAAACTATACTATATTAATTTTGAAACAATACATAATTTTGAAGTACATTTAAATCAAAATTTTATTATGCAAATACAGATGCTTCCTATAATTAATGTGGTCAATTAGATCATTGTATGTCAGAAATGCATTTGAAAGGATGGGTTGGAAATAATTCTTTGGAATGTCACATAAATTTTCTTTGCAGCTAATCTCTGAAAAGAGGGAAATTTTTCTCTCTACTCAGGCATAGAATAGAAGCATTAACAATGGAAAGGTCAGTGCATAATGATGCAAGAGAGAAAAGGCCTAAAGTGCCACACTGATGAAATGAGATGGGGGAAGTTATGCAGAAATATTAATCAATCAATCTGCAATTTAAGGAAATGAGCTAAAAGTCTTCTTTACTATTTAGTATCAAAGAAAGGCTAGCAATAAATTCTTTCTGTGAATAGAAAAAAATGTAGTTTCAATATTTTTCCTTCCATTTAAATTCTGGATATTGAAGGTAGTAACTGAAAAACTTGAGTTAATCTAGCAGGTATTGAATACCTATATTTTTCTCAAATAATTTGGCTATATCACCTTACAGCACTGGTTCTCAACCCTTTCAAAAGGGTTGTATATCAGATATCCTGCATATCAGATATTTACATTATGATTTATAACAGCAGCAAAATTAGAGTTAAGAAGTAGCAAAAAAATAATTTTATGATTGGGGGTGCCCACAACATGAGGAACTGTAGTAAAGGGTTACAATCTTAGAAAGGTTGAGAACCACGGGCACAGAGGTTCAGAACTGATCACACAAACCTCCATGAAAAAAAAAATTGTGTTCATTAATGTCTGGAAATAACGGCTATGGTGAGATATAAACTTAAACTTGTTGGTATGTGAACTGTACATTTTAAAGACAGTACACATGACTACATGTCCAAACCCGAAGAAAATACATGAAAAGTTATTATCTTTGCTTGACACAAACCACTTGTAAATAGCATATTTGTTTGCTTTACAGAGCTCCGAGTGTGGTGATATTTAGCACGAGCAGCGATGTGGCTGAAATGAGCTCTTGACCTCATGTATGCGATCTAATTTACTTGTTGCCTGCGTCACTTCCACGTGTGGTAAAAAGGGCACTCGCTGCTAGAAGGGAAAGAAAATCTCAAGATGCAGAAAAGGTTAAGCTACCACCGTAAAGGAGATCAGGCTGTCAGAAAGATATTTGGAAGAACGTTACTTTCAAGTGCCTTTGAATCTGATCGTATTTACATGAAGGCTTCAAGGGACATAAAGGCAAAAGGAAGAAAGTTACATTGATTTGCTGATTCACTCACTATTCATTTATTCAACTAAGATCCATAAGCATGAAATAAATGACTTTCTCAGGGAGCCACTAATGCATAACTTATTCCACCTGTCCCCAGGGAACTCTGAGGTGTTAGAAGTAAATAGTGAAGATCAGAATTATGGGAAGTCAATGCCGGAAATCGACATCAGGCAAACTGGTAAGCTGATGGCCAGAATCATCCAAACTGGGTAAGGGTGTTAAAGGTTTTAGTTAGGTCTTGAATTTCTGTGGGAGTTCACCACATAAAGAAAGACCTTTTTTGATACAAGGTACAGCATGCAAAAAAATCTCCAGCAGGGTCCAGTTAAGAGAGAGAGAAATTGGCAGCAAGTTTTGGTCAAGTTGATAGAGTCTATAAGATTAAAATGCACAACACAGTCCCTACACCTCAGGCTCAGTGAAGATCACAGAAGAGGGAGTGGCAAGACTAGAAGAATCATATGACCAGAAAGGCTGCTGCTTGATAGTGTCTTCTACACATGAAATTGTAACAATTTTCTTCCATAAATATGACCTTCACAGTGAAAACATCAGTTGATATCATACATGGATATGAAAAAAATCTCACAAAACTCCACCCCTAGGTGAAGAGTTTACAGGCAATTAATGACTCCTAACAAAGAGGTAATCATATTTTTCCAGGAATGAACCCCTAATGTATTACCCACCAATCCCCAAGGGATCATTCCTGAATATATACACATTTAAAGAACCTTAAATGGATTCCACAGGATATATTTATATTTTCATATAGGGCTTTCTCTCTCTCTCTCTCTCTCTCTCTCTCTCTCTCTCTCTCTCTCTCTGTGTGTGTGTGTGTGTGTGTGTGTGTGTGTGTGTGTGTGTAACAATACTAATTAAAGAAAAAGATGTCCAGGAGATGAGGGGTGCAGGATAGGAACTAGAAGAGGCAGGAGTGGGTGGGACTTCCCACAGGGCAGGGAACCCTGATTGCTCTTTGGGCAGACAAGGGAGGGGGACTTGACTGGGGGAGGGGGAGGGAAATGGGAGGCGGTGGCAGGGAAGAGACAGAAATCTTTAATAAATAAATAAATAAAATAAAAATTAAAAAAACAAAAAAATAAAATAATAAAATTGGTAATAACTGAAAAGTTATAGCACTCAAGTATGAAATTCTAAAAAAATTAAATAAATGTTAAAGATACACATTAAAAAATTAAAAATTATTAAAAGTTAAAACTAAATAAATCTCTCTGTGTCATGCTGAGTCACTAGTGTTTACAGGCAACAGAGTGTCATTGAATAACTCCAAGCAGATTTCAGAGGACATGTGCTCTAAATATCATCATTAGCAAGAGTATAAGTTTTTGCTGCTGTTGTTGTTTGTTCTTTTGTTTGTTTTACTCTTTGGGAGCCTCTTACCCAGCTCCCAAAAAGTACACAGAGCGTTATTATTACTTATGAATACCCAGCCTTAGCTTGGTTTGTTTGTAACCAGCTTTTCTCAATGATCCAATCTACCCTTTGCCTCTGGGCTTTCTTGTTTCTCTTTCTACGTTCTTTTCTTTTCTTTTACTCTGTGGCTGGTTGTGTGGCTGGGTGGTTTTCCCCTGGTGTCTGCTCTCCTTCGCATTTTCTCTTGCTGCTCCATTCCTTCTCTTTGTATTCTCTCTGCCTGGCAGCCCTGCCCATCCCTCGCATTCCTAGCTAATGGCCATTCAGCTCGTTACTACAGACCAATCAGGTGTTTTAGACAAAAAAAGTAACACAGCTTGCTGGGTGGTGGTGGCAGAAACCTTTCATCCTAACACTTAGGAGATAGAGGCAGGCAGATCTCTGTGAGTTCAAGGCCAGCATGGTCGACAGAATGAGTTCCAGGACAGTCTCCAAAGCTAGATAGACATAGAAACCCTGTCTCGAAAAACAAAAACAGTCCCACCAAAAAAAGTAACACAGCTTTACAGAGTTAAATAAATACAGTATAAAAGAATGAAAAACATCTTTGCATCATTAAACAAATGTTCCAGAGCATAAATTAATGTAACCCATCTTAAACTAGTGTTTCACAACAGAAGCCAGACTGAAAAGGGCAGAAACAAGTCATAAAATGCTGAGTATCACAATCTTGAAAAGGGAAAGAGAGATCTGTGCCTATTAGGGTGGAACAGAAGAGGAAAGTTGTAACAGCAACAGGGACAGTACATAACTCAGAACATAAAGTAAGATACGTAGTTCAACCTCTATGCTCCTCACTGCCTAGGTAAGTAAGAGTATATGCTATGGCATCATGCTGGTACTGCTTTCAGGACTCCATGTCCTCAAGTGAAAGAAATATCAGGCAGCATACAAATGAACAACTTCCAGGACTGCGCTTGGCACAGGGTACTACTTTGCCCAATGTTATGCTCCTCTGAACTAAGAACAGATTGTATCCACTGATTTTCAAGACATTGCACAGGGATGTATGGTGCTTGACTGAGCTGAGTAAGAATGTGAAGCACAATTCCAACTGCAGGGCAAGATTATAAGCAATTCAGATAATTACAAATATGTCTCGATTTGGGTCTTCCTCTGTGCAGCCACGCTGCCCTTACTTCCTCACAGAAATCGAGCCCCCTTTCATCTGCTCATTTCAGAGCCCTTGGTTCTGTCACTTAGGAATTCCTTTACCTAGCTCCCCCTCTTCATATGCGGTATGTAGGCACATGTGTATAATATTTTGACATGATAAATGGAGATGATTTTAGACTCTGTGTGCAGCAATAATGAAGGCATGCAAGAAATCAGAGACTAGATGTCAAGTCTATAATGTAATTGCCAAGTGGGGCCCTGATGTTAGACTCATATTCTTACTGAATAAGTATTTAAATATATAATTAAACTATGTTAGATGTCCATATTCTCTAAGAGTATGGTTTGGAGGGAGGCAGTTTGAATTTCAATCATGACAATGACAATTACCAGGTGACACCTTGAGAGAATGTCATGCAAACCAATTATTGCTCAAAAAATGGGATCATGATATATTGTACCAAAAAAAAAAAAAAGAAAGAAAAAAGAAAACTAGGTATCTAAATCATGGTTCTGAATGTTCATCCTTTTTTGTTCCTACATTACTGTCAAATACAATCTTTGACATTGTTCAAGTTTATACCACTGTCTAGTTTATATATACACATGCAGCAAATATATATGTAGAAAGCATATATTTGTGTATGGAGTTGAATAATATTTGTATTATTTTTAGTGGAAGACTGCTTTGACAGAATTCTGACTCTTCTGCTCAATATCAAGGATGAGATTTCTGAACCCCTTTGTTTCTAAAAATTTTATCTCTAAAGTAATTCTAATGTAAAACACCCAAAAGCACATACATGAGGATTAATTGCTGTTTGGCACTCAGTAAAACTATGTGAGTTGTTACTGTAATTACCAAAAACTTTGTCATATGGTGATTCTATGAATGAATAAAATCAAATGAAAATCAAATGACAGCAGAGGAAAGATTAAAGATGTCAGCAAATAGATGAACCTCTTTCACTTTAACCTAATTTTTGAAACAGATGCTCCGCTCTTAATCTCAACAGGAAACAGATTTCTCAGCCCAGGAGCATAATTACAGACAACACTGACTCCTGTGGTCACAAAGTTATTCTTGGGGTGCACTGAGTAGCTGCCAATTCAGACCTCAATGGGTGATGAGGGCATATGGTGATAAAGGATCAGTCAAGAGTATACCATAATGCTCGATAAATGCTAGCATCTTTGCAAAATTAAAAATAGAGGTCACCATGCTGCTCCATCAATAAGAAGCAACAAAATTCAATGCATAACCCTGATAGACACATCTCAATTATTCTCCCCTCTTTCCCATTTTTTTTTCTTGCATCTGTGGTACAAAGTTGAGTGTATATTGACTATCTGTCATGCACCAGGGGATGTGCTAGCTAGTGTGGATGAAATAATAACTGACAAAAATAAGTAATAGATAAAGAAAGTAAAACCAGACATATCCTTGGCCTTTGGAACACACAACCCTCTGTGTTTCAAAAGAGCTTCGTGCCATGTTGTGTCATGAGCTGAATATGATCAGGCCCTCTTAATTAATTACTGTTGGGTTTCATTATTCCTGTGGAAAAGTGAACAAATGTCTACTCACCATAAGTAGGGAACCAATAACAGATCCAAATACAGATACCACCAAAGTCCATTTTGGTGAACTCATGAATTTTATTGGGGTTATTTCAGTAACATGGGTGAAAGTTTGGTTATAGGAATTGAAATGACCCAAAGACAGCTGAATCACCAAAAGCCACCCAAGCTTGGATGACATTTCTAGAAAGCTGAATACTTCTAGCTCACTGCGCAATCTGCAGGCAGCTCAACCACTCTCTCGTTTTCCTTTCCTGGTGGCTTGGTTGGTCTGAGCCTCTTCCAGGCAGCCCAGCTGTTCTATGTTGTCTCTGTGCAGCTTTCCTGGTCTCAGCTTCTTTTAGGCTACTTGGCTGCTCTGGTAAGCAGCCAGCTTGTCTGAAAGTGACTGTGAAGTCTTGACTGCTTATATATTCTTAGGCAGGGAGGTCCTGGTGGGTCTGGTCAGTTTCATGGACTTCCTGAAGGTATTTTGATTTATTTACTTCTTGAGCTTAGGGAACTTCTATGCAAAATGGATTATTTCATTTTCCCTTAGAACAGCCTATGCTTCACCTACCTGTAAACATCCTGTGTCTTAATGAGCTTCCTCCTTAGGGCACGAAAGCATCCTCTCTTAAAATGTTTTGTTATTTCACCTCGCTTTTAATGTAGCTCAAGGAACTTCCTCCCATGATGAAAATTTTTGATTTTCATTTTTTGATAGTAGTTGGAGGAAACTACTATCCAAGAGCTCCTCAAAGAGAAGTCTGTTCTTGATAACATGACAGCCATTTGTTCTCTGTGCATTCTGATCTCTCATTCTTGTGTCTGGGAAGTTCTAGATAGTGATAGATGGAAAAGAGTACCTCCCATTGGTTACATTAGTTGTCCTCTACTAAGGCTTTGTATGTGCATTATCAGTGAACGTGGGCTTAGGAGTTTTACATATGCAGATGCTTCACTTTCTTTTTGTTTCTAGTAATATAACATTAGCTCTGCTAATAAGTTGCATAAAGACCAATACATTTTTTTGGTTAGGAAGAACTGATATTCATTGTTAATTCTGCCTAGGGCACTCAAGTTCTGCTTGAAAAGCCATGCACAGTGTTAGGCTTCTTCTGCTTTTCATTTCTTTGTTCAAGAACAATCACTTAAAGATCATTTTATATATATGGACTGCTATAAAATATTTGAAGTGCTGACTAGGGTAGGAGAGAAAATAATCAGCTCTGCACTGCAATCCATTCCTGCATAGTTTAGATATGAGTGGGAATTTTAAGAACACTCTGCATCAGTGTCGTGGGAGTCTGCTACAGCTCAGAGCACCTCTGTGGTGGGGAAATTCCCTTTGGATACAGGAAAAAAAATGTTATCTTGGTAAGCAATTCTACAAAGCTAAGGCCATTAAGTCTATCCCCTTAGACACTTTGCTGAGAAAGAGCTTAGGGTACTCTGTGCTGTTACTCTGGGTTAATATTGAATTTGAATACAAATGAGAGACCTACACTATGGAGAGATACTAGAAATAAAGTATGTAGCTTGCAGAGCATCCTTTGAATGACTCTGTCTTTCAACTTACTGATCAAACTATGGCCTGCTGGGAATCAAAACAGAATTCTAGCTTGAATGATGTGTATGTACTTAGTTATACCTTATACTGTAGCAGGAACCGAATTGTGCCATATAACTTAAATTACAAGAGTTTTTCTGAAGAGGTGTGTGTGTGTGTGTGTGTGTGTGTGTGTCTGTGTGTGTGTGTGTGTGTGATCTAAAAGATTTCTGCAAAAGCACCTAGAAGCAGAAAACCTGGAATGAATGAGGGAAAATATTGCTAAGATTATTTATTTAAATTTCTGTTTCCCCATTCCCTTTTCTTCTTAGTTGGTATATATTGATAGATTCATAAAGATAGACACTGGTATATGTATACATACATGCATGTGTACACTCTTCTGTTTTATGTGTTTATGTCGTATTGTTATGTTTATGCTCAGGAGAGATAGCTTAGGGGATAAGAATAGACAGTACACTTATAGAAGACCTGACTTTGGTTCCCACCACTCATTTCTGTCAATACACAACCAAGTACAACTCCAGCTTCAGGGATGCTGATGCCTGCTTCTGTACTCTTGAGACACCTGCACTCTTAATACACACACACACACACACACACACACACACACACACACACACACTCATGCACACATGCATACATGCACACACACACGCTCACACTCCCACACGTTTTTTTTAAAGAAAAACTAAAATATAATTTATCTTACACTTCTATTAGGTAATCGATAAACTAATCCCAAAGTGATAAGGTGTGTGTTTACTCTCTGTACATATCAACAGTATCTACACACATTAAAAATTCTATTACTATAAACTGAACTCAGTGAAGTGATAACAGGGTGAACAAAAATATTCAGACATTGCTTTGATGATGGATATAAACATGCTTCTTGAGTGTTCAGATTCTGCTCTATACAGTAAATCCATTTTTGTCTTTGACTTTTATAAAGATACTTAGAAATGTACATTAAAATATATTAAAAGGCCCTTCCATTAACATTCCATTGTAGAGATTGCTTCAGCCAGGTGAGGAGACTGAAGACTGAAGATTGTGTCTCTAAGCAGCATCACTGGGAAGCTGACTATTATGGTTCCCAAAGGGCAATGATGTTCACCTTGAACAACGCAGGCCAGATACTTCTTGAAGACACTTGACTCCCTCTCCACAGTGTGTCCTTAGACTGTGTCTATTTTTTAAAATGCCAAGCATAGGTAGTATACAGGCAAAATTATTATTTTGTTAATCAATTGTTGTTATTGTTTTCCAAAAAATACAAAGCAAAACGAAGGATATCTTGTATATCCCTGAATAATGTTCACTATTTTTTTCTTAAATAAGGGACTGTGTTTTTCTATGGTATTTTCTGATAGGAAATACCCAGGATGCAGAAATATGCAAAATATTTTTCATAAAATTTACTTACCCGGAAAGCCTAGGGAAAATATGACACATATCATTTAAGGAGAATAGCCAACATTGTTAACCTCTTTATAAACTTAGAAATAATACATTAAAATTTAAATAAAATGAAAATATTGAAGAAAGAACTAGGTAGCAATATTAGTATTTTCAATGGAGTGTTGGAAAATCGTTTCCTTAAATAAAGTATGCCATAACCTCAGTGAGCCGTGCTCTTCAAAATGTGGGCCATGAGGTTCCAGTGGCCTTGACATCACATAATAATTCACTTCCCAAACAGATGATCTGCATTTTAATGGAATTCTTGAGGTGAATCATGAGCCCATTAAAGATTCAGTGGTAGTCCCTAGGGGTCTTTATAAATATATGTTTCCTATGGGGGCATACTTATGTCAAAATCAATAACTATTATGGATAGGAACATGTCTTAGTCCTCATTAATACTAAAGGAGATGAAAGTTCAACTAGCATGTAGGATTCTACTAAGAGTATATGTAGACTAAGATGACCAGCCAACTCAAATTATTTGAGAAAGTGTAAGAATATACTCACAACATGATGTCAAAGCATAGCTGAAATTTGAATAAGAAAAAGGAATAATAGAAAGACAATATGAAATATGACCAAACCAAAATAGAATTTTAATTCAGGTGTTGAACCTATGGTTGCCTTTAGGTGAGAGGCAAGGAGGAGTTTATTTCCTTCTACCTCATCTGAGGAGCTGAGGTAAAAGGTCAACATCTTTCAAAGTAGGCATGTGATAATAAAATCCTCTCCTGAAGGCAGGATCTGAGAATGGGTTTGTCTCCAAGGAAAAGTCAGCTTCAACTTCTCTGCACTTGGAGAATAAAGGCCAGGCAGCCCACCTCTAGAACTAGAGGTTTAGAGTAAATTCCATTGGTACCACTGGGATATACTAGTCACTTCATTTTCAAAGGCTTTTATTACAAGTATCAGTCTGTGTATCTAGCCATTTATCTACCTGTCTGTCTATCTATCCACCATGTATCTACCTATCATCTACTTATCTCTCATCTATCATGTATGTGAGAGACCATGCATGTGGAAGTTAGACAACTTATAGAAGTCAATTCTCTCCTTCCATCATGTGGGACCTGAACATTGAATCCAAATTATTGTGTCTGGTGACCCTCACTCATTGAAGCATCTTTTATTCTCAGTTATAGCAATTCTTAATTCAAACAAAATCTACCCAATTATCAGGAAGAGACATGGGACTTTCCTCACACAAGATGGAGAAGCGAATGCAAATCTCACTAAGAAATCAGAAATCATAAGAAGCTTGATTTTTTTCCTTCACATTTTTTTAATTTCAAGAAATTACTTTTCATTTTACATACCAGCCCCAGTTCTCCCTCCCTCCCCTTCTGCCACCCCACCTCCCCTATCTCCATCCCCTATCCACTCCTCAGAGGAGGAAAGGTTTCCTTGGGGAGTCAACAATATCTGGCATACCAACTTGAGATAGAACTAAGCTCTTCCCCAAGCCTCGTTTCAAGGCTAAGCAAAGTATTCCACCATAGGGAATGGGCTCCAAAAAGCCACTTCATGTACATGGAATATGTCCTGGTGCCACTGCCAGCCCCCTTCCCCTTTAACAGATCAAATAGCATAATTTCATCCACCTTCAGAGAGTCTAGTGCAGTCCCATGCAGATTCCCCATTCCATAGTCCGTGAGTTTTCACTAACTCAGGTCAGCTGTCAGCTGTCTCTGTGGTATTTCCCATGAAGCTCAACCCCACCCCTTTGTTCATATCATCGGTCCTCCCTCTCTTCAAACGAACTCCAGGAGCTCAGCCCAGTGCTTCCTGTGGATCACTGCATCTGTTTCCATCAGCTACTGCATGTAGGTTTTATGATGACAATTAGGGTAGTCACTAATCTGATTAAAGGGGAAGGCCCATTCAGACACCCTCTCCACTATTGCTAGGAGTCTTAGCTGGGGTCATCCACCTGGTTTACTGAGATTTTTCCCTAATATCAGGTTTCTCCCTAACCCTATAATGGCTCTCTCTATCAAGATATCTCCTTCATTGCTCTTCCAGTCCATCCCTCCCCTAATTTGGTCTTCTTGATTCCTCATGTTACCATCCCCATCTTTTCCCTTATACCCCCTCGAGTTTACTCAGGAGATTTTAATTATTTTGCTTCCTGAGGCCCTCCATGTGTGTCCCTTTTAGGGTCCTCCTTTTTACGTATAAGAAGCTTGAATTTAAGTGTCCCACATGGTCTATGAACCGGAACCCAATACCTGGCTGACAACACTACTGTAATGCTTGCTATAAACTGACAAGAGACTATTTTAAGTGATTCTCCTGATACCCTTTGTTCAAGAGTGTTTGGTGAAAACTTATGACGCTATTTACAATTCTAAATATTTAAACATATGCTTTAATTTTTTAAAAACAACGAGCAGACTGATCATATTGCAAAGATTTTAAAATACTTAAGTAATACGTGATAGTAATTAAGACACTAGTTGAAAAGTTATGGTCCAGGGCTATGGACAAACCTTATTTGGGAAATTTCTTGCCAGGCAAACATGTTTGTGATGGTTTTAAAGAAAATGGCCACCAAAGAGACTGGCACTATCAGGAGGTGTGACCTTGTTGGAGTGGGTGTGGCCTTTCTAGAGGATATGTGTCACTGTGGAGGCAGACTTTGAAGTCTCATGTATGTTCTATTCACACCAGTGAGATAGATCACTTCCTGCTGCTTACAAGTTGAAATGTATAACTCTCAGCTCTACACCATGTCTGCCTGCATGCTACCATGTCCCACCATGATATGATAATGGACTAAACCTCTGAAATGTAAGTGAGCATCCACAATTAAGTGTTTTCTTTTAGAAGAGTTGCCATCTTGATGGTGCTTCTTGGCAGCAATAGAAACCTTAAGTACAATAATGATGATGGTACCCTAGTTCTTGGTGGCTAGTTATTAGCCCACTTGGTGGACTGCAAGCCAGTGAGAGGTATTCTTTCAAAAACTTCTAGGTAGATAGCATCATAGAAGTGACAGTAAGGTTATATTCTGCCCCCCACATGTACATATACCTGCTCACTTATTGCCCCTCCAGTAACCCAACCTTTAAAAAAGAATTATGACCCAATTAAATAAACTGATCCAAACTGAAGAGTGGCTATATGAACTTGATGATTGATTAAATTACCCAGATCGAAGCAAGAAGGGAATGAGAAGCGATGTTAAATAAACATGGAAGGAAAAGCAAGTCCCAACATATATTTAGGGAAGTTTTATTGTAAAAGAATACAGAAAATGATTATACAGCATTATTTGGAGTCTCTAGCTATACATTTCCAAGAACTGATATTTTAAAACTAAGCAGAATTAACATAAACAAATCAAAACCGGGTCTGTTATAGTAAAATGAATCACCAAAGCCAGCAGTTTAAAAAAAATGTGACTAAAGAGAAAAGACAGATGTATTACAGAAGAGATTGGCAGTACACAAAAGAGGTCAGAGATTCATGGATATTATGTCTTCAAAATGTTAACAAAAATTACAGCCAGTTGAGAATTATATGTATGAATAAAGCATTATAGTGAAAGAGAATGTGAAAAGGATGTGTTGAACACTATGGTGTTATCCTGACAGAAGTACAAAAGACTAACTTTCAGAAAAAGAGTAATTTGGTCCTGGTGGAATAAAAGCCGGAATACCCTCTGTGGAAATGAAAAACAGTGAATGGTACAAGTCGGGAAAGTTTTCAACAGTGAAAAGAGCTATCACCATAATAATAATCTGGGGTTATTAAAATTGGGTAGAAAATAAAATAGTGAAGAAAAATGAAGCAAGACAAGTGGAACTTGCTGGTTATAGATAAAGTATTTTAGCAATATTTACTTTAGAAGAAGAAGCCAGAATACCTCACCATATTGGAAACCAGAACTCATGAGAGTGGTTTAAGAATGTTCACAACATGTGCGCCTACAAACTATAACTGTCCTAGCAGCAGAAAGAACAAAGAGAGCATAATTACTTCCAAAGTAACCAAGGCAAATAAATAGCATGGTGCTTGGAGATGTTCAGCATCACAAAATCTGAACCGAATTGTGATGCTGCTGTCAATTACTCATTGGGCTTCAACATTTTACAATAAAATAAAATACATTTTCACTAATGATATATTCCTATAACTTGCATACCCAAATGATAATATTTTAAAATTTACTGTATTTAATAAAATATATTCTCAGAATCATTCTCACTTGATTTTCTTTATGTTTTTGCTGTTAATATTTTGTGTCCTAATGGATGAGCTAGATACAGAATTCTGAGACAAGATTATAGATATTTTGCAAAACATGGAACTTGAAAAAAGAGGGACAAGTTTTGTTCCAAACACTGAGGTTTTTCTGTCATTGAAATCAAAACTGTAACCTCTAGAGAAGATTAAAAGGGAGGTTCCCCTTTTAGACCAGTATCCATGAGATAGGAACTACTACAATTAGAAGGGTCTCCCCGCAAAATAGATTTTTGCTTAATTATGCCTACTGCCCTTGACACCAGGGGGAACTCTGAGATGCCAGTCTACTGCTTAATTCACAGCTTCAAGACATTCTGTGCTCATGGAACAGCTTGTTGTCCTCTGAATTGACTTCTTCTTCCTGCCTTGGGCTTTGTTCTTTGTCATTCTTCACAGTTTTGCTTTTTTCAATGTCTGCATTAATGCCTCTGATTTTTAAACTGAAAATAATGTAATTCCCAAGGTAGGCATATTCATAGTCATTCTGATCTTCCAACTTCCTCACTTATTTCTTGATTACAGGTAGCTACAATGACAATATATCCCCCATCGTTTATTTTGCATACACTGTATCATTTCACTCCCCTGTAATTGAGCAAAAAGATTTCTCATTATTAGGAGAAAAAAAGTCTTAGTAATTCTGTTCTTTGAACTTATAGGCAAATTTAATGTGAAAGACAATATTTATAATATACTCCATGTTAAAGCACTTAATACTTCATTTTCCTCCTAACTCCACCCAGAAAATTGTCAAGGAGATATTTCATGGCCACTGAAAAATTTAAGAATGTCATTCATCACTGAGCAGTGGTGTATACCTTTAAACCAGCTCTCAGGAAGCAACAGTAGAGGGATCTGTGAGTTCCAGGCCAGTCAGGTCTACAGAGCAAGTTCCAGAACAGTCCGTGCCATTACACACAGAAAACCCACCTCAGATAACAAAACAAACAAACAAACAAAAGGCCAACAGCAACAAAAAAGAATGTCATTCATCATAGTTTTGGCATGAGGCAGAGCCCTGCCCTATGTCATGCACCCATAACCATCCCAAGGAAGTTTGGTTTCACCCAGATTTGCAAATGAAGTGTATCTTCTTGCTAAAACATTTAGCCCAGAAAGTTGAAATGGGTGGTATGGGAAACCCCAAATTGTTCACTGTTCTTGTAATTCCATCAAACAGGTCCTCCTAAAATTAGCTCTACATTCTCTCCAGCACTGTGGTGGTTTGAATGGCAATGCCCCCTATAGGCTCACATATAGAATATATTGAATGCTTGATCCAGCTGGTGGAATTATTTGGGAAGAGTTGGGATTGTTGGAGATGTGTCACTGGGGTTAGGCTTTGTGATTTCAAAGACTCAAGTCATTTCAAGTTTCTCTCTCTCTCTCTCTTTCTCTCTCTCTCTCTCTCTCTCTCTCTCTCTCTCTCTCTCTCTCTCTCTCTCGGAAAAATGTGAAAGACTTTGGGATTTTAAACTAGAAAACCTGCTTAATGTTGTAAGCAAAGCTTAATGAGATATCCTACTAGGACTTTGGAAAACAGTGTTGAGAGCTATGTGAACTGTGGAGGTACAGATCAAAAGGTTTACAGGGGAAAATAATTAGCAACTGGGTCAGGAACCTATCTTGTAATATTTGGGCAAATATTGTGACTGCCTTTTGCCTTTAAAATAGGTATATACCGAGGCTAAATTCAAAAATAATGGACTAATTTCCTCAGTGTAGGAGATTTCAAGGTAGCCTAATACTAATTCTATCATGTGGTTATTCGTCACGCCATGCAGATATCACTCTTACTGGGTCACAGGAAAAAAAAAGTTAGTCAAAAGGAAATGCAAAATGTACTGTTTGAGATAAAATACTATCAGGAACTTTAACGTGGGAGCCAAGGTTTGTGATGAGAGGGATGAGAACATTGAAGAAAACCCTGATTGCCAATGGAAAAAAAAAGGAGTGGATCAGGGCAAGATTCCAAGTTAGCTAAGCATCTAATTTGTAGTAAATGACTACAAAGTTTCTGATTGTTAAAAGCAAAAATATACAAAAGTTGCTGAAAATGCAATGGTAGTCTTCACTACCATCGCTCAGATGAACTTCATAGTGTTGTCTATGTGCTTCTAACTATCTATAGTCATGAAGGAGACAAGAGTAAAGAGATTATGGAATTCTCATGAAGGGCTAAGAAAGCCTCTGAGGCTAGGTGTGTGGCAAGGGAATCAGGGACTGGAGACCCTGAGAGGTTACCAGTGTGATGTTTTGAAAGTGAAGCCTGGTTTGCTTTGGAGACTGCAAGATATTAGAGGTGCCGGGGTTGTTGGACCTCTGCCAAGGAAGGCAGCTGATTGGGAGAAGAACCATCCTAAGAGAGTGAAGTATGTTATGGACAACAAAGTCAGAGCGGTAGAGCTATCTAAGCCCTTTGACACCAGACATAGATTTGACATTTGCTCTGCTAGGGTGTGGTCTTATTTTGGTTCAGTATTTCCTCACAATGTACCCTTATCTATTTTGGAAAGGTAATGTGTACTCTGGACCATTATATGTGGGGAATAAACACATAGTTTGCTCTTTAGGTTTTAATTTTTTTGTTAAGAAAATTGCTTCTTAAGAACAGACTTTGGACTTTAAGATTGTAAAAGACTATGACAACTTTTGAGTTTGGACTGAATGTATTTTGCATGATGATATGGCCATAAGCCTATGGCACCTAGGGAGTATAATGTGATGGTTTAAATGAGAGGGACCCCTATAGGTTCATGTATTTGAACAGTTGACCAAATTAATAAAATTGTTTGGTAAGGATTAGGGGCTTTTGCCTTGTTGGAGGAGGTTGTGGCTGGCTTTGAGGTTTTAATAGACTTGCTCCATTCTGAATCTTTCTCTCTCTCACTTTCTTCTACATGTGTATCAAGACATAAGTTCTCCGTTCTCTCTCTTGCCATGCCTTTGTGCCACTATCATGGCCTGTAGCATTCTAAACCTGTAAGCACAAATTAAACACTTTCTTATTTAAGTTGTCTTGATCATTATGTCTTATCACAGCAATAGAAAAGTTACTAGGACATGAGGTTTTTCTGGTTTTGAACAACAGAGAAATTCAGTCATAGTATGCCTTTTGATATTTTTGTCTGGTTCCAGTCACTTAACTTTATATTCCTGCAGTTAAACCATATCTGTGTAGCCATGGTTTGTTCACTCCTAATGTATGACTATTGCACAAGTTATTCGCTCTACTACTGTAGCAAGCTTTTACTCTGAAGCTTTTCTAAGTAGTAATACTTATCTTTATATACACAGGTAAGTGTAGCTTTCTTCCATCATTCAAAGAAGATTTTGTTTGCAGCTGATAGAGAGCATTACAGAAAACCATTACTAATCAAGATGCATAGCACATTGTATTGTGTGTGTGTGTATGTGTGTGTGTGTGGTGTGCAATAGCAGTAATTAGAAAACAAGGACATAGAAGGAGTTGGACGGGGAAGGAGCATGGAAATGATGAAAACATAATACTTGTATATGGAACTCTCAAACAGATAAAGTTAAATTAAATTACAAACGCATGGTCCTGTGTATCATCTTATGAAATATGGACACATTTTATGGGGTCTTTTTCTAGGTGTAAAATTACTAAATGCAGAACAAGCAGACATTCAGCTTTGTTAGATACTACTAAACATTTTCCAAAGTGATTATATTAAATTATGTTTCTACTAACAATGTATGAAACACTAGATTTTGGAAGAGCCTGTTCAGGTAATGTATGCATGCAATATACATATATATCATATGCATACAGTGTGTGTGTGTGTGTGTGTGTGTGTGTGTGTGTTGTGAAACTTAAAGTCCACATCTTAGGCACCACTCTAGCCAGGAAGGAAAAAGCACACAGGCTCTGTCTTGCATCTTTCCAGTCATCTGATTTCAAAAATACGCTCTAATGAGTTCCTGTGTTGATTTTGTGGATCCTGAGAAAACAGTATTGGGAGGAGAGAATGTGTGCCCATAAACCAATTGAAAATATTTTTGTGAAACTGTTGGTTTACTCTCAGTGCCTTCTTGCAGCCAATTTAGGCACATAAACCCAAGCACTGTAATCCCATTGTGACAAAAATAACTGTTAAGATTTTGATATGCCTGCTTTCTATAAATGTCATCTTAATGCTGATGGTCTTCACACTATACACAGTATTTTTTTTTTTGCTGCGTATCTTTTGTTACCTTATATTGGAGTCCCTGTCTATAATGAGAAAGACTACCATATAAATAAAAACATGTCTTGTGGATTCCTTAAATAAGAAAACCCTGTGAACATAAGGGTATTACTAGCATAATAGTAGTATTGCTGCTATTTTGACTCCTTTGGAAAATAGCTGGCTATTCTTGATATCATATTCCTTTTGTTAAATATTTAACACTGGAATCTTTCCCATTTCATGTAAATTAGCATTACAATCTTATAAACATGTTTCTATTTGCTGAGTCCTGGGTCAAAGTAATTATACAACAAAGAATAATGTTTTCATACCAAACTGCGATGCATGCATGTAAATTGGGGCTCTTACCAAGGAGGCAATGAGTACAATCTCACGTTTCATGCAATGAATCTAAAAGTGTTAAAAAAATCATAACAGAATTTTATTTTAGAAAACAGCAGTCAGGGATTCTTCCTCTTCTCCATTCACTTTAGACATGATATATTAAATTTCATAAAATAAATTGCATAGGAAAACTCAAGGAGACCTGTACATTAAGAAGAAAGGTAAATTTTCACCTTTCACAATAATTTGAATACTTTTATTTCATTAAGCTCTGATGACTCACATCTAATTTAATATTCCTAGAATGAAAACTATATCCAGGAGATTATACAGTATTATTGGCAACACTGTTAATCTGCCTACCTGGTTCAGAGTTTACTTCTAAGACACAATATCTAAGTGGTCCTTAGCAACTTTCAGAGTCTCAGTTGCCTATTTAGTGAATCTTATTTCAAGAATATGTGAAAATTAAAAGATATTATTTATCAAATATAGTTAACAAATATAGGTCACAACAAGATTTCCACACATGGGTAGCCTCTCTAAGCTAATTACTAATAATGCAAGCAAAGAGATCACACATATCATTCCCATTTCTTTTGGGAAATGCTGCAAACCTATGGTATAAAATGGAACCAGACAGAGGCACTTGAGGCTAATTTTGCCACTTTAAAGAACAGAATGTGTGGGAAATAGTGTGATAGCCAGTCATAGGATGCATGAAAGAAGAAAAATGAAGTGCCAACTCTGGGGCCAAATTGTCTACTTTGAATTGTTCTGTTACTTTTTTTGTACATGATCTGAGAAAGTAATTTACTCTCATTGGTTTTTACAATAGGCTTTGTCTCTCAGAATGTGTGGGAGGTGCGTGCATGTGTGTGTGTGTGTGTGTGTGTGTGTGTGTGTGTGTGTGCAGTGTAGTGGTACTGGATGTGTGTGTCATGATGTTGTCCACATGATGTAAGTAAGCATGTGGAGCATGTGCTACATAATAATTCTTATTCAGAGTTTGTTGTAAGGGAAGGGTCCACTTGTTCGTACCGGGTACCTGGCTAGCTTAGCCCCAAAATAACCACACAGAAATTATATCAATTAAATCACTGCTTGGCCCATTTGCTCTAGCCTCTTATTGGCTAACTCTCACATTTTAATTTTACCCATTTCTATTAATCTGTATCTCACCACATGGCAGTAGCTTACCAGGAAAGATTTAGTATGTCTGACTCTGGTGGCTCCATGGTGGCTCTCTCCTACTCCACCTTTTTTCCTCTCAGTATTCAGTTCTGTCTTCCCGGCCTACCTAAGTTCTGCCCTATCAACTAGACCAAGGCAGTTTGTTTTTTATTTATTAACCAATGAAAGCAACACACAAACAAAAGGAACTCCTACACCAGGAATTGCTGTTATAATTATTCCGCTAACATGGGATTGAATACTTTCTAGAAATGTCATTGGCTGCCTGCACAGGAGAGAAAAATCAATCTCTGGAGAAATATAGAAGAAATCCACCAACCAGTGCTGAGTTCCCATTCACTAGTAAGATTCTTGAAAATATTCCTGGCAATAGAGTACTAAAAAGCATGTTAGACTTTGATCTTGAGTTTTACAAATTCTTCATCTCAAAGTGCTTAAAAACATAGATAGAAGTCAAAGAATGTGGGGTAGATAAGGTAGAAACTGTAATCAGTGTTGTTTTTGTTTTTGTAAAAGCTGAGATTTCTTTATTCTGAGTTAAATTGCTATATGGACCTTTCAACCCTGCAAATTGATATCCCAGGTTACAATTAGAGGAGGTGTTTGAGCAAACTATTTGGGGTTATCATGGTGTATGCTATCTATGTAGTTAGAATAATAACATTTCCGTAAGATACATTTGGGATGAACAATGACAACAAAATTTGTTTTTTCTATATGTAGAGTTGTATATCTACACACGGCTATTAGCTATGATCTACTGGCTATATATCATAATTAGGTAAGGATCTCCACAGTGTGTGTGTTCTCTTGAAACAATAGGGTAAAGAGGATGTTTTTATATGGGGGTAGACCTTGCTAGTGTCACTTACTTTGGGAAGATAAAGCTTAAACCCTAGTTTGGACTCAGGGAAGAGATACCTTTGTTTCCTAAGATTGCTTGCCTGAGTCTTATTTCTGGTAAGTCTCTATCTATATTCAAAGATACTTGGTGAGAAAAAAAATCTATCTTACAGGAAGAAGCAAAGAAACAAAGTTTAGTGTTCTCAACACCAAGAACAACCATTTATAAAAGCTTCTATGAACTGATTTGTATGTCTCAGATTCCTGATCCTTCACTCAACTCTTGTGAAAAGTAAGGGCTATGTCTCCTCCATCTACCAGGAAGGAGAGGAATGTGTGGTCACTACCTAGGGCTCTTTCAAAAAGTTCTCTGAGAGTTTTAAGTTATATCAGCAAATACAACAGGTTCCTCTAGTTTGGGGACAGAATGTTCTTGCTTAGGTGGGGAAGAAGCTGGCTTTCTGA
The DNA here is from genome assembly GCF_037038515.1 of Microtus pennsylvanicus. Taxonomy (NCBI): domain Eukaryota; kingdom Metazoa; phylum Chordata; class Mammalia; order Rodentia; family Cricetidae; genus Microtus; species Microtus pennsylvanicus. The sequence continues at coordinate 63,216,964 of NC_134592.1, forward strand.
CAAAGCCCAGATTAAAAAGAAGATGTTAATACCCTTGTGTAGCTAGAGAATGTTTTTCTCTCTCTTGCCTGATCCTGCTGTACCAGTTTCTCTCATACCTACCAGTCCCTGCAACCAGTATAAAATAATCCTTCAGAGGCTTAATACTAATTATGATTGTTTGGCTGATGGCTCAGGCTTATTACTAGCTAGCTTTAACATTTAAATTAACCTCTTTCTAATAATTTTTGTATTACCATGTGACTTAATGGTGTTACCTGCTCTCTAGTATATTTTATATTCTTGTGGTTCTCTGACCTCTCTTGACCGTACCCTTTGTCACCTGTATCTCTGCTTGGATTTCCTGCCTAGCTATATTCTTATCTGCATTAGGCCAAAACAGCATCTTTCATCAACCAATAAAACCAAGACATATTTGGGCCATCATTTCCATCAGAGACCTTTCAGGGTGTCTTGCTTTATCAAACCATATTAAGTTGAAAGTAACCCACGGCCTCTTGTATCCTCTGGAAACAAAAGCAAACTGCTTCTCCAAAACAATGTATCTTTTAAGTTCCACTTTACAAATATATTTTTGTACTTTAGTTTTAAAGTCAAGGTATTTTTAAAATATTTAGTTTGGTGTATTTTATCAGTATCCCTTTCAATCTCATGTCTCTTAGCAACTATCCTTTGATTTTCAGCAACCAAAAAATTCAAAATCAGTACAATATCATAAGGATCCAGAATCCCTGTGTATTTCTCCTCTTTATGTGACCTTTATAAAATATTTCTGTCTCTTTAAAGACTTTATTTTTAAAACTCTTTCTTTCTATACCTGCCTATACCTATTTTATTCTTTTTAAAACCTTATACATTTTTTAAACACATTGTGACCTGCTTAAAGGTTTTTTTTTTTTGGTCTGTATCTGTCTTTATTGTGTATCTAAAATCATTTTTGATCCTTGTTTTAAAATGATAAACAGGCTTGGTTAGGACCAAATTGGCGGCTTTGACTGTTGACTCTCTGCTGTTGGGCTTTCCAACATGGCAGAGGAATGTCCACAGACAGCTCTGGGAACCATACTGATCTCTCCAACTCTGGGAAGCAGCGGGTCTATGCTGCTGCCATGCAGTTTGTTGCATATTGCCCATAAACCTTTTTTGTTTGTATCTGTATGAGTAAAAGCTAAATCTGCCATGTAGTGCACTGTGTGGCTTCGAGACACTTCTTTGTATCATGGCAGAAGTCTGCTATACTGTGCTCAAACCCTTATTTATTTTTTTCTTTCTCAAGTCTTATGTGGAAACTCAAGAGTCCCACACTGGTATGCCAAATGTAGCCAGATGCTTTTCTCTATCTCAGCTGATCCCAATTGACCTGTTTCTCTCCCACCAACTGCTCTCCATAGCTGCCTATTAAAATAATCTCTCAGAGATTTATTAATGAACTGAGGTGATGATTTTGGCTGTAGGGTACAATCTCATCTTGGTGATCAGAAGGAAATTTGGTACCTCGTGAAATTTCATGACATGGGTATTCCCATTTGCCCAGCTAAATCTAACACTTTTCTAAATGTTATTGAGGAAAATATTGGTATGAAGAAGTACACTGAAAACAAGACTCCATATATTTCACTCTGTGGTGAAAACAGAAGCCTAATAGCTGATAGAAATAGGATGTGGGGGAATTCAGTTTTCTAGAGAAGTTTGGTTTTTTTTCTGCCGCTAATTAGCATGAAATCTTCAGTAGGTATGACTCATTTTTCAAATACAGCAAGTTTTATCACTTAATATTCACAACGAGGCTGCTACAGTATAGAAATAGAGTCTCTAGAGAGGAGCAGGAAAATTAAAGCACAAATTGACATAGTGCAGGTTGCTATGCAGCTGGTAACCTACAGCATTCAGGATTCTGTAAGCATGGGAGCTTGTACCTTGAACCGCAAGTAATGATGGTCATCCTCAGGATCAAACAGGTCAGGACTCCTGATTGCATCTTCTGAGAGTAGCAACACCTTCATCCCAGGAAAATAACATTCCAGGTCTCCATTCTGGCCTTGAGTCCTGAGACCTGTCCTCTGTCTCCAAGTTTCTTCCACAGCACCAACCTTTCTTCTCACCTCCTTGTGTTTCCCAGCCCCTTTCTCTGCAATCTCAGTGTTTTTCCAGGGCACCCAAGGGTCACTCCGGCACTAAAGAAAACAGACTTAATTAGGCTTGAATACTTTTCAATAAACCCTGGAGGATTGGAAAAAGCACTTGGTAAAAGAAGCATGAGCTATCTTTAGAAATGAATCTTTAGAATAGAATAGTGTATACTCTCACAATTTTTTTTAAAGGAGTGGGTCCCTGCATGATGGCTCAGCAGGTAAAAGGCCTGACTGCCCACAAAGTTTGAGGACTTGAGTTCAAACTTTGGGAACCACATCGTGGAAAAAGGGAACCAATGTCCACAAGTGGTCCTCTGACCTCCTCAGACTCATTGTAACATGCATGTCACTAAGTAAATGCATTTTTAAAAGATTTCTTACTTTTCCTCTCTCATATATTAGAAGCCACCTTCCTTGGAAAATGGTGCCACACCATCTTCTCTCTCCTCGATTACTTTTCTTTCAGGCCAAACCAAAATATTCTGACAATGCTGAGTAAAAAACATGGCAGAAGCAGTCAGGCTCTAGAATTTTCATCTAACTACAAATATGGGACTTATTTATGCTTATTGATTTGTGAACTTTTAGTGTGCATCCTTTCTTCATCTATGAGGAAGAACATTGTGACAGTTCATAACTGAATAGAGAAGCAAACTAACAATATAAAAGCCTCAAATACTGAAATTTTAGCCTGGACTATAAGCCTGTGTGGTTAGATTAAAAAACATTGGTTATTTATATGTTGCAAACTCGGGTCTGAATTTTCTAAATGCGAAAAGATGGGGATAAGTAGGATTTGCCTTAATAGCAAATTTCTCCACATAAACTTTGTTAATGAAAACCAGAATTGTCTTTACCCATAGAACAATTTAGATGGTGCAAAGTCATGGCTCATTTATCTGTGTGGCCTTCGTACTGTTTCTCTCACTCCAGCCAGTGATGGTGGTGTTGTTGAAGTGTATGCCAGAGAGTCAGCTTGTGTTCTGCAGAGTAACAGCTTAACACAGAAACGTATACTTTCCTTAAATACTCTTTTTCCTGACATACATGAAAAAATGAATCTGCCCAGGAATGCTCACTGAAGAGACCATAGCTTTCTAAATTTCAATATATCTTCTTGTCTTCTTAAGTCAGCTAGCTCAAATATCTGAGGCTTGAAAGAAATTAGTTCTACAGGGAAATCAAGCCTCTACACCTCACTGAGATGAAAGATTCAATATGCTGTTTTTCCCCAACCCCTTAATATTTCTTTGAGAATTGGAAGAAATAGTATCAAAAATCACTGTACTGTTTTAATTTTTAGTATTATTTATAATCAGCAAAGCAATATAATAAGCTAGATATTATATGAAAAATAGCAATATTGGTTTTTATTCAGATTATTGGACAAATAAATGCCCACTCTTTGCCTAGTTGTTTACTCAAATATGAACTTCATGTTTGGTAGAGATTATTTAAGAAAGGTAGTCTTAAAATATGATGACAATAGGACCTGCATGTCTATCACACTCAGAATGAATGACTCATCATGTCACTTTCAGAACAGCCAGACTTCCTCCCCCTTCCTTATCCTATCCTCTAAGGAATTCCTGGTTTAATAAGCCTCACATTTCTTCTGTACTGAATGAGACTGAAACTTCTTGACTCTCTTCAAACTGTATTACCTGCTTTTTTTGTATGCCTTATACATTTTTAACAAAAGCCACATGTCTTAGGCAATGTTCTCTTGCTGTGAAGAGACACAATGCCCACAGTAACTCTTATAAAGGTAACATTTAATTTGGGCTGAATACAGGTTCAAGGTTTAGTCCATTACTGTCATGGCAGGAGGTATGGCAACACACAGACAGACTTTGTGCTGGAGAAAGAACCGAGGTTCTGCCCTTGGATTGGCAGACATCAGGAAGAAAGGAAGATACTGGGCCTGAACTGAGCTATTGAAACCTCAATGCCCACCCCTAGTGACACACTTCTTCCAACAAGCCACATCTGTTCCAACAAGGCCACATCTCCTAATAGTGCCATTCTCTGGTGACCAATCATTTAAACAGGTGAGCATATGGGGGCATGCTTATTAAAACCACCACACAACATGATGAACTAGCTATATTCTGTGCTTTCATACTATGATGTAAAAGTGTGATAAGAGAGGATCATTCTACATCCTGTGATAAAATCCCAGGCTTTTGTGCCCCCATGTTCCTGGATTCCGAGCTTCACTAGCACTCCCGAGCTCTCTAACTCCTCCCATCAGAAAGCTCAAGGAATGAATATCTCCTTTCCTTTACAGGAAAAGATGACTCTCTGTGGCAGTGGGGGTTTCCCTTCACCCACAGGGAAGGATGTGTGGAGGTTTAGGTGGATATTTCTTTTCCATTACAAGAATAGCTGGATAGAGGTGGAAGTGGGGACTCTGTGTCCTACTTAAGTAGATTTTTGTTTTATTAAACATGTATTTTATTTATAATGGAGTTATGTATGAAATTACATCATTTCCATTTTACTCTATCCCCACTCCAGCTTCTCCCATATCCTCTTACTCCTCAATCTTATGAGCACTTCTTTAATTATTATTGTGTGTATGTATGTGGGATAGATAGACACAGAGACAGACGAATAAATAATAAAGATAAATAGATAGATAGATGATAGATGATAGATAGATAGATAGATAGATAGATAGATAGATAGATAGATAGATGATACAACCTACTGAGTCCATTTAGTTTTGCTCATATATATATCTGCATAAGGATGTTTACTTGGAATTGTCTAAATATATCAGGGAGTCTATCCCAGGAGAATACTTATTCTTTTCTCTCAGTTATTAATTACGTGTAACTCTTCATCTAAGAGTGGGTCTTACTTTTCCCCATCCACATTGGGATGCCAGCTATGATTATCATTGCTCTGGTCTTGCTGAAGTGAACGTATTTTTAAGATTTCATGTATTCAATTCCCCATGTCTTATGAAGAAGACTCTATCTTGTATATAATGTAGAGGTGGTGTTGTAGATGTATCCATTAGAGATGGGTAGCACAACTCAAGTCAGTTGTTTTATGTATTTGACCAGTTATGGATCTCTGTAATGATTGCTTTCTGCTTCATAAAGAAACCTCTTTGATAAGGAATGAGAACTATATTTATCTATGGATATAACAATAAATATTTTTAATGTAGTTCAGAATTATGGTTTAAGAATATACGTTGGGCAGTGGTGGCACATGCCTTTCATCCCAGCACTCAGGAGGCAGAGGCAAGCAGATCTCTGTGAGTTCAAGGACAGCCTGGTCTACAAGAGCTAGTTCCAGGACAAGTTCCAAAATTACAGAAAATTCCTGACTTGAAAAATCAAAAACAAAAAAACAAGAAACAAGCAAAAAAAAAAAACAAAAAAAAACATAAGTAGGTGGTTAGCTCTACAGTGCACAATGATATCACCAAGACATCTACTGTAGACATAGACAGTAGATTTTATGATATTACTAGCACAGATAGTTGACTAGGTCTACAGTAGATTTTATGACATCACCAGCACAGGTAGTTGACTAGAGCTCCAGTAGATTTTATGACATTACCAGCACAGGTACTTGTCTAGATCTACAGTAAATAGATATCACCAGCAGAGGTAGTTGACTAGGTCTACAGTAGAGTTTATGAAATCACCAGCACAGACGGTTGGCTAGGTCTACAGTGCAGACACTGTCCAGTTGAGTAAAGTCTGAAGTTCATATAGATGACAATTTACCCCTAACAGGTCAGGCTATTATAAGTCTGTTTCTCAGAGCAAAATAACATTTCCTGGAACATTATTTTCCAGCCTTGTCCTGCAAGTAAGTTTGTGTGTATGTGTAGCATGTTATATTTTACTTTGTTTATGCTAATTTTTGTCAAAACCTGGTAAAGTTCTTGAAGGTAAAACTAAAAACAGGATGCCCCACATCTTACAACTAAGTATCTGGGAATTTTTATTTCTTGCTCATTCTCAGAAATTATGAACTGTTTTTCCTGATCCAAAACTAGTTCCTAAAGAGGGTTCCACTAATGGATTTTTGTTCTGGGAAGTAGTGCTTTTTTTTTAATCTCCTTGTTTTTCTTGCCAATTTGGAGGGGAGACAGTTTGCCCTGTGATCTCATTTTTTCTGATGAATGCCAGAAGAACTGTTTATTATTCAGTTTGTTTGGGATTTTACTTCTTCTTAGAATGAATTGGCAATGTCTAATATCCTTACATGCCAACTCTGGAGCTGAAATCCACAATAGTTTTAATACTTAATGTCCCTGCTTGGATGGCTTCAGGAACATCTGGTGTCATTCTAATGCTACTCCAATGGAGATTCCGAGATCTCAAACATGCTTTGGAAGACTTTTATCTAGTTTGTTTGTGAGGCAAAAAGATGAAGCATAAGCAATTATCCTTTATCTTTTTTTGCAAACATTGAAACACCACAGAGGAAAGGTTGGAGTAACTAGGTTCACCCTGATATGTTTGTAGCTAGGCTGGCAAGAGAATGGGGAGGGGGCATATTTGCCTCATAGTCACATTGAAGACAACGCTTTACTGGAATGGAACGAAGGGCATGTGGGTTACAAGCAAGGAATTTATTACGTTTCTCAGGCAAGAGATTCTTTTGTCTCATCTTTATGAAAGTGCAATGAAAACAGCTAAGGAGGGGACTCTTCTTCCTCACGGCATCCAAAACCCTGCTTCCAAGGCTGTCCACATTGTAGAGATATTACCACGCCAACAAGGTGGCTACATTGGACATGAGCTTATCTACTAAGCACAATTATTAAGACCACATTCCTAGAAGAGCTTTTGACAACAACAACTATTGTTTATGGATAAATACTAATAGGTTAGTTTCATGTTGGGAGTGAGACTGGTTCCACAATGTAAGATCCCATTTAAGTCTTTTTTTTCAATCTGTTGTTCACAGAATTTACTTATGACTTTTCTTATTACATGGGGGAAATTATGGATGGAAACTTACTGCACATTGGAAGAGGAGGTGGGACCTTGCTGATAAAAAAATAGGCTGAAGATCTGAACACAATTGGATCAGATCCCACTTAGATAAAGAAATAACTCAAATTTATCCTACACACAAAACAAAGACCTCCTCTGGTTATCAGGCTACTACAGGGCTCCTTTGCTCCCTGATGTTTCTTTGATTGAATATTTAGTCAATTTCAAAAATAGCGTACCAGAACACAAGTTTGATTATCATCCTAAAGATACATTGTCCATTTGTCTGTTTCATTTTGTTTCAAACTCAGGTAGGAAAACAGAATCCACATTATGTATCGCCCTTTCCATTGTCGTTAATAATATTTCTAAGTAGAAAAGTAATACATGGTATGGTGGAAATAAATAATTTTGAGGGCTATACAGTGAAAAGTTACGATATTTGCATTCCCAGAATAAACAACTATTTCTGGAATATTTAAGGAATATTCTATGAATAATCAAATGTGTACATGAGTGTGAATATTCCATGTAAATTGTTTCTTAACTTTGCTCATTCTATTTAAGTTTATTTCCATATTCAATCAGTATAATATGTATGTGGTCTATTTCATTTCTTAATTGTATACAAAAAAATCAACTTTTGACTGTACCAGTAATTTAACTAGTACACTATCAATTTGAATTCAAATTGTTCCTGTTCTTTTGTGACTGAGATATTATTTCACTAGCATTCTGTATACTTCTGTACATCCCTAGAAGTAGCTATACTGCAGTAAGAGAAACATAGGATTGTATAGACTATATACCATTATCAAATTGCGCTCTACAGATAGCATATCTACTAGTAGCATTTGAGGATGTCAGCTTGAACCATTATCAATAATGCATCATTTCAAATAACTAGGTTTCTAAAAATTGCCACTTCAAATGTGTATATTTGAAAATAGAAACAAATACCACAGTGATACAGTATTTTAATATTTTGACATAAATATCAAAGATACTCACAAGCTTCCTTTAAGATTTAATGCATTACGCTGAATGAATAAGGTGTGTATGTGTGGAAATATTTGACTGACACTGTTATTCTTCATTGAAATTGGACCATACCTCTGGGTTCTTTTAAAAAGTACACTCTTAGATACAGCATATTATTTCTAGTTTGAGCAACCCCATTTATAAAGAGTGAAATTAACTATAACAGGTGTGTGATCCCATGGTGTCTCATATAAGTGGTCATATTTTGCTGAAAGAAAATGCCAATGAGGCATAGCTAAAGGTCACATATTCTAATGAACCAGTCTCTGACTCATGGTTCTACTTTTACTTTCTCTTTTTTGTAGGCTATGCTTTGATTAGCATAAAGATCATCTAATACCTATAGCATTTCAAGTTCAAGTGATTCTTTATCTCATGTATTTCTTTGTCCAGAAAGTAAAGTAACTGAATTCTTCTAAGCTTTTAGAAAAAGACGTGAAAGGCCAGGATGCTACTCAACAGAGAGTGATAGAGTCTAACATGCATGAAAAACTCCATAAAATTGGGTATGGTGGTACAAACAGGAATATCACAAGTTCAAGGTTATTATTAGCTACATTGTGAGTTCAAGGTTACTAACCTGATAACACATCTCAACAAGAATGAAAGTATGAGAGAAAAAAAGATGAATGGGGAGAAGGAAGGAAAGAAGGAAGGGAAGGAGGGAGGGAGGGAGGCAAAGAGGGAGTGAGGGAGGGTGAGAGAGAGAGATTGGGAAAAAGTTTAAGGTGTTGAAGAAGGAATTTGGGTTTACTCTGGTAGATGATAATGAGTTACCATCACTCAAAGTGGCAAAGTTCATTAGAGGAAAGGAAATGATTCCTGTGCTCAGAATTACTATTTAGTGGGTGCTTTGTCTCTCCTGTTTTTCTAGATATTCTTCTGTGCTTCAGACTCTTCATGAAGCTAATTACTCAAGCAGCCTAAACACAATTCGTCCCAACTGTTGCTACTACTTACCATATCAATCTCTTTTCCAGTCACCACCTCTTTTCCTCCTCCATAGAGCTGAGCACCATTGGAACTCTGCATGGTGGGTCTTCTCATCAAATGAAATTCATAAAACATTGCATGGTTTCTGTGTGGGGTTTTATGTGAGATAGAGGTGGATTTATGTGTTTTGAGAGCTACCTACACACTAACTTTATGTGCCATTTTAGGAGATCATCATAAGTTTTCCACAAGTGGGCATTATTACTTTCTTGTTTTATATGTACAAATCCATTGACAACAATGCTTTGGTAATAACTTAAAGATGAGTTTTCTATCACATCATCTTGCCTAAGTGAATTAATGTTGATGGGCTAATTGCAAGAACGTAATTCAAGGTATCTGCAGAGTGTAACTATTAGCAAACTGTGAATTAGTAAGCAATGATAATATGTTTCACGTGACTTCAATTTTTCCTAATGTAGAAGAAATAAAAGTAGAAAATAAAGTAATTTAAGACATATCAGATAAATAAATAATAGTGCCCATGTGTCCACAGCTTAGACGATGAAACGAAATATGGCACTATAGTTGAAGCCCCATCTCATGAGTGAAGATGTCTCTTCCTTCCTTTAGTAACCCCATCTTCATTCCTTCATTCTCTTGCAGAGGCAAACTGTGTCTTAAATTTTGGAGTTATCATTTCTGTTTACATCTCTTATCTCCAAATACTATACAGTAATGCTGTAGTTCTTTAAAATCTGTCCTTCTTTCATTCTTTACCTAGTAATTTAGAGCTACTTCTTTTTGTTCATACGTTTTCATGTTTTAGATTTATGTATGTCGATAAGTTTGTTTCTAGCTTATTAAGTAAGAACTTCAATAATATTTTACTGAGATGTTGGTAATAGAAATAATAAATTGATTCTATAGCACAGGAGCTGAATTTTAGACTTTCTATATTAATTTATTTAAAGGTAGTAATACAAGAGTGTATATGTTATTATTTTTATATTACTGCTGAAACCAGAAGAGTTTCTTGCTTTCACATAGTAATAGCTACGAAATTGCAGAATCCAAATGGGTGTTTGAACTTCTACTTTGTTTTCTTTTTCTATTACATTACACTGCCTATTGTTAGAGAACTCCAGCTTTGCCTCATATACTTCATTTTAAAAATGCAGCTTCCAACCTCCCGGCCATGGGCAAGGCCTAGCATGAAACACAAAAGGTCATATAAGCACTAGCCACCTTAATAATGCAGTCCTAGGAAAACCACCTAAGCACTGCCTCTCATTACAGAGGCAACTACATCTGCTGTTCCTGTACTCTATAGTGACCTTTAGTATCACCCAGTGCACCTGTGGATGCTTTCCGTGGACAGAAAGAACTCCTCCATGAATACACAAACTCTTGCTAAAACCTTGGCCAAATCTCTACCAGACGTGACTGAAAAGATGCTGTAGGAAAGTAAATCGGGGCTTCACAAACCAACTAATGGTCTAATTGTTAGTAAAACTGCTCTGTTTTCCAATAACTCCTAGTACAAACAATCCATTAGAGAGCAGCCTCTGCCTCCCTGGACTCTTTCATTAGCACAACACTCCCACATTAGCACCCAATTATAAACAAGCCCCAGCCAAATTTACATTACTCTCCAAATTACATACACAGACTCATGACTGTTTCTTTTTAAAAAAGAGAAGAAACTACATGAGCACTCCCTTCTTCCCTTCCCAGTTCCCGTGACTTTTGGAGTCAGACCCTAGGAAAACATGTGACCTGCAGCCTCTCTTAATTCCATCTGAAGAAACAAGCCTGGAACATGGGTGCCACATGCTTCTATCTGGAGCAGGAGGCAGGAATAACAGAACCTGGAGAAGTGTGTTTCATCTTCTTAATGAGAATTTCATTATTTCCTCCTGCCCATTGTTTTCTTCACGTATTTAAGTATCTGTGTTCCCAAGTTTTAGCAGCATGGCTCCTCTCAAGCCTTGGTTCTCTTTTGACCTCTCCAAATACGTTTTACACATGCATTCCTTTGATATTCCAGTGAGTTGCTTCTCAGCGTGCTAACATGCCTTCAGCTTGAGGGTATTCTTTTTTTAAGTCCTTACTGACTCTATCATCTCCTATAGGATTCCCAGGAAGAGGCCAGGTACAGATAGAGAGTCTGCTCCCTCCTGAACTCAATAGATTCACAGATATTCAGTACTCCAGACTACCGTATGTTTCCCAAGAAATCTGTTTCTTCTCAGAGTACAGGAAAGAACTGGCCTTCCTGAATGTTGGGCCGAGGCATCTTGTGTTTAAATCCCAAAGGCAAGGTTCCTTTAACCTCTGCTGTCTACCTGTTGCATAGCACCAGGGATAGCTGGGCTCCTCTAATAGAGAGCTATGCTTTTTACCTCATCTGAAGCTGTTATCATTTGCCATATTTTCTAATGGCAACACCATACTTATTTCTGCCCTCAGATGCTAAGCCAATCACTGTCACTAAAATGTAGGTACAAAATGTAGGTAGCATCACCGTGATTTACTCAAAAATATTTCAAGGGCTTCCTGTGTTTCAGTACATGATCTAGATTTTGAGTCATAGTTTACAGGGCTCTGCTTTATAGGCCCAGGGCCTACCTCTCTCTTTTTTCACTTAGGATGAGTCTTCTGTGTCCTTTAACAGTATGCAACTATACTGTCACTCTTTAGAGGTCTTAGATTCACCAAGCTCACTCCTGCCTTCAGGCCTTTGCTATTTTTACTTTTTCTGCTGCCTGAAAGATTCTTTTTGTAGAAATTCTCCAAATGACTGAGCACTTGTCAATCTTAGCACAAAAGTCATCTGTTTATTCCCTGATTTTCCATTTCATGTAATAAACTCTCTGCAAACACTTTTTTTGTGTGAACTTCTCAGTCATCTTTGCATGCCATTCAACTGATGTGAGATTCCCCTCTACATGCTGTGATTATCATTAATGAATAAAGGAACTGCTTTGGGCCTATAGCAGAGCTATGGGGAACTGAGCTAGGTGCAGAAAACTAAAGGGAATACTGGGAGAAACGAGGCAGAGTCAGGGAGAAGCCATGAATGCCCCCTGGAGACAGAAAGAACTTCAGCCTGTAAGCCACAGTCACGTGGCGATACACAGATTAATAGAAATGGGTTAAACTAATGTGTAAGTGTCAGCCAATAAGAAGCTAGAGCTAATGGGCAAAGCAGTGATTTAATTAATATGCTTTCTCTGTGATTATTTCAGTTCTGGTGGGCAGGCACAAACAAGCGGCCTCCTTACTGCAATTCGACAACTGGAAAGTGTGTGTATTCATGAGACAGGCAAGGCCAGTTCTCATGATGTCATCCTTCTTTGCTTTCTACTATCCTGCTTAAAGTTGCTAATCAACATTTTTTTAAATGGATTTTTTTTAATTTGAGAAGAGTATTGCACACATTTTTTAGCTGTTCCACATATACCAGGTCTACTAGGGCTGCTCAGAGGTGAAAACTAGTGAGTATAACAGAGATGTCTTCTTTTCTCAGCTCACCTTGTGTCTATCTACATTTGTATGTGTATGAGCTGGGAAAGTTGAGACTCAATAAGTTTTTGTCACTTAATACCAAGTCTTGGATCTGAGAATAAAGTTGATAAAAAATGGCCGTAAAGTTTGCACGGTATTTTAGGTCCATTACCACTGACATAATAAATTCCCTCATTGCTGTGGGATAAATTCTTTTGGTCTAGCCCAAAATAGAATTGGCCTTTTCTTTCCTGTTTCTTTGTCAACAGCTATTTTTGCAAGGTTTTCATTACTTCTTAATTGTTTAAACTTCCTATTTTCATTTTTCTTGGTAAGGGCTGATTTTACAAATGAGTTCATTATCTCTACCATTTTAGACTCATCATTAATTTCATGTTCCTCATTTGTTAGTGGACTTATTTCTCTCTGGTATTTTCAGTATTTGTGAAATGCCCTTTGTTTTCTTTGAGTCCCTTATGATAGCTTTATTTCATTATTTTTATGCTACTGGTATCTTTCTAATGTTTAATTGATGTATATCTCTTTTATTCCAAATAGCAAGTTTCCCCCCACTGACTTTAATATAAGGTGCTCAAAAGACATTCGTGTTTACCCTTTGTATTTGCACACCGCATTCTTCAAACACACTTTAAATCGGCTCTAGTCTACTTGAAATATCAATAGAGACAGCACTGGCAGAAAGAATTGAGATGATTCCTCATCTTGCAAATGCATCACTGTATACAATAAATTTCTTAACCCTTAATTAGTGAAGAGATTCATGATAGTTTTATCTGCTAGGCTGATAGCAGCTCATTATTCAGCAATGTCCTTGGTCAGGGTATGCAACAAAGCAAGGAAACAGAATTTTTCTTGCTGAACTCAGAGGCATTTGAGATAAAAATGGACATGGTAACTCTAAATAGCAAAGCCCAAGAAATGGAAAGCCTGGTCTAAGCCCTGGATCCTTCTCAGCAACATCAAACAAATCTCTGGCCTTTTCTTTCTAATAGAATCACCTCAAGTTTATTTTGACTCTTTCTTCTCTGTGTCTTTGAAATGTGGACAGGGCAACTGGGAGAGAAAAAGACAACATGTTTGTGTGTAGAGCAGCTTAGCTGAAGATTATATGCTACAAAAAATAATAATAAATAACAGCTTTGCCTACTGTAATACAACAGAGCATTGAAATAGGAAATGGGAGGCTTGGTGTTTTAGTGAAGCTTTTTGTTTGTTTGTTTATTTCTTTGTTTTTCTATTATTTTTTAATTAATTAATTAGTTTATCTATTAAAGATTTCTGCCTCCTCCCCGCCACTGCCTCCCATTTCCCTGCCCCTCCCCCAATCAAGTCCCCCTCCCTCAGCAGCCCGAAGAGCAATCAGGGTTCCCTGCCCTGTGGAAAGTCCAAGGACCACCCACCTCCATCCAGGTCTAGTAAGGTGAGCATCCAAACTGCCTAGGCTTATTATTTCTCTTTTGGGAACTGAGATTTGTCATTTGTAAATGTGGAGGGTGAGTTGGGTAATTATTCAGACTACTGATACCTTTGATGTGTTCAATGTTCAATGCGATTCTCAGAACTGAGAATCAATAGGAGTCAATAGGAGTTTTTGGACTCCTCCGGTCACTTTTATTATCTTCGTTGGCTCTCTCAAAGAACCCATTGATTCCCCACACTATGCATGTGGAAACTGATGGAGGCAAGGCCTGAAGTACACATGTGTTTGGAGATATTGCTCAAGTATCGTTTGCCTGATCCCTGGCTAAATTTATTTATTCCCTCTGCTCTTACTTTGAACTTTGGGGTCTAGGTCCTGAGCCTGAGCTGGTATGCAGCCCGTATAGGACCCATGCCAATGGGGCTTCCTGTGACACATGACTTCAGCATTCCCTCAGATGGACTAGCTTACTTCTTTAACTCACCACTATGCTGTTATATAGAAAGGAACTGCCCAAAGCTATAGATACAAGCAAACCGTACTCCTAACTGAACTTCTCATGGTTTTGAAGGTACTTCAGAAGACTCTTCATTAATTTGTGCTTGGGGAGAATCGTCTGTAAGTTATAGCTTTGCCATTTGTAAACTGTCATTTGTAAACTCACTTCATCAAAGAAATCAAACGATTTCTATGAAATTCATTTTTAAAATATCATATGAATCATATAAATAAATCTCTGAAATAATTGCCTTCTTAATGCTAAGCCTTGTTCTTCTAATGTATCTGTTGTGATTTGGATATGAAGTCCCCTAAAAAGAAGGCCTGTGCGTTGAACATTTCATCTCTCAACTTGGTTGCTTTTGAGAGGAGAGTAGACCATAAAGGCAAACCTCATCAGTGGATTAACCTATTTCTACCTGAATGGACTGTGGACTCATGAGCCATGTGTGAAGGAAGTGTATTGGAGGGATGTAACTTTGAGAAGCAGAACCTATTTATAGACCCTTCCTACTTTTTGGGAGGTAAGCAGGCCTATGATATTATCCCTTTTTTCTGTCTCTGTCACAAAGCAAAGGAGCCAGGGAACCATGGACTGAAATCTCTAAAACTATGGGACTCAGCTTCTTCCTACTGTTGTTGTTTTTGTTTTACCTGATTATTTGATGGTCCCACCAACCAGCTCCCAAATAATCACAGGGAACTTATTATTACTTAGTAATGCCTAGCCTTAGCTTGGCTTGTTTCTAGCCAGCTTTCTTTAACTTAAATTATCCCATCTACATTTTTGCCTCTGGGCTTTTTTCTCTATATATTCTATATACCTTTTCAGTTTTCAGAACATGACTTCTAGGGAATGTTCTTTAGCCAGAAAACCATTAACTTTTAGAATTTAACATTTGTCCAAAAAAATCCCATTTCCTTGCCATGCACAAATGGTATTCTCTCTACTATTGTATAAAAACACACAATACACACAGAGACTGACAAATGTGTGGAAGGAAAGAAGGCAAGCAGGGCTTGAGACCTGAGGGAGGCTTCCTGGAGTCAATTCAGCTGGTCTTTGGACTTCAGCTGTTCTTCTTCCACTTGACTGACTAAGGCAAAGGGACAGTTTGAAGATATTTCATTTTAAACTGTATCATTCATTACTTAAATTCACTTTATCCACCACTTTGTGGGTGAGTGGGCAATGGCTTACAACATGACAAAACCATTTCCAGAATCAGAAAAAGAAATTTGTGATTCTGATTATGGTTTCCTGAAAGGTATTAACATGCTTACACATGTCTGTCTCTTTTTTTGCATTCCCCCCAAATTCCCAAATACAGTATAAATATTTTATAGTGATGTTTAGTAATGAGCACTGAATCCAACCTTAAAATGACTCCTCTCTTAATTAGCACATTAGTCACTCAGTAAAAATTGAGTGGGATGAATTATTCAAATATAATTCAGCAGAGGCTCAGAGCAAATCTAAGGGATGAAGAAAAAAAGGGAGCAAGGCTGCAGAGTTGCTTTCCTACTCGGAAGGTTAAAGAGGGACCCTGCAAAGCTACGAGGTGGGAGTCAGGAGAGTCACTCATTAGCAGAGGGATTTAGGCATCAATGACTGCCATATCAGTGGTAACCTTGAATCACTGATAAATACCAACTGTGGAAGGGGAAAACACAGTGCTGAGGTAAAGATTCCTCATCTTCTGCTTTCGCAGCTTCAATTAAGACACAGTGAATTGTGCTGTGTACAGCTTGGGAAGGACTCTCACAAGGCATTCACCTGCTGCCTAAAATATTTTTGAACTGCAAAGAAATGTTCATGTGGAAGGTTCTTGCCCCAGGATAATTCTCTAATCTAATGTGGAGAAATGATATGATTAACAGTTGGGACCAGCAAGTAGAAGCTAATCTGTGTGTATGTGTGTGTGTGTGTGTGTGTGTGTGTGTGTGTGAGAGAGAGAGAGAGAGAGAGAGAGAGAGAGAGAGAGAGAGAGAGAGAGATAAGAACTTTATGAAGCACAAAAACCTGTTAGAGAAAGGACTAGAAAAAATAAGTAGATTTCAATATGATAATGGGATTGGCAATTAGAAACAAAAATTTCTTTTAAATCTGCAAAGTCAAGGCCATGAAAGCAAGCAAGAAAAATGATACTCCAGGACTTTAGAATTTCTCATGAAATTCTTTAAAACATAAGTATTAAATAAAATGAGAATCCTACATGATAGATTCCACCTTTGTGGATTTCTGTGAAGACAAGAGATAACAGGACCGATGAGAGGGTAGCAATGAAAACCAGCCCGGTTCTCAGAGTAATTTGTCTAAAAAGATGTTTGTTTGTCCCATCTCCGTGCAGTTTGTTTGCTTGTTTCTCTTTCCATTTGATGTTACTTTAGTCAGAGAAAAATGATGGGTTGAATTTTTTCATGCTGAGAGTTTATTTACCTGGGCTCCATAGGAACTCATTTGACTTTAGTCTGGTATTTGCCCTTAAGGAGAGATCTTAGCTTTGAGATCCCAGTCCCTTCAGTGACTATATTGTAGAGGTGGGTCATTTTATGATCACCTTGATAAAAACATTGATAGAGCAATGGGATAAATTAAACCCTAGAAGGCATAATCTAAGAGTCAAAAATCTATATCATATGCTAAAATTGACCTCTTACTTCACCAACCAATACTCTTTCCATTTACCCACAGGCCTACCTGACCTATCAGACCAAAACTTAACCTAGCATAACCCACAAATAACTATCATTTGATTCAGATATTATGTGTTTATATAAAGCATTTGTTTGTAATACTTAGACCTCAGAATAGCCTTGGGTCAAGATAATCTATCCCAACGTACAAGCACCAATGGTAGAACAAGCAAAGGATTCTAGAACAAAGAGCCTTTCCTTCCACTGGGTCAACATAGGCCCTGAAATTCCCATGCCAAGCTTTAGCCTGAGAGGGGTATGAAGTGGTAGTATATTTTAGCTACAGTTCTATCACTTTGTTATTGAACTTTTGTTGGTGTAGGAGGTCCTTCTCTCTTTGTGTTGCTTTTATTGGTTAATAAAGAAACTGCTTTGAGCCCTTGTTAGGGCAGAACTTAGGTAGGCAGGGAGATGAATCTCAATGCTGGAAGGAAGAAAACAGTATCACGGAAAAGCCATAGATCCTCTTCCTGACACAGACGCCGGTTAGAATATTTGGCAGTAGGCCACTGCCACATGGCGATATACAAATTAATAGAAATCGGTTAAATTAAAATGCAAGAATTAGGCAATAAGAAACTAGAGATAATGGGCTAAGCAGTGTTTTAATGAATACGGTTTCTGTGTGATTATTTCAGGTGTAAGCTAGCCAGGTTGCCGGGACGAACAAGTGGCCTCCCCCTGCAGCATGATGTGATGGCAACTTTGCTGTCTTTTTTAATGTTTCCTTGCTTCTTTTCCTTAGTTTCCTTCCTTCTTGTTGTCCTGGAATACTCTATATAGGCAAGAATGACCCTTAACTTCTGATCGTCCTGTCTGTTCCTCATCCCATCCGCTGCCACACAGCCAATGTCAGCTAGTGCTGTGAGCAGCCGAAGAAGGTGAGAACTGGCTACCCTTAGTACAGTGTATGATGCCAAACAACAGAATGTCTAAAGTATGAATGAAAAGAAAGCTTGCTTCATAGCTTCGAGAACTTGAGCTTCCCCATCAGCTGGAGTCATTCTACCTAGGAATGGGAACATTTTCACAGAACCACACTCCTATATGAACTCAATTTTACTAACAACTATATCAACTACATTTTTCTGACCTATAAGTACAAATCATCTTAGTGCCTTTCTGTCCATTGACTAAGTATGATAACTTGAGCAGAATAGAAGCCAATATTTCTCACTTGATTGTTATATGGCTATCATTCACTTTAGCTGTGCAGCATGGCTGAACTGATAGAGTAGGGAATATGATTCTGTTATTAATTCTTGCTCAAATGAAAATGCTTTGTGTGTCAAGCTCCAGTGAATTCCCTTCTAATTTCCTTTTGCTCTGTTTTACCCAAATCACATTCTGCCATTGTCATTTCGTATCATGAATACCATAAAGCCTCTTCTGCCCACCTCCTCCCTTTGCTGACTGAGGATGGTGCCTTGAGAGGCTGTGCTAATTTAGTGGTCCATGAATGTCCAGCATTGACTTTATTCTGCCATCACATTCGATGGCAGATCTTATTTTTGCTGGAATTATCTTGTCTTTAGATTGAATATTTGATTGTTGTTAATGTTTACTGTCTCTGATGTTAGGAAGCACAAGGTTCCTCTAGGGAGACAGAACACAGCATTGTATTTTCTTCATAGGAGAGTAAGAAGCAAAAAGATGGACTTAAACATTGTTAAAAGTCAGAGTCTAAAATGGAGGCAAGCCACTTTGGAAGCCAGTGTGGCACTTTTTTAGAAAACTGGAAATCAATCTACCATAAGATCCAGCTATACCACTCTTGGGCATATACCCAAAGGATGCTCAATCATACCATAAGACAGTATTTCAACTATGTTCATAAAACGTTATTCATAATAGCCAGAACCTGGAAATAACCAAATGCCCCTTAACTGAATAATGGCTAAAGAAAATGTGGCACATTTACACAATGGAGTATTATTTATCCATTAAAACAAGGACACCAGGAAATTTGAAGGCAAATGGACAGAACTAGAAAAAAAATCAGCCTGAGTGAGGCAACTCAGACAGAGAAAGACAAACATGGTATATACTCACTCATAAGTAGATATTACCTGCAAAATAGAAGATAACTATGCTACAATCCAGAGACCCAGAGAGACTAAATAACAAGGAGGGTTTATGTGGGGATGCCTGCATCTCCCTGGGAAGAGGAAATAGAATATATTTCATGAGTAGACTGAGGGCTCATGGTGATGGGAACATGAGCAATCAGGTTAGGGATGGAGCTGGGGGGCAGTACTGAAAAAGACTACTGGTACTAGGGGTATTTCGGGATTAGGTAGAAACCTGGTGCAAGGGAATCTCCTGGGAATCAACAAGGAAGATTCAGCTAAGAATCCTAGTAACAGCGGATATGTCGCCTGAACTGGCCATCTCTCGTGACCAGGCAAGACTTCACGTTGGGAGAGGCAGAAACCAACCCAGCCACATAACCTTCCACCTACAGTCTGCCCTGCCTATGGGATGTGCTGGCATTGGTTTCTAGACCAATTGTCATCAGAGAAGCTTCTTACAGTAGCTGATGGAAATATTCGGCAGAGTTTAAGGAATACTGTAGAAGAGGAGGAGAAAGAGGTATAGAAGTGAGAAGGGTCAAGGACATCACACAAAAACCCATAGAACCAACAACATGGGCTCACAGGGGCTCACAGAGACTGATCTGAGAGCCAGGGAGCCTACATGGCACTGACCTAGCCACTCTGTATATATGTGACAGCTGTGTAGCTTGACCTCCTTGTGGGACTCCTAACAGTGGGAACAGGGGCTATCTCTGACTCATTGTTTTTTTGGGGGGGGACCCTACTGCTTTAACTGGGTCACCTTTTCTTAATACATGAAAAGGTGTTTAGTCTTACTGCAACTTGGTATGCCATGTTTTGTTGATACTCATGGGACACCTGTCCTTTCCTAAACAAAAATAAAGGAGAAGTGGATTGGGGAGGTGGGAACATGGGTAGGGAGTGCAGGAAGGGGCTTGGAGGAGAGGAGGAAGGGGAAATCGTAACCAGAATGTAAAATAAATAAATAAAATAAATAAAGTAATTTTTTTTAAAAAAAATGGGGAGTGACACTGAAAAGAACCAGATTACACTTTGCAAGCTACAAGGTGGTGCCACCATTCTGCTGTATAGGTTCTATCCTGTCCTATCAGTCATAGGAGAAACAGACACTAACCATCAAGGCTACATTCAGGTAAAGCTTTGCTTATACACTGAAATTGAAATTTCATATCATATTTATATGTTGTGATACTCACTTTATTTTTTTTTCTAAAATTTAAAGACTATTTGTAAGTCATAGGCAACTCCCAAATTCTCATTCGGTAGACACACTGGTTAATGAATTCATTAACAAGTTCTCAAAGGAAGATATGTTAGTGGCTAATAAATATTTTACCATCAGGAAAATAGATATTGAGACTATACTGAGATTCCATCTCCTCCCATCTAGAATAACCATCATCTAGAAAACAAATGACGACAAATGCTTGTTAAAATGAAAACAAAGAGTAACACTTACATACTGCTAACCAGAATGGAAACTAGTGGAGGCAGCCACTATGAAAATCATTATGGAAATTGCTAACAAACAAACAAACAAACAAAGACTGGAATCATTAACTACTGTATGATTCAGCTATACCCTTGCTGAATAAATACCAAAAGAACTTAACTAGTTTTTTTTTCTGGATTATTCATAGTAGCCAATATACAGAACCAGTCTAGATGTCCATCAATAGATAAATGAATTAAGAAATACGGTATTTAAACCCAATATATTTTCATGCAGTGGTAAACAAAAAATGAAATTACATATGCAGAAAAATGAATGGGACTAGAAATCGTGTTAAGCATAATAAGCCATACTCAGGAAACTATTGGGTTCTCCCACCTGCAAAATCCTGCTTAAATTAATGTATACATATATGCATGTGTGTGTGTGTGTGTGTGTGTGTGTGTGTGTGTGTGTGTAGGACATGAAGACTAAAAGCAGAATTTTAGAGGCAAGGGGAAACAAGAAGGAAAATGCTGAAGAAGGGGTTCAGGAATAAATGTATCATGAAAGCAGAAGGAGCTCTATTGCTAGGAGGAAGGAGACCAGTAATGTGGGTTGCACACTAAGGATGGATGTCTAAAGAGGCTGACTAAGAACATACTATGACATACGTGCATGCTAACCTATGAACTAAAGTACAATAAAAGGCAGGAGCCAATCACACAGACTCTGCATTAGGCCTATGGATCACATTTGCTGCATGGCTCTTACTAAAAAACAACAAGAAGCAAGTGTTTTTCTCTTACCACATCTCATAATTGTTAAAAGCTGAAGACACAAATAACTGTGCTCCAATTTCCTACCATCCGAGACTGCAGAGGCAGCCAGGAGCTGCTGTGTGTTGAATACTTCATTAAAGGAGTTGCCCTCTTAGCCCTGGGTGTTTTCACCACTTCTGTCTTTGTCTGGAATTTTCTAATCTTAGAAGAATCTTTTTAAGTGTGGTACTGCTCTGCTTGGTGAGAAGCCTGTCATTTTCAGCTCAGAAAGTTGTGTGTTTGTGTACTATAATTACTTTTCTTTCCCTTGTTATATATATAGTTTTGTAATTTGCAGCTCCCTGGTAGTGGAGTAGTTAGAATTCAGAACTCTCTGTGATTCCTATTGAAGTGATATCTAATTTCATGAATTTAGCATTGAGGAATCTTCATTTTATTTTTTTCTCATAGTATTTTATATTTCATGGTTAGAAATCCCCTTAAACTTATCTTTTACAATAGCAATTTTTTATTGCCATAACAATTTAATAGTTTTGTTTATTAACCAACTTTTAAAAACCCCACTGTAATGTACAAGAATGATTATCCGCTATATTTTGTGGTTATTGCTTTGAGTTTTGAGAGCCTTCCACAAGTCAGAAGGTTTGCCTGTCCAGTTTTCAATGATCTCCAGAGGTCTCTTAGTAGTGTCTTCATCAGCCTAATTCCAAACCTGGCTTTTCTTTATACATCCTCAAAACATTAACTCATTTTTGATTCCTTCTGTTTTATTTTGTTTTGTTGGGATAAGTTCTTGTTAGGAAGCTCGAGCTGGCCTTGACCTCACAATCTTTACCTCAGCATCCCAAATGCCAGGATCACAAGCCAGGGATTATTTTGAATCCATTAATTTTGCTCTCCCTTCATTATTTATCTTCTCAGGCTGCATGGTTTCTTTGTATTTGCAAATCTTCTTTCTGTTGATACCTTTTAGGGAAAGAAAATAAAGTTTAGCCCTGTGCCTGTTCTTCTAAGTAGGCAAATTCAAGAGAAGACAGAAAAAAGTTGGTGGGCATTTGGGGGAAGAGCAGCTGATTGAATTCCTGCACTAACTCATTTGAAAAGAAATGAGGAAATAAAAAAAATTTAAAAAAAAAGAAGATCAGGCTCTGTTTATAAATCTTGGGTGATTCTACCTTGTATGTCAACACCTGTATGAAAATATCTGACAGCACAAATTGGCCCTGATAGGAGAAGAAATAACACAAACTTTAGGTGGGAAGAAATGGGGAATATACCTTGGAAGAGTTAGGGGGAGAGAGGGTGAATATGATCAAAATTTACTTTATGAACAATTAAAGAATAAAATAATTTTTTGAGATTTTGATACCCTCATAGAGGTAATTTTTCTGTAACATAAAATTCCACATGGCAGGTTT
This sequence comes from Microtus pennsylvanicus, assembly GCF_037038515.1. Taxonomy (NCBI): domain Eukaryota; kingdom Metazoa; phylum Chordata; class Mammalia; order Rodentia; family Cricetidae; genus Microtus; species Microtus pennsylvanicus. Next base: position 63,239,896 of record NC_134592.1, read on the forward strand.
GGGGCAAAGAGATTGAAAAAAAAATGCTTTCAGTTATCAGCTATCCAGTTGATAAAATAAAGTTGATAAAATAGTAATACAATAGCTGTTTTCACTTTTCATCATGATTTTTTTCTCTTATAAAGCTTTTTTATTATTTATATTTATGTGTTTGAGTGTTTTGCCTTCCTGTGTGTCTGCGTACCATATGTTCTCCTAGTGCCTACCGAGGACAACAACAGGCATCATGTCCTCTGAGACTAGATACAGGTCACTATGAGCCACCATGTGGGTGCTGGAGTTTGAAACCCAGGCCTTAGCAAGAATATCCAATGTTCTTAACTGCTGAACCATCTCTCCAGCTCTTTAATTTTAAATAAAATCTAATTAATTACATGTTTTATCCTTTCCCTTTCTTCATCCAATATCTCCCAGGTCTCCTCCTTCCATCTATTCCCACATGTCCTCCACTACTTCTCAAATTGATACCTTCTTTTCCTTTGATTATTATTATTGTGTGTGTGTGTGTGTGTGTGTGCGTGCGTGCGTGCACATACACATATATGGAAGAGGGGGCAGTGTTAGAGGGAGCTCATCAGAAATGACCATTCAGACACACTGAATAACCAATTGAAAATTTTAATTACAGTTGGCTGATATTAAATCCAAGTTTTCGGGGGGCCATGTATAACCCTCAGTATACAAAAATACTGTTGTTGTTGTTGTTTTTTAAAGTAGAAGTTAGTTGCAGGGACCTTCACAGAGTAAGCAGTTTGAAGCAAGCAGCTTTAACAGAAGCTAAGTTAGCTAGGATCTCCTTAATTTTGGTTCTTAGAATGGAGTTGAGTCACTTTTCTGTGGGATTCTTCATCTAACAGATAAGATTCTAGTTAAATGGCCACAGTAAGAAAACAAAATGGAGAAACCCTGTCCCATCCTAGACAGAAAGCTTTGTAAGAGCCATAAGACCAACAAACCCTATTGAGAGATTGTGTCTCCTAGAAATGACAGTGAATCTACATATATGATACCTCAAAAATATCCCTAGAGTAACTTGAACAAGGACTAACTAAGAAAGGGTAAACTTCAATGGGCCCCACACCTAGACACAGAACTGTCTTGTGAGGGTGGGAAAATTATTCTCTCTAGAGATGAGCCCCTTAATTCAATATAAGCTTTAAGAAAATTCTGGGACAGTACTACTTGTATGGTAAAATCTACAAAATTTCAGTAAATACTGTTTTAGATGCAAATATTGAGATGGAACATTACTATGGCCCCAAACAGCCAGAGCTATCTTCAGCAATATGAGCAAATATGAAGAGATCATCATCCAGATATATAACTGATATATACCAACTCAAATAATGTGGTATTGGCATTCAAACAGACATTTTAAATGCTATGCTCAATGTAAAGCTGAGATAGACCCGCACATCTATAACCAACTGATTTTTGTCAAAGATGCCAAACATATATCCTGGTGAATGTACTGCTTCTTCAGTAAAGGATGCTAAGGAAACTGGATGCCTATTGGCAGACATCTGAAACTTGACTCCTACCTTCGCACTATATAAAATCTGACTATAATGAGTCCAGAAGCTGAGAGTGGTGGTTTATGACGTTAAGTTCAGCTACTCAGAAGTCTAACGCACAACGTCCTCATATTCAAAGCCCTGTGTCTTAGTTACAGTTTCTAACGCTGTGGAAAGACACCATGACCATAGCAACTCTTAATAAGAGCAAACATTTAATTGGGTTGGCTTACATTATCATCATGGCAGGACATGGCAGCATTCAGACAGACATGGTGGTGGCTACATCTTGATCAGAAGGCAACAGGAAGTGAACTAAAATACTGGGCATGGCTTTCATATATGAGACCTCAAAGCTCACCTTCACAAGGACACACTTCCTCCAACAAGGCCACACCTACTCCAACAAAACCACACCTCCCAATAGTACCATTCCTTATGAGTTTATGGTGAGCAGTTACATTCAAATTACCATGCTGGGTTTAAACTAAAGGCCTAGAGACATTAATTCAGAGGGAGCCCTTGACTACCATGTGTGAAACTTTGAGTTTAACTCTTAACAACAACAAAAAAACCCTACAACGACCTTATTGAAATATCTGAAACTTTAAAATTATCAGAGGAAAGCATGGGAAGCATTTTTACCTTGATGCAGGCAATGATTTTCTGGCTAGGATGCCATTAGTTCATGGAACAAAAGCATCGCCTGACAAATGATATGATGTAGCAAGCTAAAAGTTGCTGCCCAGCAAAGGAGCCAGGAAATGAAGGGAAGCAACACTAAGAAGAGTCGAGAGACTCATTGGACACAACACATGAAGACTGAGAAGAACAAATTGAGAATGCCATATTGGAAAAATTTGACAGCTTTTGGGATGAATATTCAAACAGTACAAACAGCCAATCAATACATGCATGAAAGATGTTCACCTAATAGTTTCAGGAAAATGCAACTCAAGATGCCAATGAAATAGCAACTAGTAGGCTATTTCATTATATTATTTAATTTATATTGATAATTTTTTGTGACATGTCTCGTTGCATACATAGTCCTGGCTGTCCTGGAACTCTGTAGACCAGGCTGGCCTGGAAGTCATAGAGATTCACTGGTCTCTGCCACCCTAGTGCTGGGATTAAATGCCTATGCCACCATGCCCATCCTAATAATGCTATTTTAAAAAGGCATAAAAATCCAGCAAATAGCTCAGAGAGTAAACTGGCTTACTTCCAAGCTTAAGAACTTGAGTTTGATTCTCCAGGACCTATATAGCGGATGGCAAGAAGTAACGCCCCCAAATTGACATTTATGTGTGCATCATGGCATGTCTATGTGCATATCCAGGTAAATACTCATAAATGTAATGTTTAAAAAGATTTATAAGTAGAATTTGAAGATACGGTTCAACATTTAGCAGCACTTGTTACACTTCTAGGGGACCTGAGTGTGGCTCCTAGCACCCATGTGTGGCAGCTCACAGTTGTCTGCATTTCCAGTTTCAGGAATCTCCAGTCAATGCCTCTGGCCTCTCTCAGGCACCTACACTCTCAGCCACACTCCCACAGAGAAACCACACACACACGCACACACACAGAGAAACCACACACACACACACACACACACACACATACACACACACCAGCACAAACATGCATATAATGAAAAGTGAAATAAAATGAATTTTAAAATGTAAATGGAAAAATAAATTATCAAAAATATAGGAAAAAAGGCAACTCTATACAATCTTGTAGGAAATGTGAATCAGTGAGTCACTTTGGAAATTAGCAAATAGGCTTTTACAAATCTATAAGTAAAGCTACTTAATAGATGACTGGATAAAGACATTATGGTGATATGTATTCAGTGGTATGTATTCAGCTAGAAGAATAAAGTTATTATTTGCAAAATAGGAGAATAGCATGCTAACCTAAATAAGCCTGACTCACAAAGAGAAACATTACCTTCTTCCTCATATGTGGAAGCAATACAAGAAAAGAGACATAGAAAATTACCCTAAAGTAGAAAAATGGCTATCAGAGCCTGGGGAAGGGTGCTGATGTGTTAAAGGGGCAGAAGGGGGGTGGAAGGGCACCACCAGCCCAAACGGTAGCCACGAGTTGCAGGGAGATGAATTCCGTTAACATTTCCAGTTAGTCTGTTATTTTAAAGAGGTAATGGCTACACAAGTTAAAGCTGCACTGCTGATTTGTCTTCGCTGCCCACTAATACTTGTACCAATTGGTAAATTTAGTCACAAAACTGTGACCAGGCTGACTTAATTTGATTTCCTGGAAGCCTGGCTAATATCAAGAGATAGGAACTCAACACCACGTTTGAGAAATCCCACTCAGTAACCTGTTACATAGGAGGAAGTGAGTCATGCTTCCTTAAATATGTTATGAAATCTCCACAAAATCCACACTGGTGGTGTTCTCAGTCAATGCTAGAGAGACTAATGTGTTGTTGTCTTTCAGGGCATTTTAGTCTTCTTGGTGAAATCACAGGTACTCTGCTGCAAAACCACAGTTGGCTGGTGTCAGAATGTTTGTGATAGTGGCTCCATGTTGCTCTATAGATGCCTTCATGTTACTGATGATTACCCTTAGGGGATGGTTTCCAGGCCATTCCAAGTCACCTTGATGCGCACTCCTCCTACTCAATAGTCTACCGTCTGCAAGGATGAGTCCTAGAAGGGCACGCTATCTTTTAATGATGCTCGTGAATGAAGCAAAACTTGGGGGCCAAAGGCAAAGGACGGTATAAAAACCTCCTCAGCCCCAGATATCAGATGAAACTATTTCCAAGCTGAGTGCACACACTGAGTTGTTTATTTTATGTGAACAAAAAACTCCAATCTCTCTCTCCTTCCTTCCCTTCCTCCATCCATTCTGTCTTCCTCCTTCTTTATCTCCCCACCTGTGTCCCACTCTCTCTCCCTCTCGCCCTCCTCTCTCCTATCATGAAAGGCGCCATATCACGTTGGTCTTCTCCTTTAAGCTCCCTGTTGCTGAATTGAATAGTACCTTGCAAATCAACCTGTAGCCCACGGAGGAAAAACTGAGAAATTAATTCCTTCTCCCCTGTTCTTTATATCCCCAGTGTGACCCTTCATTGTGTTCTCAGGCTACCATTAAGAATGTGTAATGCAAGTTTCAGAGATGAGGGAGCTTCAAGGCAAATCAGACAAAAAAAGATAACCTTGCAAAGCTTTTGTTTGTGAAGCAATGCTGTGCTGGGTTATAAGTTTTACACGGCAGAAGCACATGAGAATAATAGGGCTTTGTACATCAATTTTGCTTCGGAGTTGCCACCTGGGATTCACCAGTGAAAATGAAAGCAATAATATCTGAACTTACTTTAACCTTTTAATCAGTGGTGAATTTAAGGTGTGTTATGTGAACAGCAGAAATCACTGCATTCTGCCCTTTCTCTGCAACAGTTCCCAGTATGCATACACCTAAACTTGTAAACCACACTTACTGACCTTTAGGGTCAATCCATTCGTTTATGTGTGTCCCTCAAACTATTTTAAAGAGAGCCTTACAGGAAATTGACTAACATAATTTGCACTATTGCTCACTCTAACATTCGTGTGTGTGTGTGTTTGTGTGTGTGTGTGTTTGTGTGTGTGTGTGTGTTTGTGTGTGTGTGTTTGTGTGTGTGTGTGTTTGTGTGTGTTAACAACTTTCTTATTGCACAGGAGAGAAAAGTGCTAGTGATCATTAATATCTGTGGTAAATCTCAATACGCTTGTCTACTACAGCTTGATCATATAACCTTGATTGAGATCTGATTGGCAGGTGGTAGAAACTGATTGAAAAGAGTTAAAATGTCCTGTTACTTTCCTATAATTGTCTCCCAGGCTACAGAAGGAGGAATTGAACTCGATTATCGCTCAGGTCTCACCTAGCACTTAGAATCAACTGGGGTAATTCACAATCAGCTTATTTTGTATCTTTTGTTATCTCAAGAATGGGAAAATCCAAACTGATCTTCACATTAGGAAGACAGGAATCAGTCCAGATTTTCGACTCTTCCTTAGATTTCAGGACATTTACCAAATAAAGTAAATTTTTAAGTGGTATTCATATGATAGATAGTATATTTCATGTAATATATTCTTTCCTCTGTAGAATTGCTTATGCTTACTCTCTGCTTCACTCTCTAAATATGCCCCTGAGCTGTTTACTAAATCCTAGTGTGCTACTGAAGGAATTAAAGCATTAAGCAGATTCTTGTTTGATTGGAGGCGGGCTTTGAAAAACAATTCTCCCAAAGGAGCTCCCATTAATTTCAGTTTGGAATAAGATGTAAAGTTCATAAAATTGTTTTTAAGGACATATTTCTTACAATGTCATTGACACATAATTGATCCAAATTGCAGCTTCCATATAAAGTATTTGTCTTTATATGCTTTAAAGTATAATGTCTTTGTATGCGTGTGTGACCTGTGTCTACTTAGAAACCATCAGCACAGCTGAGTAATCATCACTCAGAAAGGGTTGATTCCTACGGCGTTGTTATCAGCCCCTCTCTCGGCTGCCTAGGCTGCTTCTGCTTTCTTGAACTAAGCTCCATAAGTAGAATGGACTATAATCAAAGCTATATACCATGTGTAACTGAGCATGATTATATAAGAGACATTCTCTGCTATATATTAACAGCTTATTTCTCCATATGGCTGAAATTTCATTTCTTAGATACATCACATCTTTTCACAGAACTATTCATATGCTGATTAATGTTAACGTTATTTCCGATTTGCTAGGAACAACTATACAGGTCTTTATGTGGTCAGGGACATCCATTCTGCTTGGATAAACATGGAAAGTAAGAGAATCAGATGATGCATAGTTAGTGATTTAATAAATTGCTGAATACATTTCAAAGTGACGGCAGTATTTAAGTTGCTACTTCAAGTATCACTGTGCATGAAGGCTCTACAGCTATGTTCTGTTGGCTGAATGTGGCTTGTCATCTGCCTCAGTATCTTTTGTGAATCAAGAATGGTGTCCATACGTTTTACTAATTAGGCAAAGTTAAAAAAAAATGATGTGCTGCAGGAATTTTGTCTCTGTTCCAATGGCCGATTGTGAGGGATGCTTTGGCCCAAGGGGCAGAGTTGTATTAAAGAGTAGAAAACCAGAATAAGGGGCATGTGCCAGGGTTCCAAGCTCTCTTGGAAGGTGGACAAACTGGCAACAAGCCACGGAAGTAAGCATGGCTAGTGACTTGGTTTAGGTCCCCATTCCCGTTGGGAAAGAGGAAGAAGATGCAGAAATTGGCGGTGTTGCAGATGGAACTGCACAGGCATAGCAACTTTGTTCTTTTTGGTGAGGGTAGTGCACTGATTTTTCCTGTTAATAAACTGTAACGTGACCCCATGGGATTCCTTCTTTAATAATGAACTTCATGAAATTTTCATGTTAATAATCACTAAGAAATTTTATTTCAATATAGCCATATTCACTCACTTATGCATTATCTTTGGCCGTTGAATAGTTGCATCTAAATCACATGGCCTCAAAAAGTCATCTCAGTGACTACCTAGTTGCTATATTTTGATTTAAGTTGCCTTTCCCTAATTACTGGGATTGTCTATAAATATGTCTTCTTATCCAAGAATGCATTCACATTTGTGACCATTCTGTCTGTAGTTTATACTTTGTGTTGTTTCGTCTCTTTTTGAACTATTAGAATCTTTGACACATTCTGTGCAGGAAAGATATGCATGTATATCAACTGTTGACTTGTGGTTCTAGGAATCAATTCAGGCCTTCATGAATGTTTGACAAGTGTTCCCCTGATGAACTGTAACTCCATTATTCCTGATGGTATGAGATAGTTTAAATGAGAAATGTCCAAAATAGTCTCAGGTATTTGAACACTTGATCCCCAGATCATGATGCCATTCAGGAGATTTGGGAGGTATTATCTTAATGCCCGTTTTGATTGGTTGATGATTTTAACTGTGAAGAAAAAAAAGTCATAAAATCAGGATGTGTGTGAGAGAGTTTTTGTTTAAGCAGTGTCTCAGTTATACTGTATTTTTGCATTTTCATAATCACCAAGAGACACCAAGACAATCTCCTAAGATTTTGATTGATTTAATTGTTTTTGTAGATTAACTTGGAGAGAATTGATATCAACACCGATGTATCTTGTATAACCAGTGAGTGTGCCAGCCACATAAGCCCATTTTTCACTTTATAAAGTCTGACAATATTCTCTTAAATTTATCAGTTATGATTCTGGAAAGATGGCTGAGGTGATTCTCAGCACCCAAATGGCAACTAAAAACCGTCTGTAGCTTCAATTCCAGGGTATCTGGTGCTCTCTACTGGCATGTGGGGGAACTGCACATATATGTTACGTAGACATTTGTGTAGGTAAACCATCTCTACACATAAAAATAAATCAAGAAAAAAATTTTAAATTTTCCAGTTAATATTTTCCATCTTACTCCATTTTATTATTAAGGTATATTAGTTATATAAAATAATCAGCTTCCTTTTGACTTTTTGTACATGCATATATCATCCTTTATATTTTGATGTTGTTATAAATAATATTTGATTTTCAATCTAAATTTTCTTCATTTTTAACCACATAGGAAAGAGGCAGTTGGATCTTAGATATTGATTTTGAGTCTTTTCAACCTGCTGAACTCAGTTTTCATGTATAGTAATTATTTGCTGATTCCTTGATATCCTATACATATAAGGGCAAGTAATTTGTGAATCAAGGTAGGTTTATCTTCATGAAATCATTAGGGTTTTCATGTTTTTTCTTGTCCTGCTATGCTGACTAGAATTTCCACTGTAAACCAAGTAGAGGTGGTAAGAATTAGCTTTCTTCTTTTTAAAATTTTACCGAGAACTTCATACGTATATAAAATAAACTATGATCATATCAATTTTCTCTGTTTCCTTCATTTACTTTCATTTTTCTTTTTATAGATCCAGTTTTTGTTTATTTTTACTGATCTTTATGTTAAATAAGTCCTTTAAGTATTCTTATCCGCAAGTACTGATGGTCCTTTCTTTCCTCCTTTCTTTCTTTCCTTCCTTTATTTCTCTCTTAGCTTTTGCTTTTAGAAAACTCATCATTTTATTCCATTCCTACCTTTGAAAACAGTTTCAAAGACAGGAATGCCCTCTGTCTTTTAGGTTATACTACAGATACATTTGCTCTTTTGTCTTCACTCCTAGGCACATATTATGTCTTTTGCTCAAACAATTAAAATATATACATTTGTTATTGCTTTAAGCAGTTCAATGCTGTGATGCCTCCATCTCACCTGATTTATGTGTCTTCTACTTGGGTTTCATTGAGCTTCAGAGTTTATAGTGTTATAAACTTTGGGAAACTTTTGTCCATTAATTATCTTTATGTCCTCATTTTCTCCTTTTGAGACTCAGTTTTATGTGCAGTAGGTTGCTTTTCTCAGCTCTTTCATTTTTCGTCATGTTTCATTTTGCAGTCCATATATGTATGATTTGATGATTATTAATATGGAATAATCTGTTTCTCTAATTTCTAATTTTCTGTCATTATAATCAATGCAATTTTTGTCTCAAAAAGTATAAATTAGGTAATTTATGTATGGATGGGTAGATATTTATATGGGGTGTGTTTAATATATTGTGCCTGCTTTTCCTGTTCACACTTCTTTATTTTCTAGAGCATGAGAAACATATTTTTAAATGCAGCCTTGAAATACTTCTGTACAAATTGTCTGCTATTGTAGCTGTTATTTTTCTCTGATTTTATTCTTACTAGGCATCCAAGTTGCTCACTTTTTATATGTATAGTGTGAATAGTGTGTGTGTATAGTGTGTGTGTGTGTGTGTGTGTGTGTGTGTGTGTGTGTGTGTTGTTGGGGAGTTAACCCAGAACTTCAGGGACTCCAGACAAGTGCTATATCACAAAATCAGTCTGTCTAGAATGTTTCAGTTGGTGCCATACATTGTGGTTATTTTATTGTTGCTGCTGCTGTTTGTTTTAAATACATTGGAGTTTGTTGTGATATGTAATTCAATAGTTTGAAAACATTTCCATCCTTTTAATTCTTTCTTTTATGTTATTTTCAGTAAAGGATAGGCAGATTTTGGTTTATTAGCACTGGTATCTTCTATTGAGATATCACCATCAATCAAATGTTCAGATTCTTTTCACCTACTATCTTTTAAAGAAACTATGGCAACCCCATGAAATCTCCTTGGTGATGGGTGATGTCTGTGCCAGCACTGCTAGCTTCTTTATGAGCATGTCCTGATGTTACTCAGTTGAAGGCTCCTGATGAAACATCTACAGACCTATAGATCGTGGTCTTTCTGCTCTCACATTTTTTCTCTTGAATGCAATGCTCCCTGAAATTGTAGCAGGATTTTAGGTTGGGATATAAAACTCTGAGTTGTTCTGTACCAACTGAAACAGTTCAACCTTGTTTTTCACTTGGCATCAGGACATGAAAAGTATCTTCAACCACTAAACTCAATCAGAGGGCTGACTTCAGGTTCCTCCCCTTAGGAATCACTTTGACACTTGCCTCTTCCAACCTCTGAGAGTTACTGCTTCTTACCTTATGTCTTTTTATTATTTCAGTGAAGTCAAGGAGTCTTGGCAGGGAATTATCAGTGAAAGTAAACCACAGCTTCTTGACATGTATGCCTGCAACATGTCCTGTGTCTAAATTCAACTTATTTGAAACTTTTCTGAGCACATCATCTTTTTGACTGTGCCTCTTCTGAAGGAACACCTGAGCTTCATTTCTGAGAAGGCACACATGTCTGCACAGAAAACAGGGAGCATAGAGATTTAAATAAAACCTTCAATCAAACAGAGTGCACTGGTGCTGGGTGCTTTTGGGTGATAGCTAAGAAGCTACAACAATGAAATCCCATCCTCTACCTGTTCCAGTTGGCATCCTCTGATGTCTCTGATTTGAGAGTTGGTGACATTGTCTGTAAACACCAGAGGCATTATCACTAAGATGGGAAACTCACACTCTATTGTAGTTTCAATATTTATATTTTATTTATATTCATGGGCCTTCAACTGGGTGTTAAGTGATGTAGAAGAAACTGTGGGATTTTTATCTTGGCATGTCAATCACAGCAAGAAAACGCTGAGGTCCCATGACATACAGCACTTCCTTGGGTTTTATATCTATTCCTTGTAAAATTGCTGACGAAAAAAAGCTTCTTCATTCTAACATACTTTTTCAGGGGTCTAGCTGTTTGCTCATTTGAAAAAAAAAAGTCTTGCCTGCCTCAGAATTTTGTGAGGCTATATGTCATTTTCATACTGTTGTCAACACAACACACGTGGACACCCTGTGCCATGCCCCAGGCTTCCTTACTGTTATGTAACTACCCCAAAAGCTTATATTCACCTTTGCTTTAAAAATAATAAAATGCACATTTCTGCATATGCCTTGGAAAGCTGATAGTTTTGACAGGAGACCAAACAAAGAAAAGCTGGAAACAATGGTTTTATCTGAAGAGGCAGTGCTCACAAATATTTGGGAAGTAGGTTATGGAAGGTTTGTAAGGTATTTCATTTTTTAATTTATGTGGTATTACTTGTCTTGAAGTTATGTGTCCTTACCTGTATTTGGGAGATAATTTATATTTCCCAAAGAAAATTAGAGAATTCTAGATTTTTGTTCACAGGTGGAAGAAATGAATGACTGAAAACTTGTTCAATTTGCCAAGCTTTTGTGATTAGATTTACCATTTGAATGCTTGAGTTTATAAATTATTGACTTTAACTTATTGTTTAAAGAACATAGATTACTTTAAAAAAATCAATAATTCTCAGGTATTAAAGTTTCCATGTTCATTAGGCCCTACTGCTTAACAGTTGTGCATCCTTTTCATTGTCTCTCGTCTGTCCCTTTCTTCTCATCGTTCTTCTCCACAGGAAAGACTTCTTTTATTTTTTTTAGGGTAGCTCCTTTTCTACTTTGGACCTTTTTGACTTTCTCAAACTCACAGACAAAATTTCAATCCTGCTCAAATCTTAATTGCTGACTCTTGTGGTCTTCCATTCATAGAACTCATTATGTCTAGAAAAAAAATACACAGTGCTAATTATTCTCCCTTTTATACATGATGAGTAACTTCAAATAAGCTCTTCGTACGCTCAGATATCTTACAATGTTCATCTATAATGTAATCATTTCTAAATAAATTAATCACTAAGATAACTACAACTACCAGAAGTAATTTTTTCCAAATTTCTCTCTACATTCTTAGCCAACTGTGTGCAATTTTACCCTGTTTCCTGCTTGCCAGGAATTATGGATCAAACAGCCTATAGTTTGGGCAAACGGCTGTTCCTGCCTATGTGATCATGGCTTTCTAATGCAATTCAAGAGTATTGAGGTTTATTAGCTTTAAAAAAAAAATCTTGTTTTAAACCAACGCCTCATTTCTCTAATAAAACTCCACCAAAGAACTCTCTCTATGGGCTGCCTTTTATTCTTTGTTAAGTTTATTGAACATATACGGGTGAGCTCTTTACTTAACGTCCAATTGAACAGTAATTTTCATGGTGTCGTTGTTCCATTCTCAGATCCAATCATGTACCACTGTAAGCAGCACTTGGCAGAGTGTATTGGTCTCATCTCTGAGGAATCCATTTCTCATCAGGCTACACTATGTCACCATTTTCATGTTTTTCTACATCACTGGTATTGAATGAAAAGTCTCACAAAAGCACCAAGAATTCTAGAGCCCAAGACACAAACTCTTTTATGGTCTACTAATCCACCAAAGTTTACATCTCCCTCCAGGACTTTTCCTGGAACTCAGAGTCACAGGTCTTCCTGTTCAGTCTCTGTGTCTGGACATCTCATAAGTATCTCAGACTTTCTTGCTTCATTGTTTCATTGCAAAGTGTAGCACTTTATCTTCAATCCTCACCTTCAAAAATGGTAAAATTGATTTCACTTAGGTGAAAACATCGGAGTAACTTTTGACTTTACTTTCTCTTTTGTACCCTCATCCCTCAAATCCGGTTGACTTGCCTTCAGAATATACCTTCATTCAATACAATATTGAAACAACAGCAATAGCTGTAGAATGAACCAACATTTCTGTTCATTTGCATGAATATAGTCTTACGCCTCACCTGGTTATTTGTACCAGTATTCATACACATTAACGTGATAATAAACATTTATGTATAATGATCTTCATCTTCCTCTACTCAAAGCCATTGATGACATGCCCTGACAATCAGAGCAATAGCCATGCAATTTCCTCACATTATATCATGGCTTTTATTGTTGATTTTATAACACCCTGCAGGCTTTTTTCAAATTCAACCCTACAATGAGACCTTAGCTAACTCCTTGCTTTACAACCATAGACCATCTTCCAGGCTTTATAAATATCTTTACCCCTTTCACTATTTATTGATTCTCTAAAGATCATATCTTCAATTTTGTTGTACCATAAATATTTCTATTTTTTAACTCTATTTCCTAATGATGAGCAAATCAATTGAAAGCATGGATTTTTCTATTTCTGTTTTCTTTTTCCTCCTTTTGTCTTAAAAATTAAAATAGACGCTGGTACTTAATGTTTTTTGAGGCATGAATCAAACAAGGCTTATAGCAGCTAAACAATGTATTCGGTCTTCTACTGCATCTTCTCCAAGCTAAAAAAAAATTTTAAACAGTATGTAAATGATATTTTTGCTTATAACACTGGATACACATTTCTTAGCAACTAAGCTAAAGCCTCTGCACTTTAACATTCATATTAAAAGAATGATGTGAGCTGGGCGGTGGTGGCACACTATTGACAAAGATTTCTGTCCTGACCTGTCCCGTAGCTGTTCAGTCCCAAAGAAACACACAGTGGTCTACATTAATCATAAACTGGTTGGCCTATTAGCTTAGGCTTCTTATTAACTCTTACATCTTAAATTAACCTATAATTCTTGTCTGTGTTAGCCATGTGGCTCGGTACCTTTTATTAGTGAGGCATTCTCATTTTGCTTCCTCTGCATCTGGGTGACGACTGCAGACTCAGCCTTTCCTCTTCCCAAATTCTCCTATTCTGGTTGCCCTTCCTATACTTCCTGCCTGGCTACTGGCCAATCAGCATTTTATTAAATTAATACAAGTGACAAATCCTTACAGAATACAAGACCTTTGTTCCACAACAGTGTCACATGCCTTTAATCCCTGCACGCAGAGGCAGAGGCAGGTAGATCTCTGTGGGTTCAAGGCCAGCATCGTCTATAAGAGCTAGTTCCAGGACAGACTCCAAAGATACAGAGAAACACTATCTTGAAAAACCAAAAAAAAAATGTGTTTTCAGAAAGGATATTAGTTAATGTGTACTTGGGTACTTGTGTTTTTCTGAAAGAGGATAAGGCAAAGGAATAGGGAGATGAGTAAGTACTTAAAGCATTTGTTTTTCTTGTAGAATACACTGATTCACTTCAGAAAATCTACATGGAGGCTCACAACCACCTGAAACTATAGTTCCAGGAGATCTGACACCCTCTTTTGGTTTCTACAGGTAGCACTTATGTGCATATGAACATACATACATGTAGGTCAAACACTCATATGCATAAAATAAAAATAAACATGTTTTCAAAGAAGAAAGGAATAGGCAGGCATTCCTTCAGAAACATACGATCTCATTTGTCACACACAAATTGTTGATCAGATAAGTCAAGACATTGTGAATCCAGAGAGGGAAAGCAGGTCACCCCGATGGAAGGAATGATGAAGTCATGTGACAAAGACACAGGCAATTGGAATAGCATGAATTTTTAATTTTTGTCATTCACAAAAAAATCCAAACACTTGAATACATCACACTCCAAATTTACCTTTTGGCCTTATATCTTTATTAGAACTATGTTTGTATATGCAAATATCAACTTACATCTCCACATACACATTGTAGCAAACATACTCAATCTCAACCTCTCATCCTTCCTGTCTTAAAAACCTACCTCATCCAGTATTTTCTGCATTTCTAACTATAACAAATCTACTTGGAGGACTCTCTAACAGTCCACAGCATGGCAAACATGGTTCTAGCAGGTTTTGCCCTTTCTCCCTTAATAAACCATTAGATTACATTTCTAAGGATAACGTTCAAGGTCTATTTCCTTATTTGACCACTGACTCATTCCTGAGGCTGAACACCAAGGTCCAGTTATCAAAACACCAAGGTCCAAACATCAAAATTCATTATTTGGCTAACATGTCCAGTCAGGTCTTACCAACTCATCATAACATAGACTTCCCTGTTTTTCCTCCAAAGCTACTCCTGCAGAAACAACTGCTGTCTGTCTTCATCTGACCCAGAGGCATTCTGCCCCCCAGCCCCTGGCTTCTCTCTCCAGGGTAATAAATCTCCTTCATTCTGAGAATTTGTTGTCTGGGTGTGTTTTGTGTCAACTCTAGGGGCCCCATTACACTATTTATCTAGTATACCTGACAAAATTTGAGTGCTGTCTTCTACTCCTGTGGCAGTGTAATTTATCATCCACCCTAGGGAGAGGTGATTGGAGGTGAGAAACAATTGTTAAAAGATTTCTTAAATATCTTTTCTTAATTTTTCAAAAAAAATATTTTTATTGTATGTGTATCTTATTTTGCCTGTATGTATGGCTGTATTTATTTCTGCACACTACTTGCATGCCAGTGCACAAGAAACCACAAGAGAGCCTGAGATTCCCTCTGACTGTAGTTTCAGATGGTTTTAAGTTGCAATACGGGTATTGGGAATTGGACTCAGGTCCACTATAAAAGACAAACCAGTGCCCTTATAAAATGAACCATCTCTCCATTCCAAACATTATTAATTTCAAAAATACAACTCTTTAGTAACCAAACTCATCTGTGTATCCATTGTAATTTCTATCAAATTGTCAATCACATTTTTGACAGAAGTTAAAAACAATCAGCCAGATGAAAAAAATAAAAAAAAAAAACATTTCTTGAAAATGTTTGGAGCCATTAAAAAGAACAAAGCAACACAAGAAATCCTGAACAAGAAAAATGAAGATGGAAGCATTCTTCTATGAAGCTTAGTTTTAATTACAACATGGTATTGGCATAAAACAGATCTATAGGCCAAAGAATAAAGAAGCCCCAATCCACATACATTTACAATTTAGAGAATACACCAAATAATGGAAGCCTTAAAGGTCCAGCCTCTAAAACTTTCTCTCAGGGTACAAAATAAAAACACCAAAATAAACAAAAGAAACAAAATTCTGAGAGTTAAGAAATCTACTCACAACATGTTCTTTCTGTCCATGTCTCTTTATTATTCTTTCTTCCTTGTACTCTAGTCAAATTATTCTGTCCTAACTACCTATAATTCCTTTGCTCCATTTCTCTGCCACACTCCTAATTTCAATATTCTCTGCTATATTCTTTCTCTACTTCTCTATCCTTTTCTTGTCCATGATAATTTGGAGGGCTGATTTTACCTTTTTTTCTAATTTCTGCTCTAGCTTCTTTCTGGTCCTCCTTTTCTTTACTCTTTTTGTTCTTACCAAAATAAACAGAACCACAAAACTTTGCAGGCATAGGTAACCAGGCAACCTGCATAAATAGACAAGGGAAGTTTATGACCCTTGGTCTATTAACATTTTTGTCAAATGTTAGCAAGCTTCAATGTTAGAAAGCTTTTTAGCTTGATGCTTATCAGAGACACCAGTGGAAGTTTGTCTTCCTCTGGTCTGTAGGTAGATGGTTAATTTATTTTTCCTGAGAGTAAGATACAAACAGTAAATCTCATGAACTAAAGTCATCAGTAAACTGAGATGAAGTTAAGGTGAGGATTTAGGGGTCTTTTAATGCAAGGTTAGTTTTAGGTCATCACTAGGTAAAACCAAGGCATGCTTACTTTTTTCTCCATGCTCATTTTTTTTTCTATCTATGTGAGCAGCTATGAATTAACAACTTTGAGCAAGTAGTAATTCTGTGTTCTTGGATATCTGGCAATGTCTTAAATGGAATTCTTTTGCCTGGACCTTAAATACTGACCAAATGCCTGTCAATCATGACAATTGCAGGAGGACAGATATTTATGTCTATGTAGGAGAGAGGAGCAAGGACCTGGTAGTATGAAGCAGGTTTCTTGACTGTGTGACAGTCTTTACACATAGCTCAAATAATGCTGAATTGTGGGAAATAAACTCCAAATTTGTAGCAGTAGGGGAGTCAGCTATAGAGAATAATCTACAGCAAAAAAGTCACTTTATTCATAAGCCAATAATGCCAATGTGCCTTGCATCTTCATTTCAACTTCCAACAAAACTCTTGGCTCTGCTGAGTCGCCTCATAAAAAGATCAGTCATTGGTGTGATGAAATCTGGATATTCCTATGCAGAAGAATGACCTAGATATCTGTTTTTCACACTGTGTCTAAATGAGAATAAATCAAAGACATACATGTAAAACCAGAAAACATGAAACTCCTGAGAGGAAATAGGACAGATTTACAAATAAGACTGTATCAAAAAAGTGTCTATATAGCAAAAATACTCATCAGAATGGAGAGGCAAACTGACAGAACAGGAGAATGGTAGGACATATTTACGAACTATTCTTCTGTCAGACAAGAGTTTAGTCTTCAGTATATATATGGAACTCAGCAACTCAATAGCAAACAAATCAAAATAAGACAATGTGCATGATTTAATTTTTAAATTGGCAGATGACCAAAATAGAGATTTCTCAAATGAATATATTGTGGTAGACCAACAGTAACTAAGAAATGATCAATCTATATAGCACTGGTGTAGGGAAACACAATCATAAATAAAGCACACAATATGACCTATTGTATGAGGGTGGCTATTAGCAAATAAAAAGTATAAAGAAATGCTGTTGAGTGTTCAGAAGAAGAGAGTCCTGACTGCTGCTGGGGAAATATAAACTAGTACAGTTTTGTGGTGAAAAGTATGGCGGTTTCTCAGAAAACTGGAAGTGAAAGGATACCTAGATCCATTCATTTCATTGTCCAATTTCATGTAGCAATCCCAATTTCATTTTGATGAAAGGAAATTGGTATATAACATCCTTGCATGGATTACACTGCTATTCACAATGCCTATATATAGTATAGGGATCAATTTAGATTTCTAATAATAGTTAAAAATATAAGGAAATATAGTATATAAATGCAATGGAGTAATATTCAGCCATAAAAAGAATGGATTTTCATTACTCACAGCAACCTGAATGGAATTGAAAGATAAAACTCTTGTATAAAAACATAGTGCAGATAAAGAAAAAATACAGCTTAGTTTTGCTTATATAGAGAAGATGCAAACTTCTTATCACAGAAGCTGAGAACAACGGGCAGGAATTATGGAACAAGAAGGGTTTAGCAGTGGAAACTGAGAATATGGATATCAGGTGCAGAGCTTCAGGTAGGTTTGAAGAGTAGCTTCAAACATTCTATAGTGCCTTTGACAGTAGTTTGACAACTGTTTATTGTACACTTCACATGCTAACAAAGGGGGCCTCAAAACTTCCCAGTAGAGACATATTTGACCAAATGGGAATCCTATTTATCTTGTCTGGCCATTACACATTTTCTTTATGTATTAAAATACCATAATGTGACCTATGAGTGTATGCAATTATGGTGTATTAAGCAAAACAGTCATACTTAAATTGACATTCATTCATTCATCCCTATACTAAGAATTACAAAGCAAAAAGTACGAATTTCTGGTACCATCACTGCCTTATTCTCTGTACACATCAATGCATTTTAAAGAAGAAAAATACGATGTCACAAATGCCAGAACTTTAGGTAACTCAGAGGCTTCTTAGCTAGATGGAGGATGTTTCAATTATGACGTCTTTCTTGTATGTATGGTTTGTTTTAAATGTGTCACAACTCTTTCTTCTCAACTTCATTTATAAGAATTTAAAAGAAAATCTTGCAAAATAATTTCCTGTAAATATGTATCATTTATCTTATCACATTTGGCTGTGAAATTACAGGGCTTTGCACAGTCCACTGGTACAGCATATGTATGCATCTACATATGTGTGTTTAAATGGAATTGCATTACACATGGTGATAATGATCTTCCAATGGACTATATACTAACATAATCCCCAGTGCCAGGCATGAGAAAGTTTTCTTCAAGGTGTTGGTCAGGGGAGTCCAAGGTATTCTCCATACAATATAGGTTACTGCTTTACAGAATGTGAAGGGAAGAAGCTATCCCCGAAGTCATCACATATTTTGGACACATGACTTGGAGGAACGGAACTGGAACTGACCTGGAAGTTGAATCCTTGAGGACTAGCTTTCATAGTGTCTGAGGGTACTGTGAAAACTGCCAAGGAATAAAAAGAAAAGTCATAACCCTGCTGTAAATTCTCCAAACACAACAATGACCCGACTTGAAAAGATACATCCAGTGGTACAATAGTGCCACTTTCATCTTGGGAGTGGCCAACAGCTGTCTAATTGGACTTAAAGCCCACTCATGACAAAAAAAAATGTGTCTAGTACTATAAACCTAATCCTCTACTCATGACTGAGTGTATCCTCAGCATACAGATAATTGTAGCATTCATGTCTTATCAAAGAAAACTTTTCAAAATTATTTTTACTTTTTTTTGCAAAGGATAGAGACACTAGGTTGATCATGTCCTTTATATGACAGGGAAGCTGACCCCATAAACCCCTAAGAAAACAGCATTCTAAGCAAGACCTGTGTAGTAACAATATGTCAACATGGACAAGAAAAATTTCACGAGGCCCCAGCCTAAGAGAAAAAGCTAGAAGAAGTCAATGGCTGCTCAGAGGAATCATCTACTCCCAAGTGGTCAGCCTTAACACATGTACATATGAGTAACACTAAATAGACTTTAATGCACTAAGTGTGTGTGTGTGTCTGTCTCTCTCTCTCTCTCTCTGTGTGTGTGTGTGTATAAAACAATAATAGTTAAAGAGGGTGGGGTCATGAGTTTTAGAGAGTCTGGTAACACAGAACAAGTTGGGGGGAGGGAGAAAAAGGGTGGAGGTTATAGAAATACAATATGAAGCCATCAAAAAAAACCTTTATAATTAAAAAATTGGAGATTATTCTGGAGGAATGAAATAATCAAATTATTACTGTGAGAATTGTTTTTCTTCTTTATGCCAATATCATGTCAAAGTTAACTTATTCACAGTATTTCTGAACTACCAGATTACAAAAAAAATCTTGAGATGGAAGATAAGAAAGAGTGACATTAAATACTGAACACTGATCTTAAAGATCAAAGAATCAGTCGTTCTTCATGAAGCAATATATTGATTTATATTATAGATGTACAAAAAAAATCTCCTTTGCATTACAAGTACTTTGAAGTGAATGCTTGCATTCTTTTATTGCAGCATTGTCTCTGGCTCATTCCCCTTGTAATATCATTAAGACTATCATAGAGGACTATACATTTAATAACATTTTGTGTGAGTTCATATATATCAACTTCTATAAGTATTGAAAAACTCAGTTTTACTCTTTTTTTCAAAAAAATAACAGGCATAAATTTCCTTTTTTGTTGTTGTTCAATGTATCTGAAAATACCATAAACAAGGAAAACATTAGAAATAATAAGCCATTTTGGATTTATGAGACATAATATATGACACATAATATCAAATTCCATTATAAAGTCAATGATTTCACAAACTACTGTAGCTATGGTCAGATGTTGCTAGTGATGTGGAAGCACTTTGGCCCTCACAGGCCTGGTAGGCACAGCTGATTGTGATACTAAGTGGTCAACACTACCCCTAGTAATTCCAGGTACTCATCTGGGAGTGGTGGTACACATGAGTAATCCTATCATCCAGAGAGCCGAGGAAGGAAGTTGTGAATTTGTGTCCAGTTTGAGTTACATAGTAAGATCTATTTCTAGCAGGGTAGTGGTGGCACACGCCTTTAATCCCAGCACTTGGGAGGCAGAGGCAGGTGGATCTTTGTGAGTTCAAGGCCTTCCTGGTCTATAAGAGCTAGTTCCAGGACAACTAGGGTTGTTACACAGAGCAACCTTGCCTTGAAAAATAAAACAAAAACAAAAAAAACAAACAAAGAAAAGATCTATTTCTAATATTTCCAAGATCTCTAAGCAGCTTCTCATCCAAAGGCCACGCTTCCTGGTCTTGTGCTTCGAGAGGCACAGAGAATAGCTCTTTCTCAGACATCATCATGGCAAATTTAGGGGCATTCTTCAGACTGCAACGACTATTTCATTTTCTTAGTGAAGTACTTGTACTGGACGATACCCAGCCTTCACTACTCTCATCCACATTCTATTCTGATTTTGTTCTTTTCCAAGAGTACACAGTGTCTTTGTACCAGGTATACTATTTACAGTATTAATCGACTTAGCTTGCCATGCTACGGTCAGAAATTAAGTTCAACCAGTCACTCAGAATCAATCCTATTTCTATGAATTGGATGAGGCTCTTCAGTGACTTGTATATTCTGAGGACTCCATGCTGAATTGCCTTTGTCCTGGCAGAAGAGAACAGCATCTTCTATTTGGAAATAGCACTTATTATAATCACTAGCATTTCATTATCTAAAACAAATTGTATAACCAAATCAACATTGGAAGGGAAGTGTGTTTCTCCAGCAGAGGAGGAGTGAGTAGCAGTTATTGGTCGCTGGTTATTGTCTGTTGTTTTTGCTAGAATCTCCAGGGCAGCCCACTTCATCTTGCTTTTATTTTCTCTGATAAACATTCAGTTCCTAGAACAAAGCCTTGCATATAAGGTAGCAATCGAATAAACTCATGAGGGAAGATACACTATCATGCGGCTTTGCATTTCCATAACCATTTAAAGTTTTTGACAGCCACTACAGTTAACACAAACGATATTTTTCAGTTTGAAATGGGAAAAAGGGTTGTAAAAGGGTTATGATGGTCTTTTATTCTCTTAACTCTTATTGGTTTTAACTTAGCTTCCAGTTTTAATATAGGAATATTGAAGAGGATGATAAATAACATTCTGATGGTCACAGAACTAGGGTTAACCACTAATCATGTGGTTTCATAATTTGCTATGTGGTCTCAGACAACCTTTCTCTCACTAATAGAATACACACTGGAAGTTGTTATTTCAGGGACTATTTCACGGCTTAGTATAGGCAAATAGTGCATTTTTATTTCAATTTTTTTCTTAGCACTTTGCTAAGTTTATCTTGGTAGAATTTAACTAAAAAGAAAGTTTACTTAGGACATCTTGGATTTAATATCCCTAATGAAGGAAAGAGTTAAAGAAGGGAGATGTCTATTTTAGTTTTTTTTTCCCTCCACCATGGATGATATTTGGTAAAGATGAGAAAGAAGGTGTTGTGGTAGCCATGCTCTGAGCATGAGATCACATGCATAATGACAAAATCAAGCACATGGAAAAATAACAGCTATAGTGATAGACAAGGTAGCGAGTCCCTTATCACAAATTGAGGTGCTCGCACACAATACTGCAACTGACATTCTGTAGAAGGTTTAATGAATGAGCAATACAAATTCTCATACACTGGGACTGCACACTGTCATTTTGTCTTGAGCTGAATATGTCTGAATGGAACACTTGAGGGAAATCATCACAAAAACAAACAAACAAAAAACAAAAAGGCCCATGATACAACGCTCTATTTCAAAGCACGAGAAAGAGATAAGAGGTTACAAATCAAAAACAGAATTCTAGAATACTGGTAGTGCATTTGATTTCTCAAAATGCAAGAATATAATTTGGTTTGCCTAAATATAGGCAGGAAAAATAAGCTGGACTTTTACTTAAAACTCTTCTGGAGAACTAGTTTGAATAATGTTGTTGTGTGTAAAGCAGATGTTCTAACAATTATGTACACTTTGTTGTATATCAAAGAATTCAATTTTTTATCACTGCATTTACTAGAAAATTCAAGAATTCAAGAGGGCCTTTGAAATGATGAGCCCAAATGATGAGACTAAAGGTAGTACCAAAATTACAAAACCTGTAGGACCTAACTTTGGTTACTTTGGATATTGTGGGTCACCTGGAAGGGTAGGGCATAGGTCCTTTGTAACACAGGGCTGTCATGCATTGCAGGAGGAGCTGTAGAACCTGGGGAAGCAGATTTGTTCCTGTGGAAAGATGAATGAATGGAGGAAGCAAAGATATTGCTAGGTGTTCTGCATAATTTAAAACTCAATGAACTAATTATTCTGACTTAAATTGTTTCTTGACTCATAAAGTAAGAATTAAGGGTAGGAAAGCCACTTCTACCATGGCAGCTCAACTATAATCCTGGACTAAAGTGGTCTCCTTCCTGGGTCCCTATCTTTAGGATACACTTTTGGTCATTATACTTCCTGACTGGTTAAACAACAGAACCTTGCATTGGTTTTCTGTAAAGAAGTAAACAAGAACTTCCCTGAACCTTATCAGTGAGACAGCCTTCTTGTCCTAAAGACAACTAAGATCTCACAGAATTTGCACAATGTCTGCTCAGCAAAATTTGTTCTCAAGGCTTTCAGTAGAATCAGGTGAAATGCAGACTTCAGCACTGGTAGAAGAATGATGTAGGTATCAATCTTCCTAAATATATTGAGAACAAGAGATTGCTCTTATCATACTAGTCCCATGTCCTCTCCCTTCCTGAGATCTTAGGCTACCAATACAGAAAACATTCTCAAAGTCAATTGCATGATCTCCTGTTGCAAGTGCAGTAAGAAATTGTGGGGGCTTTTATAGAAATGAGATAATAGTCTCCCCTTCAGGTAGGTCTGTCATTACAATCAGTTTGCAGACTTTGTTTAGGGCAAGCTCCTTAGCTAGCAAGGGGCTAGGCAGACAGCACCCAGTCTTCCACAGAGAGTCAGCCATTTCTTGAATTCTTCTCCTCATAATTCCCAACTGTTCCCCTTGTGTGTCTATGAGTCCCTACCCAGATTATGAACATCTTGGGTCTTTGCTGATGCTAGAAACCTGACCTGTTTTCACTCGTCCAGTGCTTTGAATTTGGTAGCTATTTGCTAATTACATAGTCTTGTTTTTTGTCTCCAATGACAGTAGAGATGTGGATGAAACTTCCTTTTCAGTGTCCAGAGTAAAATCTTGATGGGTATTGTAGAAATAAATGTCTGCTCAGAGAATCTTCCACTCATTCTCCTGGTGCTCAGGTTGACATACATCCTGCTGGGAATTGTATTGCCAGTGCTTCATGGGTGCTGTAAGGACACACACACACAATATCTCTGATTTGAGAAACACTGTAGAGAGAGAAATTGTTTTCTGCTTTCTGATATTCAACTTCGGTTTCCCCCTTTCATTCTTGTTATATGCTGGGCCCTGACATTGTCTAGTCTCTGTGAAATGTCACATTTGGGGAAATAGCTCAACAATCAAAAAGTAATTAAAATCAATCCCATTCTTTACTGACATTTCTTGAAAAAGGGCCATGGGATTTAATACATAATTCATATCAATGTCTTCACACTCTGCCACTGCCCCCAAACCTTTCCATCCACACTTTATAATCTATTCTCAGCAAATCTTACAGAAGCGCATTTCATATGAATCTTTACTACCTCTTTCCTCTTCAATTTTCAATTTTATTTTCCTCAAGTGTAGATAAATGGTCCCCTGATTTTCCTCATTGTAATGTCCCTCCACACTGCAAGATACATAGGAAGAACTGAGGACTTCTCTGAGAGGCTTAAAAGTTGAAACACACGCACACAAATACACATACTATATACATGCATATACTCACATACACACATATGTGTGTACACACACACACACACACACACACACAGAGAGAGAGAGAGAGAGAGAGAGAGAGAGAGAGAGAGAGAGAGAGAGAGAGAGGAGAGAGAGAGTAGTGAACTCTAATCAACAAACCAATAGAGACAGAGTTCATGGGAGAATAAAAAAATTGACACATCCATAATTAAATATCTTTTAACATCTCCATCAATCTGAGAATCCCTCTTTTGTGCCTCTATTCACTCTTTTTCTCAGCTAGAAGGCAAATAAATCTTACTGAGTTCACTCAGCACTGTGCTTGGGGCAGAGAGTCTAGACTGCTTCTGTTTGTCATGAGAAGGAACTCAAGGTACTTGGTTTTAAACTGCACCAAATCTGGTATCATTCATCTGTTAATGTTATTTTTTTAAAGCCTTTAAAAATTCAGTGCAGAACAACAATGACAGCAAAAAAGCAAATTGTCCTTTGATTCTATAATGGCTTTTATTCCCCAGAACTGCAGTGTGCAAATAAAAGAAAGCAAATTATGTTCTGAATTAAACTTTCTGTGCTTCAGCTAGGCTGAGTCACCTTTGACGTTCTTTTTCTTTTCTTTCTTTTTTTTTAATTTTTTTTTGAGTTTCTGGCTGCACATCTAGAGGTATTTTAAAAGATGCCATATACAAATCTGCAAACCTTAGGATGTTCTACTCCAGGCAAGTAATCTAAAGGAGTGAAGCTGAGCTGAATTTATCCCTATATGTCCCTAGGCTTTGGTTTCTCTCCAAATCTATTGGTGTCTACAGTAGTATCCTGAATATTAAGGTACAACCATTATAGATGTGAGCCTCTCTGGGCCCCTTGGATGTACCACAGATGGCAAAACATGACCGGAGAGGGAAGATAAACGTATTAAACTTCACCTTGCACATATCCCATGGTAGGAAGAGAAGCAAATGCTATGCATATTTTAGTAAATGACTTCAGAATGTTCTTCAGCCTTTTAAGTAATTAAGGATACAAGCAGAGTTCTCATCCTAGTGCTATAGACTAGATTGCGGCACTTTCAGATCGAGTGCTTGGTTGACAGAGACAGAAAGGATAGGCATGGACATTTTCCATGTGGGATTTGTTTTTCTGGTGAGTGCTAGCTATAGGACTCCTCAGGACAGAGGGCAGTGGCAGCCCCACACTTTCCTACAAGGATGTGGGGCAGCATTCTGGTAAGAAGGCAAATGGAGGCAGAGTGTGCGTTCAGAGACTGTTCATACACAAGTAGAAAGGTGTCAGAAAACTATACCATACCCAGAAAGGTAATGATGGTGGTCCTGCCAGGGAGCGGCTGGCTGTAACCCTTTCTCAGCTTCACCTACCTTTTAGCCATGTCTTTGTAAATCCTGATCTGTGAAAAGTAGTTATTCTTTAAAAATCTTTCTGAGAAGCCCTACTGATTGAAACCACAAGGAGCCTGGAGACTTCTCATTCTAGGAATGGGATGAGGAAAGAGGCATTTAAGCTGTGGCTTGTCGATTCTAGAGTCTATAAAATGTCTTCCTAAGTTCCAGCTCTATGAGCTGTGCAACCAAAGGAAGTTACTTTGTGTCTCCCACTCCCAGATTCTTCAGTCTAACAACCCCCATCTGAGCTTTTTTCTACTCCATCCCTTCAAATGGTTTTATGTTATATAACCTGCTTTCTTGAGGTTGTACTGCACAAAAGAATTTTGGCAAAATTCAGAAGGTATTTCTTATTATATTTAGATGGTTAGAAATATATATAGTTAAGTTATAAGTATAGATATTATTAATATGCATATTAATATTATATTAACATATTATTATAATCATCACCAATGTCATCATTATACTGCAACTAAATAGTCACCTACATGTAACACTTTTCCATGTGTCCTATGCATCCACTAGCTCAAATAAAAAATGAGTCTTTTTATTGGCCGAGACTTTGTCCTGGTTTGGGAAACTGTTTTCAAAATAGAACTGCACTTTAGCGTCTCTTGATGGCCTGGTAACTATGTACAAAGCACCAGAGTATGTTTAGGAGGAAACGCTGTCCTCACTGTAGGATGTGGATAGGTATCACAGAAGAGAATGCATGTTTGAATTGATCCTAACAGATGAACAGAAATTCATTATTTGAGGGTGGGATGAAAGAAAGGGAGCTACAAAAACACAATAGTGTGTTTATGGAAATCCAAGTTTGAAAGTCTAATTTATTACTGCTTGGTCCTTAAAAAGTAAAACCCTCATTTAAGTAAGCGAAGCTCTTCATAAGTTGTGATATAAGACTAACATAGGAGAATGGGAAGTACCGAAATCTTTCAGGGCTAAGGAGCAGGTGCCTATCCATGTGTATGCGTGAAGGAACCATTGGAAGACTTGTCAAGAAATGTCACCCAAGGCTTGTGCATCTGAAAGATAATTGAGGAGTGTTGTGCAGGGTTTATTGGGGGAAACTGTGCATGAGATGTAGATACTCTAATTATTTTATGTCAGAGGTGATGCTAGTGCAGGGATGAAGATATGTTTCAGAAACAGAAATACAGGCGCCTTCTGATATCTTTATGTTAATAAACCAAGAAAACCTTGAGATTTTCAGAATCTCTTTGCAAAACAAACAGTTCTTGATCTTTCTGTTGTTCCAACATGGAGACACCTTGAGCTGTCTGTAGGTGCTTTTGGTCAGTTAACAAAAATTGTCTATTTCCTCTTTCAAAATTGGGTGTTGAAATTAAAATTTGCACTTCAAAAAAAAAGATTCACCCCCATCCTCCAAACCAGATGCCATAATACGCTAATGTATTATGAAACAGCACTCTATTTTTGAAAATCTGTCACAACTGAATATCTTTGAACTTGTATCCAAGCAGGACCTCCAGGTCACTTTGCTTTAACTGCTGCCATGACACATTTTAATGGAATATTTTCAAGGTGTGCATTTGTCCACATAATCTGGTATAGTGATAGGCTGAATTAAGTAGGCAGCTGTCTGGAGAAAACACATAAAAATATGTTTTAAAGTAGTGTATCTTCTAAGTGAGTGTGAGTGAGCTGGGCAAGCCACTGATAGAAGCTTCTACAGGATAAAGCATGTTTCTGCAGGTAAGGTACCATACATCTTGGATCTTCCACCCCAACCAATGGGCAAGCTATTTTATAATAGATATACTATACTGGTTGGGATCCAGCAGAAATTGTTTAAAGCAAACACATTAGCTTTCATTTCTACCAAAGATCATTAACATAATGCCTCCCTGCCTAAATCAGCTGCATAAACACTATACAGCACAATAGTTATTCCTGTGGATGGAAATCAAAACTATCATACTGACACATCTGTAGTGTCCCCTTAGCAGAACATCTTTGTCTTATCTCAGTTTCTCATCTGCAAGACAGGGAAAGCAATAGGAATTGTAACAGGATTTCAGGGTGTCATTATGGGGATCAAATAAATACATTCATAAAATTATTTGAAGTCTGGCAAATTTATAAAAATAGTCCTGAGAAAGGACAATATAAAGTTTTCTGACTACATACACATTTCCCTTGCCATGGCAATCACCTCCTAATGGAGATTAGGTTTTTCCAGCTTATCTTTAGATGAATCAGAACATTTGACCATGCACCAAAATAATTTTAGCTGTAGGGTATTTTCTAATCACTATGCTTAAGCCGCACCCCAAAAAGAGTAAGAAAACAAAATCTATGGTATAAAAAGTTCTGAAACTATTAATTACAATGCAGCCTGGAAGGCCAGGAGAGATTTTTGGCCTGTATACCAGTGCTTTCTAGCTCATACTTATGTTTGCAAAGAGCTGACTTTAGAAACGTCAGCTATCTCATGTGCAGAGGGTTGGAGTTTATGGTGTCTTTTTCTCCTGAGAGTGAGTTCTTGAAACTGAAAGCTTCAGCAGTATTGTTCAAATAGATGACTGTTTGCAAGGAAGATTCTGGTACTCAGTGATTGGTTAAATATGAAAAGTGATATGTGTCATTTAGATCTTGTGGACGTTAGTTGTGTGTGTGTGTGTGTGTGTGTGTATTACATGGCATGTATATGATGTGTATATACATATGTGTAATTGCGTCTGTGCCTGTATATCTCTATCTATCTATCTATCTATCTATCTATCTATCTATCTATCTATCTATCTATCTATCTCACATATCTATAGATAAATAGACATATGCTTTGTCTATTTATGAGACATATGTGTGCATGCTTATGTTTTGGGGTATGTTTACCACTGCACACGTGTGGAAGTCAGATGATTATGTGAAGCGTAGCACACACCCTCTACCTAGTTTGAGAGAAGATCTCTTGTTCTTCACCACTGTGGACATCAAGCTTGCAGACTTTCTAGATTCCTAGATTCTCTTGCCCCTGACTCCAGTTTCACAGCAAGAGCAACAAGATTGCACATATGTTTCACTCCATCCAGCTTTCACTCGGATCTAGAGATTCAAAGCCAGATACTATGCTTATGTAACAAATATTTCACTCAATGAGCCATCTTTGCAGGCCCATTAACTTTCGTTTGTTAGGTATCTTGTCACAGCAATATTAAAAGTGACTCATACAGGGCTACTAGTGACACTTTCTCTGAAATTTAAATGAGTAGTTTAAATGCCCAGATGCATGCATGTACGAAGTGTAAAACTGATATGCTTCTGTTTATTGTTTTTTTTATTTAGAAAAGGCCAAAAGTGCCATTATTAGAAATCAACTTCTTTTTTGAACTCTCAGATTTATAAATTCACCAAATACATTTAAACAAGTCTGAAATGATCCATCATTCAGAGGCCTCTGATTTATCTGTTTCTATGGTCCCAGGAAAGGTTGAATTTAAGTCTTTGTAAATATACAGACAAAGAAACTTTGAGACTGAGCTGGAGGTAGCTGTGGACATGAAGACTCAAGTCTCGGGGAGAGCCAGGGAGCCGGGACAGAAAAGCCAAGACTGGCCAAGCTGAGTCAAGGATATAGGCGCTATTAATTTGTTCTCAGCTTCTCCACCCTCTAAACGACTTTCTTGCTGGCAGGGATTCTGCTTTTATTTGTTTCTATTTTGTTTTGTTTTTATTTGTTTCAGTCGAAAGGCATTTTCCACGGGAACATATGTCTAGCTATGAATAGAAAATCGATGGTAAAGCAGGCTTCACTCTGCTGAACTTATCGATTCCATAAAGGCAAGCTGCTCGTATATACATCCAGTCAAGGCAAAGGGCACCGGCACGGGCTCGGGCTTGTCTCTTTCCGAGCCGCCTTTCTTGGTCCTTTCAAATCCAGCAGCGCTCAAAAGGGAAAGCACTGTTCTTTGGCTTCACACAAACTCACAGCCATTTTGATGACAAGAAAGCAGAGCTGCTTCCCAACGTGTCTTTGTTCGAGTGATAGCAGGCCCATTGAAACCTCCTGATGGAGCTCATTGAAAATAATAGGCGCCATTATCTTCCCTGCCAATGCTGCCATGAGAGCTTCAAAAGCTCAAATCATGACAGCACATATTGGATGTACAGTAGAAAGGCTGAGCGTGATTATAGGCAATTTCTGGCTCTCCTCCGCACACCTCATTGTATGAGGAGGGGGCATGGAGCTTTGTCGTGCACAGAGAAAGGGCACTTTGTAGTGAGCTCTCTTGGGGATGTTTTTGTATCCTTGGAATTTAAATGATTTGTCTCCAATAATTTGTGAAAGTAAAATATCAATTTCAGAATATCTTCAGAAACCAGTGTTTGGAAGTAACCAGTTCTTTAATTTAGAACCAGAATGCTGTCATATCTGGTAACTGAGTGGGGACCACAGCAAGGAAGAAAGTAGGAAATCTCCGTCTCAGAGTGCCGAGTGCAGCAACACAGAGTGGCCTCAGATCGATAAGGCAGGTTGCTGGAAGACTGCAAAGCCATTCCTTTCCCCAGGTCAGCACTCTGTCACCTCTCGTGTCCCCAGAAATCTGATTTTCAGCTCCCTGGAGTCAGGAGGAACCACTGTGAAGCAGGATAAACCTGAACAGGGGAAAACATCAGCCCTCAGCCCTCAGCACAAGGAGCAAGACTATTAGGCAGTGAGAAATTATAGGAAAAATACTTCCCTCAAGGGCTCAATGACAGCAGAAAAGGAAGAAGATGACTCCAGAGGAAAAGGGCTTCATTTCTTTAAAAGAAGAGGGGGAAGGGGATGTTTGCTATTGGGGAATATTTCTTTTAGTTGAGTGTTATTATCTCTATGTCTTCAAAAATGAAATGTCTTCAAACCACTACCCAAACACACAAAGACATTCCTTTTTTCATTTGGAACAACACTGAAGGACACACGGTGCCATGTACAGCACCCTTGGGGCTTATATTTAATATCAGAACAAGATGGGCTCCCTGTTTGCCTGATGCCTGACTCGAGCGGGGGAGAGGCCGGCAGTGGTAACAGCATCTTCCAACTCCTGTGGCAAAATGAGGAGTGACAGGAAGGCCAAGAGTCCCTGTACAAACTGCCCGGGGTTGAAGCCAGACTCTCAGGCAGGTGATACTAGTCCTTGGGACTGACTTACCTCTACATAAAAACAAACTTCTTTCACCCCATGCTGCTGATGTATTTTTTTACTCTGTAGGACTCTAGTAAGTCCCTCTGTCTAAGTGTCAATGCATGGCCAGTAACAGGTGTGATGGACACACACACTCACACACACACACACACACACACGCACACACACACGCACACTCACACACACTCACACACACTCACACACACACACACACACTCACACACACACACACTCACACACACACACACGCACACTCACACACACTCACACACTCACACACACACTCACACACACACACTCACACACACACACTCACACACACACACTCACACACACACACACACTCACACACACTCACACACACGCACACCACAAAGCTCACCTATGGGTGTTAGACAGAGAAAAAGACAGATAGGCAGATAGACAAAAAGCGCGAAGACAAACAGATACGGAGCGAGAGCGGGAGATTGAGAGATAGAGGTGTGTATATCATGCACAGATTCATCACATCACATCACATTAAAGCAGAGTGGCCTGCATCAGTCAATGATGACTCTGAGGTACTATGCCAAATGAAGTCTCAAAACTAAGAGTCAGTGACCTACTGTGACACCTGCCTGTTGAACACTGCTGGTTCCTTTACTGTCTGAAGTATTCTTAGTTGACAAAAAAAAAAAAAATGGAAAAAAATAAGATTGCCTTATACCTTCACTCTAACAGTTTACTCCAAATAACTAGGAAAAATTTAATCACAAAGACTGAAGATCATCCCCAGGCCCAGAGAGACGTTTGCATTAGCTCCGTTGAAGGCGGGTCTTGGAGATCATTGGAGAGACTCTATCTCCAGAGTCAAACAAGTCGTAGTCACCTTTCCTAGGCCAACTGCAACTGTGTCCTGATCACTGTGTCCTAAAAGTCAGAGTCTAACCCTCTCAGCTGTGTATCTTCCTACCTCCCTCTCACCTCTGAAGAAGAATTTATAGCCAGCAGTCTCACGAGACTATTGATGTTCCTTGATGTTGCTTTGCACATTAATGAGGCTGCAAGCTTCCCACCTATAATTCTGCCACCATCGGTTCATTTCTAAGTTTCACAGGGCAGAGGGAAATTTCCATTTGTCCCTGCAAAGACGATAACAATTTCTCTCTATTTTTGGCACTTAATGGATACTTCATAGATGTTTTTGAATGAAACCATTGACCAATCATAAAAACCATTACTTGTGAAATCAAAATGATGAACTTTCTATAATTATAACCTCTTCAAAATGTCTTAAAAGAATTTCAAGCCAAAAATCTTGCTTTTATTAAATTCAAAAAAAAAAAAGGATTTTGCTGTCCTCACATTGACCCTAGCAAGACTCTTTGCTCCTGGGTCCCTTTGGTGTTTCAGGGGCTACTGTCTTCAGTTTTCAGAAAAGACACTTCCTATGTGCTCTGATGGCTGGAACCTCTTATTTTTATTGAATTAGCAAGGTTTATTTGTTTATTTTCTATACAAAATTGCTCATTTACATAATGGTCTTAATAGGTCATAGGAAAAGTACAAAAAAGGCCATATATTTCTAAAACCTTCTGTTTCCCAGTAATTATTAATGTTCAGTCAGAGAAGACCCTAACTGGGATTGTCACTGTTCTCATTTAAACACAGACCCTAAGCACTTATCCAGCTCTTCCAAATTGAATATTCTAAGGTATCAGCTCTAGAAATCCACATTTTTATGTATTTATTTTGCTCTGGTCATTGTTTTGGGTTTGTTTCTGTTTTTATAATTGGTGATGATGAGGGTGGTAGATTTGATTCACAGTCTGGCTTTGCAATCAAAGCCAGCCTTGAATTTGCAATCTTCCTGCCTCAGCCGCTGAGTTCCAGGTCTAGGCTTGCACCCATGGGACTCTAGGGTCCATAGAAATCTACTATTGAAAGCAGACATCCTGAGAGTATTTTTGTCCACACTAATGTGTGAGGGTAACAATTCAGGTCTCCGACAGCGTGGCAGTACCCATGTTTCTGGATGGAATTTTACATCCATCCAGTTGTAGTGTCCAGGGACGATAAGTAAGGCCTGTATTACACTTCCAAAGCAATTCTGCAATCTTATCGTGTGTTTTCTTCTCATGGTTTTAACAGTTTACTGAAAGGTTTTCAACATCACAGATTTGGTTTTAAGGGAAAAGGTGGAAAGCATGACAATATAATACAGCGAGGAGTTTGCATCTATTCTATGGGCATTTCCTACTCTGGAGTGAGAGATGAGTTAAAATCCACTGACTACTCGATAGCACAGTTGTCAGTAGTACACACAAAGGATGCAGCTTTTCTTTGGAAAACATTTCATAGAATCCATGCATGACCATGGCTAAATATAAAGCCAGAAAGAAGGTAAGGGGATGAAGATCAATGAAGTCCAAGGATTAAGCATTCTTGAAATTAAAGTACGAATAAAAAAGAAGAAGAAATGCCAGTATTAAGATCACGTTATGTTTTGTTAAAACTCAGCATTTACTCCCTTACTTGTACATGAGCTCAGCCAATATGAATGGCTTTCTGAATGAAAACTCCACCAATGCCGGTGCTCAGAAAGACAGGGGCTAAGCGTATTTTATTTTAATTTTATTGCTATTGCTTTTCAAATTCTCTACAAATTATCCATTGTCTTTTTGCCTGTATCTAGGGAACTAAATCACATGGCAGAGCTTCAGGTGGCTAGTGGGTGTTTAGTCTCCTTTGATTGACCCCATGATGTAATTTCCATAATTTTAGGCATTAAACTGAGTGTCATTAGGAAACTGTTAATGATTGAGCTCCGTCTGGACCCCAATACTAATAACAATGTACAGAAGAGACCAAATATGACATTTTTCTTTATGGAAAATTGTAATCTATTTTTTCACTGTCCCTATTTCATTACATATTAATTTGATAATAAAGTGATTCCTGATCAGATCTCTACTACAACCATTCTAGGATCTTTGCAAATTCGCAAACATGTGTTTGTGGAACAATTTTGTACTTATGATATTTATTTCATCTGACTGTGCTTTAGAGAAAACTGCAAACAGATTTTTTTCTTTTTTACTATGTGGATGAAGAAAGTAACTTTCATGAATTAGTTAATGGCATGGTTAGAATCAGTGCTCTGAACTTCTGCCTCAGCTTTCATCTTGACTCCAGGGATCTCCTTTAGCAGATATCACTCTTACTTCCCATAGTACGTTAAGGGCCACTCCTCCTCCCCTCCTCGGTTTCTTTTTCTACTTAAAATATTCTCTTAAGGGTTCACTTTGTAGTGAAGACAATAGCATATAATGTTATTCAATCTTTCAAAGAATTCTTTATTTTATCACTACCCTAAATTCCTTCTTCCTTGAGAACACAACCTTCTTCAAATAAGTTTTAGTTTATATAGGTGCACCTGGTGCCCATAATTCTGGTCAATCATCTTTCTTAATGAGGTTATAGTCCCTCCTCTGTAAATTATGTGCTTGAATTTTATGTTTTGGGATAGCATTTAATGTCAACAGAATGTATTCTATCTTTCTGTGTATTTTTCTTCTGTTAGTTTTTACTTATTTAGCATTATTATTTTTTATTTTAATTTAACTTTTGTGACTTTCATAAATGAATACTATATCATTTCTACCCCTCCTTCTTCTCTCTCCAACTTCTGTGCTTCCATTCCCTCTCAAATTCATGAACTCTTCTAATATTCTATATATAATTATTTATATATATATCATATATCACAGATCACACATTATATATGATTGCATATAATACTTATATATACTGTTATATATGGTTATATTTATATGCATATATTATATATGCACAATATATACTAGCACATACATAATATATGATTTTATGTGCATATACACACGCACTATATATATAGTGAGTCCTTCATTCTTTCTCCTATGAATGTGTTTTGAGCTTTCCATCTGGGACTAGATACCTTACAGGAATATGCCTATGAAAAAACTGAATATTTTCCCTCAGCAGTCATTAACTGCCAGCATATCAATTGGTGGTGGCATCATTCAGGTCTTCTTTAGATGATTATGTTGTTGAGATTTCACAGGTGCAGGTCCCTGTCACTCATAGATGGCATAATTCAACAGCCCACTTCCTTGTCATTGGTCCCTATAATCAGTGAAAACCCCCATTCCACAATGTTTCCTGAACCATTAGTCATAGGGGTTATGTTGTAGATGGACCAATTTGAGCTGGGTAACGTACGGTCAATTTTTCTTTTTATTTTGACCAATTGTGGATTTCTGTGGTGGTCTCTGCTACAAAAGAAGAAGAAGGAGGAGGAGGAGGAGGAGGAGGAGGAGGAGAAGGAGAAGAAGAAGTTTTATTGTGGTAGGCACTACACTTCATATGTGGATATAAGAATACATATTTATAATGCAGCTAAAACTTTTGCTGGTTTCAGAAAGTGTGGTGATAGGTTCCACTTTCGGGTGGCCTCATTAACCATGGGTCATTCAACAGTACTGAGCTTACAGTCTTTTCTATTGAGCAGACCAGAAATTTTGAACTCATTAGGCCACCAGGTCCTTGCAAGACTCCCAGATTATTGAAGTCCACGCTCCTTGTACATAGATGAATGGAGGAACTGAATAAGCGAATGAATTGAAATAAATGACACAGTGCACAGCTCAAGTCTGGTCACGGCACGTACCAGTCGGCTCACCTATAGTACATAAAAACTTTCACTGTCAACTATCTCACATCGAAATGTAACATTAAAAATTATCCACTCCTTCATTTTGGGGTTTTACTAATAATAAAATACAGTGTTCTTGTCAATTCTAGCTAGATAACCAGGTAACTAAATGGTAAGCTTTCAATTCTGTATTATTTAAAAATAAATCTGGCAGTGAATAACAAATTTTACTGAATTTAGTTTAAACAGCTTATTTTTCCCACACAATACAACTAAAGTTACTGTTGCTTAGAGCTTCATGGTGCCAGGATCAATGTTTCTTCAAGCTGTTTATTCTTCTATCATTTTCTTAAGGTTTGGCAGAAGCTCTAACTGCCACACTGTGTTCTAATAAAGGGATATGTAATACAACAGAGGGGAGAAGACGTTGGTCATGATGTCTGCTTTCTTTGACCTGCTAGCCCTTTCTGTGAGTATAAATATAGCAACATGACACTTAGGTCTCAATGGACAGAGCCTCGTTTCATGGCTCCTCTGGACTGAAACAGCATTTGCATTTCTTCTATGTAGAAATCCCTGTAACTTCTGCTTTTTGAGTTGTGCCAAAATAGAAGGATAGCCTTAGTATATGCAAGAGCAACAGATGACTCTCTAGCCTGCCACACACTCCAGTCTTTAACTTTCGATACTGAAAGGAGACCGTATTCCACATCATCAGTGCAGAGTTTCTACTGGAAGAGAAATCCCAAGAATAGTAATTACAGGGTGCAGTATGCAGTCTACAGTGTTCCTGACTTATGTCTTTCCCCTTAATTATGGGATCGGCCCAATATGTCGTGACTGTCATCTCTGGTGACCCACAAGTTCCATTTACAAGAGCATGTCTGGCATACTTAAATATGATATTCATTCCATTATCTGTTTGCCTGTGGTCCCTGCCCCCTCCTCGTCTTCCTTACCTCCCATTAAACTGCCTTGCTTACTTTCCATTACAGAAGTGACTAGAATGTTGGACTCTGACTCTGTTTATTTACTCTTCTGAACCCAGCAGTGTTTAAAAAGGAAAATAGGGAGACATCTGTGACCTACCAAGTGACAAGGGAGTAACGATAACTGCCAAGTTACCAAGTAATTTTATTAATACTTGCCCCAGAAACACAGGAAAAGGTGACTTTGGGGCCTTGTGGTCACATGAGAATAGAATACTATATGAAAAGTCAGCTACCTTGTGTCCTCCATGTTCTTCCATCCCAGTAAACCCCAGTCTATGGCTTATCGGAATGCTTCAGCGATTACCAGTGCAGTGGGTACTATGTATTTACTACTACAAATTTTTCCTTTCTAACAACAGCTACATAAAACTCAAAGGTCATTTGAATTTGAATTATCTAGTGGACTCTTGGTAATATTTTTTTCCTTAATTTCGAAAACAAACAATCCTTTATATTTTACATACCAATCCCAGTTCCTACTCCCTCACCTTATTCCATTCTGTCCACCTTCACCTTCCCCCCATTCCACTCCTCAGAGAGGGTAAGGCACATTGCTTTGAGGAAGGTCCAAGGCTCTCCCTTCTGTATCTAGGCTGAGCAAGGTATCCATCCAAAGAGAATAGGTTCTCAAAACACCAGTACAAGCAGTAAGGAAAATCCTGGTGCTGCTGCCAGTGGCCCCTCAGTCTGATATCTAAAATCACAACTACATCCTCATTTTTTGCCAATTAAACACACCCTTTCAGGATGTTTCATGTTCAATATATGTAGGGGGATTACTGTATGAAATTTCTATAGATGGTTTCTTAATGCTATGTAGAAGCTGTTACTGATATTCTTCTGTTTATTTTCTCTTTAGTTCTACATAATAGAATTATTCTCCTCTCAACTGTTCTACTGAATTTGATTCTTTACTCCATAGTCCACTTTGGAATTATGAATTGAACTCATAATTCCACATGAATAATCAGGTTTTTTATTATTATTATTACAATTATTTATTGTCTGTTATTTGCTCAATGTTTGTGGTGTATCTGAATTCAGAGAGAGGCAAATATAGGACAATGGCACGGGGTTTTGATCCTACTTCATGTTCTGGCTTTGTGGGAGCCTAGCCAGTTTGGATGTTCACCTTCCTAGACAGGGACGGAGGGGGGAGGACCTTGGACTTTCCACAGGGCAGGGAACCCTGACTGCTCTTCAGACTGGAGAGGGAGGGGGAGAGAAGTGGGGTGAGGGGAGAAGGGTGGGAGGAGGGGGAGGGATATGGGAGACTGGGAGGAGGGGGAAACTTTTTTTCCTTTTCTCAATAAAAAAAAAAAGATAAATAAAAAAGAATTCATATGCTATATATCAATTAACTTATTGATATAAAGCAATAGCATCAAGACCTGCCCCCTTCAAACTCATCCATATTCATTGAATAAACATGATTGGAGACTCAATATCTCAGCAAAATGATTGATGGTTTCCCCAGGATGTCATAATAAAGTGCCATCAGCCAGGTGGCTTCTATGCCAGAAACACATTTCCTTACAGTTCTGGAATTTAAGGGTCTGAGATTAGGGTACCAGAGCTTTCTAGTTCAAGTTACTTACCAAAGCATTAATGCTGTCCAAGGCTCTCACCTTTACATATTTATCTAAACCTATTTCCTTGCCAATGGCCGTCTCCAAATGCCAGCCCATTGAATTTGTGGCTTCAACATAAGAACTTGGAAGATAGCATTTACTAAACTTATATCTTATATCAATAAGTACTTGAAACTACTGACTTTGATAGATGAAAAGTATTGAAATGTTAGTTGAATTGACAAGAAAGTTAGCAGAGAAGGCATACTTCAACTGAAGCTTAGAAGATAGATTATGATCCCACTGATAAGCAGCTTCAACTGCAAGAACCTAGAATATAAGAAATAAGAAGAGCTAGAGCCGGAACAAAACAGATTGTTACCACTATTGTGTATGCACATGAAAGAATTTGAAAGGATGAATTTTGAGGGAAAGAAATCTACATACCATTTAGAAAGATGAAAATAAAACTGACCGTGTCATCTGACTTCTTAAAAACCTGCAAT
Source organism: Microtus pennsylvanicus (assembly GCF_037038515.1). NCBI lineage: Eukaryota > Metazoa > Chordata > Mammalia > Rodentia > Cricetidae > Microtus > Microtus pennsylvanicus. The sequence goes on from NC_134592.1 coordinate 63,278,459, forward strand.
TCTGATCATGGATATCGCAGAAGTTTGAGATTCTGAGATATGGTGGCCATGTTGTCATTGTTTCTCAGTCCAAAAGATAAAAATCAAAAGCTAACCCTTGTGGTGGAGATGAAAGTAGAAATCACTGGAAAATGGGTCTGTAGTGATTCTTACAGGGGAGGAGGTAAGTTTTATATACAATAATCTATTATGAATTGAATTCACATTTACAAAGACACCAAGGTTTTAGGACCTAGGAACCTGAGATAATAGATTAACTATTACAAACTCCAACATGGATAGACTGCCTTGTGGCTAGGCATCAAGGAAAAAAAAAACAAAAGAACCAAGCCCATGAGATATATGACAAACACATAGGTTTCAAATAGCTAAAATAGGTGATGTGGATATGAGGAATCTTGTGGATGTTAAAAAATTCAGAGGTAGCTTTAAAAAGTAGGTTACACAAAAAAGAGGAGGTATTGAGAATATTAAAGGCAAATCTGGGGAAAAAATTTGAAAAACAATAAAAATAAATATGCAGAAATCATGCAAGAAACTTTAAAGCACAGATGAGTAGGATTGCTGACCAGTAGCATTCCAGAAAGGAAGTATAAGTAGGCATATAAAAAAAAATCCATAAAGCCGGAAAATTTACAGAATTGATGGATAATGATATTTTTCAGATTTAAAAAGCATAGCTTCTTCGTCCTTGGCTTATTGCCTCTATAGCACCTAAAACAAAGTAATTTCAACCATTATGCCATATGAGAATAATATTTCAAGCCTTTCAATAATTTTTTCACATAAATCTTTAGAAATATTTATAAAGTATGAGAAATTACGACAGGTTCCAGGTACATAACAAGTAAAAAGTTTTTAAAGTCTCATAAAAATCTCAGCAACAGATGTTAACACCCTGCCAAATTTTAATAAAAAAAAAGCTTTCTCAGTTAAAGGAATTTGCACATGGGTAATATTTTCCTTAAGATTTGAAGTTAGTAATTAATTGATTTGAATAGTCCCAAATGCTTTCAACCACCACAAAAGAAAATTTTTATTATGAAAATTATCTATATATTTGCTATTGTATGCCTATGAGATATTTTCTCTGGTGTAGAAAACAATCTTTCCCCAAAGAGATTGTGGTATCTGTGATGGTCCTTCAATGACCTTGTATTAACTTTGTGGCCTTTCACCCAGATATCTACTGGAGAAGATGGGATATAAGGATGAGATTGGTTTATCACACTTCTATGCCTCTGGCTCCAAGTTCTTTTCTTCTCCTGTAGCTATTATAAGTACAATGTTTATTGAGTTATCACATGTCAGGCATTGTGCAGAGTTGCAAATGCTTTAATTCCTTTAATCCTCATGATAGCCTTAGGAAAATAGGCTCAATTATCGTTAGTTTATAGATATGGAAATTGTGGCTTAGTGAGCTATGCAGCTTGCCAAGAAATCACACCAATAGAGTGTTGAACAGGGTAAAGAAAAGAGCCTTCTGACTTCAATGCCTTGTTCTTTCCCATTATGTTATGTTGCCTTCATCGGCCACATATAAAGTAAGACTACTGTTGTCAAGCCTGGTTCTTGCTGAATGAATTCAATCTACTTCCTTTACGACTTCTCTGGGGCTGAACAGAAAAAAACCATTAGCTGATACCTTGAAACTTTCAGTATTACTCCTGTAAGTCTTTAAGAATGCCAATTTTGGAAACACTCAGTTGTTGGTAGACGGTGAGTAGGTATGTGGGTCAAAGAAGCCCAGGATAACTCCAAGATATTCCAATTACATTTCTTTATTATAAAGGGAAAACTCAAGAAACAGATGAGAAGTCCAACCTCAGCTGTGTAGCACAGGAACGACAGAGAGAGCAAACCCTGGGCAGGTCAGTGGAAGTTTTCTCCCACTACCCAAAAGGTCACACCCTAACCTGGTCCAACCTCTTAAACATCATTGGCTGACAGAGGTTCCCCATCACTAAGTGATATATATGGAGAGACTTTGTCCATGATGCACTGGAAAATAAAAATGAGAAATCCGGAGTTCTAACTTTGACTGTGATGACTGCTATTTTAGAAATGATATGTATATAGTTATTTGAAACATTAATTAATTCTCTTTTTGACATACTTTATTTTCCTTTCCTCTTAAATATATGTTTGGTTTATGCAAGGGTAAATTTTTATATGTCAATCTGGAGGGTATTTGCAGATGAGATTAACATCTAAGTCATTGGATTTAGAGTAAAACAGATTGCTATCCATAGTCTCAGTGGGTATTCTTGATACAGTTTCAGACCTGAATACTCAGTTCCTCTTTCACATAGCCTGTAGACCTAACTTGTTATAGAAGCATTCCCAACTCTCCTGACGGATGCCCACATTACAGTTTCTGGGATTTCTATATTCCATAATTATAGAAGCCAATTTCTTTTAGTAAATACTGTTCTACATATGCCTATTCTGTTTCTCTGAAGAATATTGATCAAAACAATCCCTCTGTTGACTGAGCCACATTTCCAAAATACCCACCCTCAGTTAATAATTCTGATTTCTGCTGCTGCCTTTTAAATATTAATGTCTGAATTATGAACTTACTATGATCTTCTGTACGTGGCAGAAGGTACAAATGATTATTTACAACTGTTCTTTGTTGGGTAATTCTGTCATTGTGTGTCCATCAGAATGTAGCTACTCAAGCCAAGATGACCACAGTCATCTTGTCTTTTAGTACTTCTTCCTTACATACTGTCTGTTATTGACCTTAATATTATTATGTAGAGAATGTTTGGATAGACCTTTTCTACTTCCCATAGTGCTAAAATCATGTTATACTCTTTTATCTCCTCTCCCGTGGAAATTAAACTTTGGTGTAGAAAGAAAATGGAATTGTGAAAAGGAAATTTCGAAGTCAGACCCTCATTTCTGTCCCAGTGTTCTGTGGCCTGGGACAAATTGCTTGGATCCCCCGATCCTCTTTGATAAGTTCTCTTATAAAATTTCTCTTCGTGGTCCATATCTTTGCTCAGTATGAAAAGAAATTGCACTTACAACAAACACAAAGGTTAAATCCAACAAATTTTAACAGTGGTCATGGGATTTTCCTTCATTTTCAGGAACATGGAAATCCAATGAGTTTCGATTTTAAACTTCTGAGACCTTGTGTTTGCTGCTATGTCTGGTTCTGATAGCCCATAGCTAGAGTGTGCTCTCAAAGGCTGGCTTTACTGGAGGCTTTTTTTTTTAATGTAGCAACCCTCATTCCATAAACAACTGAATTAATTCAAATTAACCACCATCTACAGCAAAAGTACACAAAACATAAAGAAATCACCTAAAGTAATGTGTCTGAACCAGCTGCTAAATTAAGTAATGTATTTGTTTTATTGCACATTTGCATAATAGGGCAAACTAGAAATTCTCTGTGCCAGATGTGCTGGTGGCAGGGAGCTCTGATTACTGGCTTCTGTTATTAATCACTGCACAAACCTTAAATGATTTGTTTCCACAGTTTGATCAATTTACATCTCACAATGAACATTTACGCACACAACGTGGAGACAAGGCAGCTGTTTGCACCTTCACAAGGCCGCCATCGATTTATGGAGATTGAAGTGAGTGCTGTTCACCAAGGCACAGGGGAGTCTGGCCACAGGCGTGATGACTTTTCAGAAGAGCCCATTGTCCCTCATCAAAGAGGTTAATAAACAGAAATCATTTGCCATTCCCAGAACAATTAAGTTCTGACCTCCCTTTCTTGCCTATCTTTTGAACACAAATAAAAGATACAGTATATTTTTTTCACCTGTGAACCCTGGACAGTTCTCTTTCTTTAAATTACTTTAGAATTGTGGCAAGACGGAGCACGCTTTAGTCTCATGGAGCAGTGTGCTTTACTCTCACTTACAGCCTCCCTCCCTTTTGATTTTACATTTGACATTTCATAATCCTGTATCTATGATTTCCATAAGCATTTTTAACAGGTATCATACATCTAAAGATGGCATGCCTGATGAAAAAAAGTAAAAGCATATGCAATATAAATACTGTTTCATTAATTTCCAATTAAAAATGATAAATGCGTTGGCTCCCCGAGTAAATGTTTCTCCAATAAGTCATAACACTAGATAATGTAATTTTTTTCAATTGTGAGCATTGTAGTTATTTTGTATGCAAAAATGTCATAAAGTCCATAAAATAAAGTTGCCATTTATTTTAGCCTATCAATTCCAGGAGCTTATTTGCATTATGAGGATTGTATAATACCATTTCTTAACGCAATGACTTACCATTTGAGTCCTAATGTTTTTGTTAGGGTTTTATGCTTGTGTGTGTGTATATATATCGCATCTTATTAATTGTGATGTCTTCCAAAAGCACAGAAAAATCATCAGAAAAGAGAAAGCATTGGAGATTATTATTATTTCTCAGATTATCCTTCTTTCAATATTTGGCCTTGCATTTTATCATGTAGAGAGAGAAGAAAAGAAAATGGAAATTTGTCTGAAATTAAATGCATCACTTTTGAAAACTGGATGGAATTTCCCATAGAGGCTTTGTTTTTAATGTCTAGGATAGAATTAAAATGTGTATATTTTTTCCCAGTCTGAGCAAGACTGTTGTAGCTGCAAGCCTGCCTTTCCACAACTCATCCTGGGAGCTAATGAAGCACTACATATTGGTTTCAAATTCAAAGCATATGTAGTTACTGGAGCATTTTTTCCTTTATATAGCACGATTTCAAACGGCATCTCAAATGTGGTCATCTTAGAAGATGTAATTTGGTCCAACACTAAAGAACTGTTCTCAGACAACAAAACCTTCCTCTATGTGAACACAAACTGACTGTGAAGTTCCTTCAACTGTGTGTGAAAAATGTCCAGGAGCTGATGAAAATATATGAAAGGACTGGTGTGTCAAGGCCATGAAAGGCAGTGGACAAATTTGGATAAATGTGTCCAGACTTCACAGCAGCTGAATCAGAAGTGAGTTAGAGGATGATGCAAGATGAAGCTGAGGAGGAATTGCAATCGCGACAACAAACTTAACTACATTACACATCAAGAGCCATCTCTGAAGTCATTAGCACTGTTGCCGGGGGTGCCTGCCAAAGAGCCAGATGTCACTCTGCCACAACTTGGCATCTGATGGTTGTCATTTATAGGAGTGAATCAAGTGAGCGCTGCAATTAGGTTTGCGCACAATGGAACCCTTCCTCATGACTCCATTGGGTGGCTACCCACATGCAGAACAAAATCTCGGATGGATCCATTCTTCAGGATTCTAAGAGATTATGTATTTTTATTTTCTGAAAGAAACACTGACCTTACAAGTTTATTCAGTTTGGTTTGACCACAGTGGCTTTTTAAAAAAGTCTTTAAGAATGACAGACACCCCCCTGAACCCCCTGGGAGCATATGCTCTGGGTGAAAAAAAAAAAAGATTCAGATATGTAAACATGTATGGTACAAACAGACCCTTCTAGTGCTATGTGAGGGATATAAGTTTAGAAATGCTGTGTGGGAGTGCAAAGAAGAGCTAGGCTTCCCTTTGGAAACTGGAGACAGGCCACATAGAGGAGAAGATATTAAAGAAGCAAGCATTTGGCATGTGGGTGAAGAAGTAAGGGGGTGGGCACCTCCACAGGAGGAATCTCAAGGTGACAAGTGTTTATGTAATCTCACTTGGAAAGGTCTGTTGTGATGCAGAAATGGTGGAGATGTTTTCCAGGGTGAGAGCCTGAAGCTGCAAGCACTCTAGCTACAGATAAAGCTGAGCAAAGATGAAGACAAAGCCTGTTGAACCCTTCATTCTCTGCTTGTGAAGAGCAGTAGAATGAGAAGTCATACAGCAACCCTGAGACCAAGCCACCACAACACTTGCCATTTAGACGCTGTTCAAATTCACTTATACATCTTGTTCATACCACCTCCCAGCAACAAAATGTATTCTCATTTTACAACTTATGAAAAGAAGATTTATAGGTGATATACAGTAGGCTGCATCACCCATTAGGCAACAAAGGGTTCTCACTAATTTTGCTAGCCTGGTGCCCAGGGTTGTCTGTCCTGTCTCTACGTCCCCAGTACTGAGACAAAAGGTTATACCATGTGCGTGTTGGAGATCTGAACTCAGGTGCTCACGCTTGCATGACAAGTATTTTACACACTGAACTATTTCCCAGCCCCCAATTTTTAAATACTTAAAATACTGAATTTGAATCAACAATACCTGTGTAACATATCTATCAAGATAAGGAAAACAGTCTCTGAAAGCTGGAATTGTGACATTTGAAAATTTTTGCATTTATCTTCCATCAACAGGAAGAATGCGTAGAGTTAGAAAGCAAAGAACACCAGCAAGCAAAAGGTGTGCATCAGAGAACAGACTGTCAAGTCAGCAGGGCCAGCTCTCACCTGGAGTTGTCAAGACCTCATAGGTCTCAGGAACTCACAAAGATAGATTGATTTCACAGGTACCTTCCCTCAGGAGCTAACTCCGGTGTATTCTAAACTCCCAGGCTATTCTGATAGTCTATAGGTACCCAAAGCCTTCAAAAACATCCAGGAATATTCCTTAACCAATGCCACCAGCTAGCCAACCTAACATAGAGGAAAGAGAAAGAACCTTTATTGCCTTCCACAATAGAGATAATTTCTAACACAAGAATAGGCTGTGACCACAGTAGCTGCTATACAGACTCAAAGACAGCCAGATCCCTTTTCTGAACACAAATCTGCTCAGATACAACTGATTGCTCCTAGGGAAGAAGGTGCTGGAACCTTCCCAGCACCTGGTTTAGGCAGTGTCAGGGTCAGGGGCCAGGGGAATAACCTCTTTCTCCTGACCTTAAGAATGATCAGACCACCAACCATGTGTGATAGCTCGTGCCTTTAATCCTAGCACTTGAAAGGCAAAGGCAGAAAGATCTCTGTGAGTTCGAGGCCACCTTGGTCTACAAAGCAAGTTCCAGGACTTCCAGGACAGTCAGTTTTATACAGAAAAACCCTGTCAAAAAGCAAACAAACAAAAAAATGAACAAACAAAAAGAATGATTAGACCTTTCCCAGAGGACCCTGCAGCTGCCGTCTCGTGAATCGTTGTATCCATCCATGATCCGTGATTCTTAAATGGACTGGGTTTTTATTAAAGCCCAGCTTTCACTTGCCTTCCTATGGTTCCCACACTACATTATAGGCAACAGGAAGCTGCCTTTGGAACTACCTGCATTAAGAACAATTTGCCCAGCATGTTAGAAATAAACAAAAGAGAGCAGAAATCCTCTGATCAATACATAGTGACTGATAGTTGCAGTGAAAGCTGAGAGATCATTTTGTCTCTGTGGATTATACCAGGGACTTGGTAGTGATAAGGATGGTGTTAACCAACCTCCTCCAGAGAGTTTTATTGGGGTGATTGACTCTTTAGTGTTAAAATATCTGCGCACGTGTTGGGGGGAGAGTTAACACCGGCGTCTTTTCTAGTAGCATCCGTAAGAGGCAATCTCTGGGCCCTTTAGCATTAGAAGACTGATAAAACCACAACCCAGACACCAGTGACACAGGATGCATGGCACTTTACAAGCAGTGCATATTGCAACAGATGAGGAGAAAAATGGGCTCAGCCCTGACGGTGCTGTTTCCAAGGCAACCAGGGAACATTAGTCTTAATTCGGTCTTGAAGAAAAGAGAAAGATGACTTGAATGTGAACCCTTTATCAGTGGGTCAAAATAATTCTAGTTGCAGGGACTCAAAAAGTATATAGTTTTCTTGCCTCTATTAACTTGTTTTGTGTGATTATAATGGAATATTTGAGTCTAGATGACGTTATAGAGGAAAGAAGTTGTGCAGCTTACAGTTCTGGGAGTTCAAATTTGTACCTAGTGATTATAGTTCTGTTGGCTGAAGCAGCTCAGGTGTTATATGGCAAGACAGGAATCGAGTGTATCTCTTCTACGTTCTCTCAGTCTTATAAATTTCAATCACAGGGATTCTGCTGATGGCTTTGTTAAATCCGAATTGCCTACCCAAGGACCTGTCTCTAAACAACACAGTCAAGTTAATTTTTATCCTTTTGACAGTTCACTGTGCAGATGATACGTCAATAGATAGATACATGAGGGACACTCAAACCACACCTTAGTAACAGCACTGTACACTCAGATTTTTTTCTAGTTAAATAACAACATCACTTTGTGCATAGGAACATTTTTTGAAAGTATGAAACTCCTTTTTTTTTTTTTTAATAGTTCTTGATAGATCTAGGCTTCCAGACTTCTTGGTAGCTGAGAATGAAGATTCACAACATTGGTCAAATTTTGAACCTTTGATAACTTAGGGATCTGTCTAGCTTTTAATAAAGTGAGCATTACCCTAAATGAAATTCTCTAGTGATGACAGTGCCTTGGTAATAGTAAGAGATGGTCTGGTTGCTCACAGAGTGGTAGAAAGCTGTATTAAAGGAGGCATCTGAATACTACCATCGCTGGGAGCTCAGAGCATTTTCAGCATCAGCTCCTCTTCAAACCACGATCCATAAACAATGTCCAAGTAAAAGCAGACAGGAAAAGTTCAAAATGTCCTTCCTTGGCAAACTTCATTTATTCTTTAACATAGATTTGAAGCTACAATGCAGAGTTCAAACACTCTCAAAGCTCACAAGACTTTTTACAGGAGGTGGATAAGATTGAAAAGTACAAGATTGTTAGCGACACCCAAATTCTCAAACTTTGCTCTTGTTGGGTATCAACACTTTTGTGCAGTGTCAGAGGAGGTCAGAAGAGGGCATTAGACCCTCTGGACTCTGGGCTCTGGGACCTCTGGAAGGGTAGCAAATGCGCTTAACCAATGAATCATCTCTCCAGTTCTCATGGGGAAGGGAAGCCTATGAGCTGAAGAAACTTAGAGTAGGAGGTGGGTGAGAAAACCTGGAAAGACCTATAGATGTGATACTGAGAAAGGCTGCGTGCCAGCATGTACTTTTGTATGCTAACAGGCACCATAAGGAGTCCTTTGGACCTGATATATATACACACACACATGATTTTATTGGACATTTGGACATCAAATATGTGGGCAATTTCTGCTTTATATGTAATCCATCATATATATACATACATTTATATGTGTGTGTGTGTATACACACATCAACATACATTTTTTGTAGATATCTTCAATGATCTTTATCTTTGTCTTTCTATCTTTACCCAAGATATCAATTGCATTATCTGTATTATATATCTATTTCTTGTTTTTGTTTTGGCTGCACAGAAATTTCAATTTTAAGGCTGGGCCTCATGCCATTCATTTTTTGATTCTTGTAATTTTTGATTATCCAAATTGTAAGCCACTCTGCTCACCCTTTTACTTTGTCTTCTGCCTGACAATGGTGCCTTTTCTGACATGTCTAGTAAGAGATTTACTAACATCTTAATCAATCTTTCCAAAACATTTTTGAGACAAATTGTTTCAACAACAAATAATTTTATGGTAACAATTCTCAAGTTTCTTTTTCAACTTTCACCACTAATCCTCGTTAAGTCCTGTGGACTTAAACAGAACACAAAATTAATCCTTTCCAATCCTTTGCACATTAGAGAATAGAATTATGTTTGTTTTTGTCTATTATTCCTTTGTTTAAATATCCATAGTTTTACTAAATATTTCTCACAGTCATTTATACCCATGTCAAAATAAACAAGATTTTTCAAATAGAGGAATAACTAAGTTTTGTTACAATGTGAGTCTTTCTTGTTTCAGCTACTCTGTTACAAATGGTGAAAATGTAATAGAGATTTAAAAAATAAATCAAGGAAGAATAAAGTGTAGGCATTTTGCTAGTTAATAAGGCTGTGGAATGACAAAATTGCAAAGTAATATTTATAAACAAAATAAAAGAATAATTATTCACTGTGTAAGCAATGTATTGAATATCTAAAATATGCTAGAACTACTTAGTGAGTGCAGTGGGGCTGCTGAATATGAGATCAACTTTATAGAATAAAGTCATACTAGTAATAAAAGAGGAAATTAAAATTAAAGATGACATTATTAATAACATACAAAGATAGCAGAAACTGAGACATAACTTTAACTAAGAATATTTAGACCTATAAACTGAAAAATCAAGAAAATTTTATTTATAAAATTTTTAAGAAATATAAATGAAAAAATTATATTTATGACTTAAAAGACTCACTAGTGCTCATCTCCCTTCAAGTTATCTGAAAATTTGCATATCTACCACAAGAAGATCTCTCTCTCTCTCTTTCTCTCTCTCTCTCTCTCTCTCTCTCTCTCTCTCTCTCTCTCTCTCTCTCTCATTTTTCTTCTCACTCTCAATTTCTTAAAGCTAATGAATTGATTGATTCTAAAAGTTTCATAAAACTGTGAATAGGGCTCAGTGGTTAAAAGCACTGACTGTTCCTTCAGAGGACAAGGGTTTGGTTCCTAGCAAGCACATGACAGCTCACAACCAGTTCTAAGAGATTCAAAGTTTTCCTTTGGCCTCCTTAGGTGTCTGGCACACATGTGATGAACAGATATATATACAAGCAATACACCCAAACATATAAATTAATATCGTTCCTTAATTTAGAATGTGAAAACTAACATAACACAAACAGCTTTAAAGAATTGAAGTTGTGAGGTTAATTATAAGAGTTTAAGACTTAAATAAAATATGGCACAAAGGTAGTTGTGATGTCAACATAGAAACAGCCTAAGTGTAGACGCGGGGTACAAAAAATTGGAACAGAGATTCTAATAGGATCCACCCACAAGTGAATAACAACCAAGACTAATTCAGTCCAGTAGGTAGTCTTTTCTAATAAATTGTGCATTTACTATATTTAATTACAAACAAAGATTATTCCAAATGACTGACAAACCTAATGTAAAACCTAAATTTGGAAACTAGAATTAGGAGAGAAAGTAACTTTTTTTTTTTTAACTTCAGGCTAGACTTATTTTAGTGCTTATATACAAAAGCACTGTTCGTGGGAAAAGAAACTCAAGTACTGACAAGTTAAATTTCTTCCCAAATTTCTTCCGATTTTGAAAGATAACTTCCCCAACCAGATGTGGTGACATGTATCTGTGCTAGAACTTTGGAGGCTAAGTAAGGTGGGTCATAAGTTTAAATCCAGCTATAACTGCAGAGCAAGCTTGATACCAGCCTGAGGCTCCAAAGGACCTTGTCTCAAATAAATAAAATATAAAGATTAGAAAAACAAACAAAAAAATTAGTTCAAAATTCCTTCTTGGTGACTGTTGTGTGAAGCGGCGGGCTGTTTTCCCGCCCGGCTCCCGCACAGTTAGCTTTATACCCGAAATAACAACACACAAATTGTATTCTTTTAAACATTGCTTGGCCCATTAGTTCTAGTCTCTCTCACATCTTGATTAACTCATTTCTAATAATCTGTGTAGCATCACAAGGTGGTGGCTTACCGGGAAAGTTCTTAACCTGCTTCTGTCTTGGGTCAGAGAATCATGGCGTCTGTCTCACTTCCTTTCTTCCCAGCATTCTGTTCTGTCTACTCCACCTACCTATGTTCTGACCTATCAGGCCAAGCAGTTTCTTTATTAATTAACCAATGAAAGAAACACATACAAAGAAGACCCATCTACATCAGATGACATAATATGGCTCATTACCTGGATTGTGATGGTCATTTCACAAAACTACAATGTATCAAAACATCACAAAGTGCATATTAAATGCATATATTTTATAGCTCAACTCTAAATTTGTTTCACCATGTCCCTTGATGTGCTATATCACTTTGCTCTGTCATTTTATTTTTAAATTGATTAGAATTTCTTTGTTGTGAAGAGACACCATGAAAACAGCAACCCTCATAAAGGAAAACATTTAACAGGTTGACTTACAGTTTCAGAGGTTTAGTCTATGATCATCATGGCAGGACATGGTGGTAAGCAGGCAGACACAGTGTTAGAGAGATAGCTGAGAGTTCTATATCTTGACCTGCAGGGAGCAGAAAGAGAATGAGCCACACAGGGCATAATATGAGTTTATGAGACCTCAAATCCTACCCCCAAATGGCATGATCCCTCCAACAAGGCCACACGTTCTAACAGGGCCACTCTCTCCCTCTGGCCCAAACTTTCAAACACATGAGTCCACAGGGGCCATTCCTATCCAAACCACCACAATTATATTAGCATCAGTTCAAACTTCATCCAACTAATAAGTAAAATGGAACAAGATATTTTTAATCACTGATGGTTGCAGGACAGAACTCCCTTCATGCAGTCTGTGTGCTCTCCATTGCAGAGAGATTTGAGTTTCAGCTATAGGGAAGGATGTCAGGGAAGAACATAATCTTCTATGAACCTTCAGCCTCATCACTACATGTGCCATTATAGCTGGAAATAAACAGAATTTTTGAAGGAAGATATGAATCCCTTGAGGTAGGAACATCTCCCAAAGAAAGGCAGTTTAGATGGCTGTATGTGAAGGTGTACTATCTACTAGCTATGGCAACAGAATGTGATGTATAGTCAGCTTGATTGGACTCAACCATTTTAGTGATCTGAAAGGCCACCTGTGGGATGTCTGTTGTCTGTCAATGTCTTTCCAGAGTGGATAAAGTCACTAATAACTGACCACAAATGGTTCGATCCACCAGTGAACTGAAAATTTGAAGGCATGATGGGTTAGCAAGTAACAGTGTTTTTTACCAAGTCTTCCTGCTTGAGTTCAATCTCTGGGACTCACAAGGGAATAAGAGAACCCTAATTCTTTAAAATTATCATCTAATGTCCATATATGCTCTATTACATAAACACACAGACAGACAGGAAGAGAGAGGGGGAGGGAAGGAGGGAGGGAGGGAAGGAAGGAGGGAGGGAGGGAGGGAAGGTTAGAGATAGAGACAGAGGTACCAACAAATTATAATTTGTGAATAGACTATTGGGAAGTGGTGGTGATGTGTGGAGTAGAACCTGGTGGAAGTAAATCACCAGGACAAGTCTTTGGGCCTATACTTTTCATCTGACCCTGCCAGTATTCCCCATTACTGTTTTGTATCTGCCAGGAAGTAGAGATCTCTGCTACCAGATGTTCCTACCATATTATGTTTTGCCTAAGCACACAGGAGCAAGTAAATGTGAACTGAACCCTCCAAAACCATAGACAAAATGAGTATTTTAAGTCATTGTTGCCTGTATTTGGTCACAGGGATAGAAAGTTATTAACATACCACAGTCCTTGCTAATCCCTAGACCGCCATAAAGGTGAGTGTAGTCTTAGAGGACAAAGTCAGCTGCCTTGCTGGACCCCATGCTCCATCAGTTCTTTTGAAGCCTATCTCCATCCTTATGCAACGGGGGGTGATGACCTGCTTCAAAAATGCAACACTGCAGTAGCACTCATGTCTGCAAAGTTGGACCGCAGTCATTCTTCACTGTATTGTCATGGCAGTGCTTTTTTAGCCCTCTCATACCAGACCTGATTTATAAAGCCTTTCTGCCAGAATCCCAAGTACAAATAAGTTACAATACTAGGTATACCACTTAACTTCCTTGGTCCATCAGTCCAAAGATCTTATGAAATAAGGAAGGAGTTCACATTTGGATTATCCTCAGTGACTTTATCTGTTTCTTATAGCTTAAAACCTCCCCTTTCAAGTCATAAAAATAACGACTGATTTAAAAGCAGTACTAGCAAAATTTCAGAGAATCACTGTTTTGATACACTTATGTGAATAGCCTCTTACTTTTATTTTTTTCTTTTCATTTTTTTTTCTATTTACTACCTCCCCCAAACATTTGGGGATTTTACCACTTGCATCATTTTCACAAATAGTGAGTATGTAAAGCCACTTATGTTGGGTTTTGGACTATGGCACAATTTTGAAATATTTTCATTCCTCTTTATTACTGCATTTGTAGCTTTGATAAACCTGACTGTGCAGGCTTGCAGTTTCATTCCCAGAGGTAGCATTACCTTTAGTCAGTGTGGTCACTGGGGAGTGAACCAGGATAAATGGTATTAAACTGAAACCATAGGCAATTCAGGTTTAACACTAAGAGAAACATGTCAAGAAAAGATCACTTAAATAGGAATGGTTTCCCTAGAGGATGTAGAGATATCTTCATGTGAGTTTTTGAGCAGAGGCTGGAGCTCAACAGGGTCACCATTTTACAGTAGATAACCCAGTTCTGCCCCCACTCAGCTTAAGGAAATTTGAAGTCCTTGCCACTTGGGCCTGAGGTGTAATATGGTACACATAAAAAATATTTTTGGGCCTTCTCTCATAAAATTTCCCATACATACATACATACATGTGTGTGTATGTGTGTGTGTGTGTATGCACTGACATGTAAGTCTGGAGAATAAGGCTGGAGATCCAAAATTAGATTAATTATCAAATTCATACATTTTTTGAATTTTCTGTTAATTGTTTGTTTTGAAGGCATTGGTTAAATGCTGTTTAGTCCGTGAGTATTTTATGGAGCCTACTGGAGTTGTCTTCCTACCCTTTAGAAATAAGGGCCTGTAGATAATACTGTTAGCTATAGCTAGTTATCTCATAAGTTTAACAATAAAGTCAAATTTTTTCATTCCTCCAGAGGCAAAGACATGTGTGGCGGTTCCTATTAGTAATAAGAGAGACAGAGAATCATATTTAAGGAGACATAACTCTACCGTATTTGCAGAAAACTAAGAAGTAAATGAGAAATAGAGGCTGACACAGCATTCATGCACACAAACTTTTATTTTTGTGTGTGTGCAAATCAGATCAATTGACTGCATCCTTAATTGTGGTTTTTTCAACTCATCAGTTCTTAATTGAACATCTATTCCATTGACACATGTCCCTATTATTGAGGGCTAATCATGTTAGTTTTAAATACTCGCTGTATCACTCTGACATAAACAAATTAACATGTGTAATGACTTCTAAAACTAGTGGAGATGCCTAGCCATAGCTGAATTTGTAGACCTAAAACGAAATTTATAGGTGGAGGTAGAATTTTCACATATTTTATGTCATGTTGATGTTTCTGAAATGAAGGTTACAAACTGGCTACCCAGGGTCAGAACAAATACTGCAGATATATTCTGTGTGGTCCCTATTACATTACCATGGAATTTTGTTGTGAGCTATTGCTAATAGCTCCTGAGACTAAATTATCTACTGAGACATTCTGATAATATCACTCTGAAAAGAGATACTTTAGGACAGAGGGGGACTGGAGAGATGGTTTGGTGGTTAGGAGAACTATGTGCTCTTCCCGACAACATGGTTTAAATTGCAAGCACTCACATGGCAGGTTACAGTTGTCTGTGCCTACAGTCCTGGGAACCCAAACCCCTAGGTCTCCATGGGCACCAGGCAGGCACATTACACACAAACGTTAAAGCAAAACACCAATACAAGTAAAAATGGATAAAATTATAAGTAGAGGTTGGATTTGAAAATATACTTTTACAAAATCTGAATTACATAATAGTATTATAGATGATGAGCTGGTTGCACAAAGCGCTGCTTTGGGTTTCGGCCACCATCTTTTTACAGTTTTATAATATACTTCCATCGATTTTGTTACTGCCTCATCTCTCTCACTTAATGTTAATTATAACCCTGAAATTTAGATATTGGCCTGCTTCTTTTCTTTACTGAGAATAACCCTTGTGTGCTTAGTGAGTTATGCAACTTTCTTATCCTCTGCTTAAGATCTGGCTCACGTTGTTTTAATTTACATCTGTATCCATGCTTCAGAGTTTTTATCAAGTTTGTCATTTTGTCTTATTATATTATATTAATTAGTGAATTAAATAGTTAAAATGAGTCAATTATATAAAGGCATACATTTCATCAGTCTGTGACTAAGAAACAAGATCTTATTGATAACTTATCCTTAAGGTAATTCATTTATTCTATATTGAGAAAGTATTATTTGTAAATAAAAATCTTTAGAGACATATGAGATCCCGGAGAAGACAGGGCTTAATGTTACTTCCAGTTCTCAGAATATGAGGAACTATGGCCCACTGCCAAAGATACAATGCAAGCAGCAAGTGCCAGATAGCTAGAATAAACCTAGAACTTGACATGGAGGCATTACACTTATATGGTTCCCTCCTAATGTGTTTCTGTGATTTTAAATTTTGTATGTTTTGTAAAAGTATGTATTTTCTTTTGTCTTTTATTGTTTTTATTGAACTATATATTTTTCTCTGTTCCCTTCCCTTCCTTCCCTCCCCTTCTAATCTCTTCCATTATCCCCACACTCCCAATTTACTCAGAAGATCTTGTCTTTTTCTACTTCCCATTTAGTTTAGATCCATGAATGTCTCTTAGGGTCCTCTGTGTTGTCTAGGTTTTCTGAAGTTGTGAATTGTAGAGTGGTTTTTCTTTGGTTTATGTCTAAAAGTCAATTATGAATGAGTACATACTATATTTGTCTTTCTTCGTCTGGGTTGTCTCACTCAAATCGTGTTTTCTAGATTCATCAGATTGCCTGCAAACTTCAAGATGTCATTCTTTTTTCCATTGTGTAGTACTCCACCATGTAAATAAACCACATTTTCTAATGTATTTTTAACTAATGTTTTTAAAGATAATTCTCTCCTTCACATTCCCTTTGATATATTGATATATTCTGTGCTAACTCAGATATCCCTAATGACAACATGGGATCTCATGGAATAGAATTAAGAAAAAGATAATGAAATGAGATGGTTTTATGTCAGAGAAACATAGAGAATAACTTAGCATTGTGGGACTCTGCTTGTTTGTAACAGTGTGCCCCCAAACCAACCCAGGATCCCCATCTCTATCAAGCAGCATACACATGGCACTCTGAATAATGAATTAAATTTGTTCTTTTATGAATGATCATAAAACTTAGAAAATGTCTTGTGGACAAGATGAGACATTTACACTCATGAACATACAGCAATTGTGCTTGATTGCACAAGATCAAGCCAGTCAACATTCCAGCAAAGATGGCAGAAAAACACACAAGCCCTAAACTAACCCTAACTGTGGAGCTATTGAGAGTTGATGGCTACTAAGGGGAAGGAAGTTGATTTTATGTAGAGGTGTGGTCTCTGGTAGATGAGCCATGCTCTGGTTGATGGTCTCACATACATGCATCATGGAGCACTGATTGGACTCAACTGGCTCAAATAAAGAAAAAGAAAACTTGTAGTTGTGAGGGCCTTGTAGGGAGAGAATTCAGAGGAGTGCAGTAAATATCATCAAAATATGCTGTGGAATAATCTTTTGATACACTGTGAAGATGTGTCACTCTGATTGGTTCAATAAAAAGCTCAACAGCCTATAGCCAAGCAGAATTCCTGGGCAGAGATGGTTCTACAAAGAAGAAGGTGGAGACACCAGGAGATGCAGAGTGGGCAGTATGGAGATGAGGTAATAAAGCTATGAGTCAGAAAGTAAATTAATAGAGATGGGTTAATTCAAGTCATAAGAGATAGTTAGAAAGAAGTCTAAGATAAGCCCAAGGGGTCGTAACTAATATAGGTCTCTGTGCTTTTGTGTGTGTGTGTGTGTGTGTGTGTGTGTGTGTGTGTTTCAGCTGATGGCCCAAAGAATGGAATCCTCAAAGAATAAATTTTAAAATATTTTTTAAAGCAAGTTGGTTAAAATATAAATAAAATTGGATTCATTTATTGTTTTGAGTGTTCCCCAAATTAAGAGAACTCAAATTTCAAAAACATTAATAAAAGATCAATAAAAGTACAAATTCTCAGGTTTCGGGAATCCACAAGATGTAAAGTGTAGGGGAGCCAAAGGAAAGACAGTGCAAATTATTTACTACTTTACCTGTGGTCAGACTGGTTCTGAAAGAGTGGGAGAGACAAAAGCAGTCATCAAGAGCCCAGAAAGTTGAGATGGTGTAGGGAACTGTCTTGGAGAGGAATTGTGTACTACAACAAGGGAAGAGCCCAATAGAACCCAGTTGGATGGAGCTAGCAGTTCACACACTGAAACCTTTGCACCCCTCTGTCTTTCCACTGGTCACTCTTAGTGTCCCTAACTCTATTAAAGCATATGTGAAATATTCCAATTATGAAAGAAAACAGAATGCAAGGATCAAGGAGAAATCATGTTAAATGGGATCTTAACAAGCACAACATAATATCTTGCTGCAACTAGTATTAATATATGAATGAATATGAAGGATATTTAATATCTTGTAAATACATTTGTATAGCACAGATACACCTAAAAATGAAATATCTTTCTTTCTGTTTTATGACACATGCACACACACATACACACACACACACGCACACACACACACACACACACACACACACACACACACACACACACACACACCAAGAGTGTGTTTCTGTGTCTGTGCTTGTGTGTGTTCCTATGGGGAGAGAAGAGTGCATTTGGGTATGTATTTTTGTGGAGGGCAAGAAGTTGATGTTGGCTGTGCTCAATTACTTACCCACTTTGGTTTGGAGCCAGGATGTCTCATTGCACCTGGAGTTTGACAATCAGATAGATGGGCAGGTCAGCAACACTAGAGATCTTCCTGCCTCCACCTACTTAATGTTGCTAGACCCAACTTTTTATGTGAGAAGTGGGGTTCTCAGCTCAGGGTCTCATGCTTTTATGGCAGGTGCTTTTGCTATTAAGCCATTTCCCCAGCCAGTAACTAATTTTTATAAATCAACAGTATGTGGCAAAATAGAAATTTGTTTTTGGACCAAAAGGTTTTCTTTTAATACAATGGATTTTTTAAACAAATTTATCTGTCTGTCTGTCTGTCTATCTATCTATCTATCTATCTATCTATCTATCTATCTATCTATCTACCTATCTATCTATCTTACAACCCAGCCTCAGTTTCCTTTTCCTCCTCTCCTTCATCTTTGTCCACCCACCTCCTCTTTTTTCACCCCTAATCCTCTTTTCCTCTTTTTCTATTCAAGAAAGATCAAGTCTGCCATGAGTATCCACAAAACCTGACATACAAAGTTGCAGTAAGACTAAGCATCTCCCTATGTATTAGGCCTGGGCAAGGTAGTAGTGTCCCAAAGGCCTGAAAAGGAGCTGGAGAGAGCCCTTGTTCCCACTTAATACAGTGGAATTTTTACACGATTATATAGACCCACATGGATATTTCCATATTCATTTAGAGTATTTCAAGTGTTTCAGTACTATGTAATAAACATTCTGATGATCAAAAGAAAGATTTTTGTTTTTAAATGCATGTCTATGTGCATATGTGTGCATGATTCATGCAGGTAGCTGGAAAGGTCAGAGGTGTTGGATCACCCTAAAGTTTGAGTTAAAAGTGACTGGGAATGCCCTGATGGGGGTGTTGAGAATGGAACTCAGGTGATCTGAAAGAGCAGCACATTCTCTTAACAACCAGGCCGTCTCTCCAACTCCTGTGGGTAGTTAAACTCAAAAAATGTGTCAGGACAGAGAGGTATGAACCGTGCATTCTCACCTAAGAGTGCTTTCCAAAATCACACTGCCAGTTCGTGCAGCCCCTTTGCAGAACAATGCAAATTTTTCTCGCATTCTCACCATGCACCACTACGAGATATCTTGAAAGACCATCTATTAGACTATTTCCCCACTGTTTCTTATCCCGAGTGTTGGTAATCTGAAACTCTGTTCTTGGCAAAGCACAATGACCTCCCAACTCTGCGTGCCCATGCCTATTTATCATTCTTATCATTGTCTGCACAGAACTTGATATTAGTGACCTTGGGCTCTCTTCTGAAAAGTCTGCTTTCTTTGGTCCTGTGATACACTCAGTACTCAACTGAATCTTCATTGCTGATTCTATTCTTTCTCTGTCTTCCTTTCTAGGGTATCCTCTTGATTTCTTTCTCTTCTGGCCTCTCAGTCAGACCCCAAATGCTTTCATTTTTGTGCTACTGGTAGAGTCTTGTGAGCCCGCTGTGCCTCTTCTCCTTCTGCGGCCTTTTCCATGCTTTTCCACTCTCTTCATCAAGACCTTATTTTCACCAAAATCAACAGTCTCCTAACTAGCCCCTCTGTGTCTTCCTGAAGCATTAGATGCTAGGGCATTCTCTTCAGTGGCAGCCTTTACTGTATTGTCTTCCTGTTGTGTAGCAGGTGAAATACAAGCTGTTATTTGATGGGTACCCTTCTTCCTCGACCCTGAAACACACAGCCTGCATTTTCTTTTCTTTTCTAAGCACCTATAATTCATTTCCCAATCTTGGTTTTGCAAAATTAAACCTTTTATTAAGTCATGAATCAACATATCTCTTGCAGGAATTTCTCTAATCATCCCCATTAAAGATGACCTCTGACTTCCAGGTTCTGTAATTCACACTCATCTTTTTCTTTTCTTTAATATTGTGGCCAGTATGGGAAGCTTTAACCTCTACTAGATTATAAAATGATTAAAAACAGAATCAGATATTGTTCACTTTGCTCCAAGCACCTAGCATAGGGTTTAAGCAATAAATATTAATTAAGCGGATGAGCTAGTCTGTGAAGAATTCTGAGTTTTTGGGCTTAACAAAAGTGAAGGAGTCAGATGTGATGGTACATGCCTATAGTTCCAATACTGAATAAGGGGACGCAGAAAAAATGTGAATTCTGGCTAGATAATAAGACTCTGTCTCAGAAACCAAAATTTAAAGATAGCTCAGAAACAGCTCTCCACTGCCAATAGTACCTGTTTGGCTCACCTCTGCTCCTCAGTTTTTCTTTATGCATTATTATGTATTGGGTTAAGCAATATATACATCTGAAAGAGCTTTGTCCAAAGAGGCTCCAGAATTCTGAATATTATAAAAAAGATGTATGTTTCAATTTCCAAAATGAAACAAGTACTCACATTTGTGCCTCTGAATAATCCCAAAGTTGTTGTTAATTGCACAAAATAAGAGGTACCACTGGCAAGCCTGGGGTGGACAGCTAACATCTTTGTCTCCACTGCCTCTGTGTTGGTATCTCTCAGAGGGAATACATTTGAGTTTTCCTTTTGCTTCAGCAATATTTCATATAGGGCACTTTACAATTGCAGAAACCTTATCATGGGCAGAGAGAGAGAGAGAGAGAGAGAGAGAGAGAGAGAGAGAGAGAGAGAGAGGGAGGGAGGGAGGGAGGGAGGGAGGGAGGGAGGGAGGGAGGGAGGGAGGGAGAGAGAGAGAGAGAGAGAGAGAGAGAGAGAGAGAGAGAGAGAGAGAGAGAGAGAGAAAGAAATGAAGAAAAGCCTTCTGTCCATCACAAATACCCTAGGGCCATTTTGCCAGAGTCCCAAAGGGAGAAGAGGTCAGTGGTGCAATGTGGAAGAATGTGCTGTTTAGACCTGGGCACCACTGTCCCTTAGCACCCTGCTCTCCCTTTCCCATGAAACCATAGCCTCATTGGTTCACTCTTTTGTTCATACCATATGAAGTGTCCCAATTCCAGGCTTCCTACTTTCACCTTTCACCCTGAAAAAGTGCTTTGACTGATTCTCTGAGATTTTCCTTAAGCTTATCCCAGACTTCCACACAATTAGCTACTTGGCAATTTGCCCTGCATCTTCCCTAAGCACAAGAAGTTGTGCGAGCCAAGAGCGAACAATACAGCAGCAGGAGGAAGCACCAATGAGGGGCATCTAACAAGTTGTAGGAAAAAATAAAATTAAAAAATGAAACTCTTTAGAGAAAGAGAGGTTTGAAAAGAGAGTTCTCCTAAGTAATGTAAGAATCTGCTTTCCTAGCTCTCTATAAAGTGCATGCCACGGGACCAAAAGAACAATCCTTCACCCCCGAGAGAAAGAGCTGAGCTGAGCTTCAGCAGAGACTAACTCCATCTACTTTCATGTCTCCATGAAAGTGCTGTGTGGGTTTGTAAATTGCAGATATACTAATCACATCCCTTTAAGAATACACAGTGTATTTTCTCACTGTGGGCACAATTTATTCACATCGGGGAGATGTTTGATCAGCCTCCCTGCACGAGGATTCATGTAAGGAATCTTACAAGCATGTAGCTATTTGGCTTCTTAATAAATTAGGTGCCGTGGAAAAATCATGTCCAGAAAGAGGGTTCTGGGGAGGTATAGGGATTACCAGGTGGAAAATGTGGCCTGTGTCCTACAAGAACCATGCAGGTCAGAAATGGCTGTCGTGTTTGGTCAGTTTTAATTTGATAACACAGTTTATAATCTCCAATTCAACCATATGCTTACCTCCAATTAAATCACACCGTGTAAGTCCACAACAGCGCAAAAACAGACAAATCTCATTCTCCACAGTACGGCCCGGAGGACAGAATAGCGGCTTTTCATTTGTCTGCAGTTTAATCCATTTTCTAATATGACTACCAGCTCCATATCAAAGCCACATTGTTCTTCCTGAGAAGTCTGGGCAAAAAGTTCCTCTAAGATGTCATTGAAATGAGACTTCTGTCCCCAAGTGGTTCTGAATCAGGGAGTATATGGTAGAATTTGCATTTTAAGGACCTAAATAATGGACTAGCTGGAGCTGATGGGTTTCTCAGAGAAAACATAAAATTTGACCCACACTTGGCAGTGTATTCTTATCACTGATAACTGAGTCCTCAAGCCGTTGTTTCTAAATGGATGACAGAATAGCCCCGTGTCTGCAAAGATGAAAATAGAATAAAATACTGTTAGTAGTCTACATTAGGACAAAAAGGACTTCAAGTCTTTTAAGATTTTTATATATATATATTTTTACCCACTGTGAAAGTTTGTAACTGAACACTTCTTCTGCAGAAGCTTAGGTAATATTGAATTAAGAGTAGAGGCTCTATCTGTTACAAAGAGCAATGCCTTGATGCAGGGTAAGGACTAGTTATCTGTATTTCTAAGGACAATCATTTAGAAGGCTGTTAAGGTTTATGTTGGTTTAGGAAAGTGCTGTTTGGAGGTTCTCCTTCAAGATCCATGCGCTCATTAGACCTTGGTAGTTTGCTAAGTTTCCAGTGCTAGGCAAGATTTCTCTTGCTGATCACGTCTTAAATCTAATTAGAAAAGGCAGGAAAATATGATGTAAATATATCAAAATAATTATGCAATTATATAATTACCTCTAAAAATTAGAAATTATTTTTTAAAAAATCATATAGGCTTTATAGAAGGTTAGCATGCTCATATCTGCCTGTATCTCTTGGGTAAACCAATAAAACCTGTTTCATGTCTCAATTTCTACCTGTTAATATGCGTGATGGTAACACCCTTAAGGCTGGTATGAGCAGTAACTCATGAGTCATTTTAAGTATTTAGCACTTTGCAGTAGATCAGCAGTACATACACTCTTATATGTTTTTATAATTAGGCTTCAGATTAGCATGTTAAATGCCTGATAACTATCTACAACATGCCAGTCCCATCCCATGTTTGAAAAGGAGGCGTAGCTTAATGTCTTTTGCATTAATTTGTACAGACTTTGCTAGTGGAGTTCCCTCAGCCCTTTACAACACATTGCAGACTGTCTTTTCTGCATGCAGCGTCCTCCAGCCAGGTGTTGCTGTTCCTTTATAAGATTTAAATAACTATAGCATTTGCAGTCATTAATGCTAGGGGCCTTGTCACACCATTTATTCTGACTTCTGAGTCTGTTTCCAACAGAGTATAAGCTTTCTGCAAGCAGGCAACAAACTGCATGGTTGGGTAAACTTTCTCCTAGGGTACAGAAGACAGAAGCAAGACTTTAGAAAATATCTCCGCAAGCTAAAGAAACAAATGTAAAAGTGTGTGTGTACCTTCCACACATAAAACCCAGTATCAGCATCAGTATCCACAAAGCCCTTGTGAAGAGATTATCAGGACAAGAGCCTATAATAGGTAAGTGGAACAGAAGATTAGAAAATACATTTTTATCTCTTTCCAGTTGTACTTTAAACTTCTCAATAGATGGTCTCTTTGTCAGTGCATGGAAGTAGAAGTAGGATCAAATGTTAATTGGGAGAGAGGGCTGAGGATAGTCTCAGAGAGGAAAGCACTTACCACATAAGCACAAGAACCCAAGTTCTAACTACGAGAACATTTGTAAAGCCAGGCCCAGTAATTCTGCATCTCAGTCCTCCATTATTGGGACAAGCTGCCAAGGTGGGAGCATTTCAGAAGCACCCAGACCAGTTTGCTTGGTTTACACAGTTACAGTCAACAAGAAATCCTATTTCATACCAGGTAGAAGGTGAGGAGTGACGTCTAAGTTTGTTCTCTGCCTTCCACAAGTTAACCTACAGGAGCACACAGACACACATACACTCATAAATGCACACACATGATCTTCCACAAGCCCACACATAATAAAATGTATTATATACATAAGCATATATATATAGACATATACAGACATATACATATATATACATATGAAAACAATGTGCGAAATTCAGGAACAGTCACTCTGAACTGACAAAAAGCTTGCCTTACTGTCTATATAGCTATGTGTCTATCTATATATCTACATATATATTTATATTTCTATCTATGAATCTATCTATCTAACTATCTGTCTGTCTGTCTATCTATCTATCTACTTATCTACCTACCTACTTGTCCTGACATCTGTCAGCACCTCCTCTTGGAGACCAGGAAAACCATAAAGTACTTCCTTTCCTTATGATATTCTGACCAACTTAATGAGAAAGTCAGTTGGCCATGAATATAAGAGGGCTCTGGCTAATACAGTGTGGTGTTCTCAGCATTGACACACAGCCTACTACACTGATGCATACGTGCTCGGTTGGTTTGCTTTCATTACTGTGTGGCTCACACAGCAACCACGGTCCTGTGGGTGGTGAGAAAAGTGCCAGAGGTGAGCAGAGCATTTCCTGTGTGCCAGCATATGCCTACATTAATGATTTCAAGAACGAATATGGTGCCTGTCCTTCCGTGTTTTATGAATATATACATTGGACTTTGATGACATCAATGCTAACGGTAAAATATACACTGTGTGGAACTGCTCTGCCGAGCTTTGAATCATTATTTGTCCTCTTCTTCAGGACAGACTGTAGGGTTAAATGGCTGAAGTTTCAAGAAACAAAAGATTTATACTCCATTTTCTTTGTACTATCCATCCACGCCTCCTGTAATAGGAGCCGGTTGAAAAGCCCTTCGTCTGGGTTGTCATTTCTCTTGCACAGTACATATTAGAGTCCAAATGACCTCTACGCCATCACGTTCCCACAAACCTTACATTTAAGCTACCTGCTCCACCAAAGCACCTAAAACAATAACTTTTTTATGTTGCAACAAACATTACCTTTAATGAGTACAGTGCACATGTAATGATACAGTTGAATCAGTGTGAAGCCTCAAATAATGATTTCTGTTGGCACTATAAAAGGAATGTAATTTTTCTTGTTGAAATACCATTTTTCAGTTACTGCATGAGTGATGTGGTAATTATCCCCTCCACCTGGGATTTAAATCCAATCCTACAAGCCCATTTTCTGTTTGCAAGCTGTCAGACTGATGCATAGGCTTTGTTCTTATCTGGCAGTCGGCAAGGAATCGGTAATTCAGAAACAACAAAGCCACTGATGGGTCATCATGTAATCTGCACTGAAAATTGCAATCTGTAATGAGATTGGAAACTCAGATGAGGTGACTAAAATTGATTACCTACCATATCTGAAATTTTCAATTTTATTGCACAAATATGATCAAACTACTCTATAAGTTTGGGGATTAGTTGAGAAAGAATAAAGATGACTTTTAAATTAGGTGGATGCAGATAAGTTATTTAAATGTAAATTATTTGCTTTACAGCAATATGGTTGGTCTGCTGGGCGACTCGTATGGCCACATATTTTAAGCTCCCTGATGGCATCATTTCTGCCTGGGAGTTCCAATTAGAGATGACATATACACTTTGAAGTCTTTAAAAGCAGTGCAGCAAAGCCAACCATGAACGAAAGGCACACCAATCCCAAGGCCATATAAATTCACCTTTCATATGATTATTATGGAAAGAAATCATCTAAATGCCTTGGAAGCCCTAAAACCAAACAGAATATTGTGCTCAGAATATTTCAACACATCTTCCCAAGCCTTCCACACCCACACGCTGTCTCCTAAAGGTTCAGAGATTGTGGGTTTTGTGTGGGAGTCAAGGTGACAGGCTCACAGCCCTCTGTCCAGCGGGACCCACCGACAGGATCTCATGTAATTTTAGAACTGTAAGACACATTAAAGATTCATTGATCTAACTTCCCACACACTGTCTCTTTTTTTTTCTTTCTGCTTGTCAGCAATATATAATGTTGACTCTGAAAACAGGAAACATAGGGGCAAGTGATGCTTTAAATAAATAAACAAAAACATAATAAGGAATAGGTTCCCAGATGCAGTGATAAGTAAGTGACAATATGCTCATATAATAATGACACACATGAGTATTAACCTCATGTTGTAGGACCCTGAAAGTGTCCTTAAGTGTGGCGAGAGATGGGACACTAAGGGAAAATGCATGCTATCAGGCCTTAGCTGCTCTGGTATGCTAGGACAACAGTTGTTTCTACCCAGTAGCCTACAGCTACTGCTGTATTTCGAGAATTTCTTCTGATGTGGGGTATTCTATCAGCAGTTAGGAAGGTTTCTCCTCTGGTAATTGCACTGATGCCCTAATGCTCACACAAGCACCGCTGAGATGCAGGAGAGCCTGGTGTAGCATTGTGGTACAGGTTTCAAGTAACCCTTCAGCCTGGATGTCACATTCTAAAATACCCGCAGAGTTTCCCTGGTCTCTTGGCCAGTGTACAGTGTTCTTAGGTCAGTTCCTTAAATTGTTTTTGCTCAGAAGCAAAGTTTGTAGGGAAAATACTCATCACAATTATTATCATTGTTTTGCTATTTGCCTTGGCCTTGCCACACTCTGACTTTCTCCTCAGTCCCTCTGAAGTCCACTGACATTGACTTCTAAGTTCAGAAGAAAGGTGGAATCTTCTCTGGCACTAATTACTCTTTGCTAGGCTTTATGTATTTGAAAAGAAAAGGGAAAGTGAGAAAGAAGTGCCTTGCCCACTCATTAAACCCTGCAAAGCTTCCCATCCCAAGAACCATTTACATTTATTGAACGTCTGTCTTTTGTTCACTCTTGTTCTCTTTCTCTTTAAAGTTTGCCTCTAAGGTGAGGTCACCTTCTGCTTCATACCCATTCTTTTTTCCAAATCTCGCAGAATGACTTTTCATGGAGAACAGGAGTTTCAATGCTCCCTTTCCTGCCCTGCATACCTCACACTCAGGTGCCTAAACAAAGAGGGCAGCTGATCCTGCTCCCATTAAACCCATCCCTACCTTCTCTCACACAAATCTAATGCCCAGCCTCCATCTTTAAAACAAAAATTTCTTTCTCAATAAACCCTTATCTAAATCACCCTAGAACCTCACTGAACGAATTTCAGAGTCATTCTTTCCTGCCATACATGGATAAAATTTCTTCCCCAGAAAGCTGTCAATGGTCTTTGAAAGACACACCCCTCGTGATACCATTTTTATTCTTAAATACTCATAATGATTTCTTGCCACACTGGTAAAAAAAAATTCTGAGCATCTTGTCCTGACCTACAAGGTTAGGGACACTACTGCCCATGTTTCATGTGATTCTCAGCTTCATGTTCTGGACTACAGCTAAGGTTGATAGTGAATATAAAATATAAAATTGAAACTTCCTATAATTTGATCACAGACAAATGATGTCTTCCTCGCAAAGGCCCTTTTTTCCATCCATCTCAGTCCAAACTACAGTAAGTGCTCAGCCATTTTCTATTTGGTCACTGGCTTTAAATTCCTTAATAGCATCTAGTATATTATTATAATTATTACTATTATTGTTGTTACCATTGTCTTATTACTCTTATTTTATGCCTTCAACTCAATAGGTGTTGTATGCACCCTGGAGCCTTGATTGTCTTACTCATTTCTGAAACTCAAGCTTTGAAAACTCCATGGTATCTACCTATGTTAAAATAAATAACACCTCTTCTCAGCAGAACATTTTATCCAATTACTTGTTTTTGAGGTTGTGCTATATAACCCACACTTACAGTTCCCTTGTTTTAGGCTTCAGAGCATAAGTGCGGGAATTGTAGATATGTTACCAGGTCTTCTTTATGGTAGTGAATGTTTCCTATAGTTTATATTTGTTTTCTCACATAGAACTGATACTCCCCAAATCTCAGGGTTGTCTTGGCCTTTAAATCCTATGTTATAAAGAAAATAATTTTGCTGTAGTTCTCCATGACTTTTGCAAGCACTTAATAAAAATGCTGACTTTCTCTTCTGACCCAAGGTTGATAATTTATAAATGGCATTCTGAATTGCAGTGAAGGTCATAAGATTGTATCTAGCATAGGTTTTCTGGTAAAATGCAAGGCTCAAGAACATACCGTTGTCTTTTTCCCAAGACTCAATCCAAATGGGCTTGGCAACCATTGTATGTTCTAGAAACTTTAGAAATATTATGAAGCCTTTTTAATATATAGATGGGCTGATGGATGCTTGGGACATTGTTCACCTCACCTCCTGAGACTGCTTTACTTTCTATCGTAATAAAACCTAATTGTCTTCTATTGCAGTAATACTCAACTGTCCCAAATGCTGTGGAAGCTTATAGGTCCATATTCCGTGGTGATCCCCCAACCACAAAATTATTTTCGGTGCTATTTAATAATTGTAATTCTGCTGCTATGAATTGATACGTAAACATCTGTTTCAAATGGTCTTATGTGACCCCTTTAAAGGGTCATTCACTCCCCACAAACTGTCATGACCCACAGGCTGAGGACCACTATTGTACAGAGTCCTCTTTACATATCCAATCAGTTTTTTCAGCAGATATTACTAAGACCAGGGAATTGCAGGGAATCAAGAATAAAAGCCTGGTGACAGTTGCACAGAGGAAAAACTGACTGGACATGTCAAATAGGAAATAAAAGTTTTACTAAAAGCTGACTCTAAAGGGAAGAAAGGCTTAAGTCAAGTCCACCAAAAGAAGGAGAATCTTGAGCCCCAAGATTAGTTGCGGGAAGGGAGGAGTACAGGAATAATAAAAGACAATACTGGTATTAGAAGACCAAGAAGACTGAGCAGTATGATTAGATTATTGATATTTGATAGTCTGATAGAAACCCATCCTCTATGACTTTTTCCCAAGAGACTAGGGTAAAGTATCCAAACTTCTTGAATATTATATTTCAGATTTGTTCTGGTACATTTAGGGTAGTATGAATATAGACTGAGGATTGCACTTCCAAAGATGAATCTAAAAATCTTTTAGGTCTTTGAAAAAGACATATTTGTGGGGAGTTGACAAACCGGCAAAAGGCAGGAGAAAGATTTACATTTTTAGAAGGAAAAAATTACAATGTTAAGCTTTCTAACATAAATTGGTGACTCTCTTTCTCCCCTGGTATTGTGCAAAGAAACAGAAGTTCTGTGGATGAGAATCAGTAGGGGTGAAGCTTCCAGTACCATGGATGATGCAGTCAGTAGGGACAAAGCTTCCAGTGCCATGGATGAGAGTGACTATGAACGAGAGTCAGTAGGGGCGAAGCATCTAGCTAAGCATGAGTTCAATTTCTGCATGTTCTTTGAGATACATAAAAGTTGTGGAGCATTACCAATAACCTTGAGAATAACCTGTTTGGGTATTTACAGGGGCCACTTTGGCAAATAACAAGATATAACCCCTTCTTGGCTTTGGAGATGGTGTAAGATGTCTAGTTGGGGACATTTTCCCTATTATTTCACGATTGGATTTATATTCTTTTCAAATATGTATGTATTTTAGGAAGCTTCCATTATGGCTTTTCAAATGGTCTTCTGTGTTAGTTGTCCTTCCCATGCTCCCTCTTTTACCCTTCTCTTCCATCTTCTTCTTACTCTAGCTTCTTTGTTTTTCCATGACAATATATTCTATTTTCCCTTAGCTTTCTTCCCCCCTCGTCACTTATTAGATACCTAACCTCTGTACTCATTAGGTTGTAGCACACATATCAAAAGTTATCATCCATATATAAGAGAAAATGTTCAATATTTGTTTTGGGGGGTTGAGGTCCTCCATTTGCCTGTGAATTTAATGTTTCTTAACAGTTGAACAATAACACATTCTTTAAACGTACCATAATTTTCATCATTCATTCATTCATTGACAAATATCTATGTTGTTTGCAATTTCTGATGTTATGAGCAAAGCAGCATTGAAAAAAGATAAGGATCTCTGGAGTAAGATGTAGAGACTTCTGGGTATATAACTAATAGGAGTATAGCTGAGCAAGCACCACAATGATTTCCATAGTGGCTGTATAAGTTGTTTAAACTTATTTCACAAGCAATGAATAAGTATTCCCCCTTGTTTGCAACCTCGCCAGCCTTAAATATCGGTTGTTTTATTGATTTTACTCATTCTTAATGGTGGAAGAGGAAATCTCAAAGTAATTTTAATATGCATTTATCTGATGACTAAAAATGTTGAACATTTCTTTAGCTATTTCTCAGCTAATTGTGTTTCATCTTTTGAGATCTTCCTCCTTGGTTCTATACCCTATTTTTAAAAATGTATTATTTGTTTTCTTCCTGTTCAGAATTTCTTAGGTCTTTATATATTGTAGCTACTGCCCCTCTACCAGATGCATAATTAATAAAGTATTTTTTTATTCTATAGGCTGCCACTTGGCCTAAATGATGCTGTCTTTTTCCATACAAAAACATTTCATTATTATTAACTGTTATACTTTGTATCTGTGCTGTTGGTGTTCTGTTCAGGAAGATTTTTCCTGTGCCAACGAGTTCAAGTCTATTCTCCACTTTTTCTTCTATCAGATTCAGGGTGTCTAACCTTATATTAGAGGTCCTTGATCTACTTGGAGTTTAGTTTTGTACTTGGTGATGAATTGTTTTTCTACCTTCCTTTTCTCTGCTCAAAAATGTCATTTTAAATTTTTCTCAAAATACTATTTTTGAGCACAACCATTTTCTACAAACCTTAGTCATTTACCAATGTCTGTTGTGACAAAACAGAGTCTCACCATTCTAGAATTGAGAATATTCCTTAACACTCAGATTAATAGAACTTCCTAATTTTGCAATAGACCCCTTTGATTTTAACTATCTAGGCTTTACACAGAATTCTTAAAGTCAAATAAAAAAATAACGTAGAGGAAGATAATGTAACTAAGCCCTATTTGCCCAGTAAGTGGTATGAACAAAACAGAGGGAATTAAAAGATTAGCAAAGTGTCTACACTCATAGACTTAGGTGTTTCTGGGGACAATTTACAGAATTTAATTTTTCTCTTTTCCTCAGTCCTCTTGTCTTTTTGTCCCCATTCCCAAGCTCAAACACAGCTACTACAATTTCTTTTAGTTTCATATCTTGATAACACTGGGAGTCTACATGGCAAAATAACTCCTAAAAAGATAAAAGAACAGCAAAGCCAGCTACTCTAGTCTAAAGAGAATTGTATTATTGCTACTATCCCTTGCAATGTCAACTCGTGTCATATATAATCATGACAGAAGTCATGTAATTCATAGAGAAATGTACTTCTCTTCTTTTGCTGTGCTGTTACCTCAGAGGTTTTTCTGTTATAACGAAAGTTCTTTCCTGTGTGTGTGTTATCTCTAAACTACCCTACATTCTTTAAGGGATGATATAGTATCAGGTTTTCATTTAATATTAATTATGTCTTAACATATTACATAGCACTTAGTTTTCCCAATCTCTATTCTTGTTTCCCACAAGTCATGGATGTAAAACCCATTTTGTCATAAAATCTGTTCTTCTATACTTTGTATCACTTGTTAATATGGATGAATTATATAGAAGAACAAACATTGTGAAAGCTGGTAATGCTCATTTCTAAGACTTTAGGATTTCATATAAAATATGATAACTATTAAATATCATCTCAAATGTAAATACTAACTACTAGTAGTTTTAAATGCAAAGACATTGTTGAAAGGCCTTGCTGGTTGGTTAGAGTTTGCAGTCTATCATATTCTGGCAGCTTCTTTCCAAAGCTTGACAACATGGGGACTCCCTCCCCACAGCAAGACTTCCCGCTCTCTATCTGCCCTTATGGAGGAGTGACCTTATCTGAAAGCTGTTTCTAAGTCTGAATGCCTCACTTATCTCTAGGAAGACTCTTGCTACAGTTTCTGCTGGAAGCTTCCCCTGCTGCACAGATGGTAACAGAAGACTTACACTAGGAGCTTTGTATAGGATCCTGCTGCCGCATATGAAGGCAAGTTATAGGAGTGTGCCACTTACTGCAGATTATGCTTGTCCCTAAGCCCCCCAATCCTATATGTTTCCAAATAGTCTGGAGTAAAGTTTTGCAGAACAGATTTGCCAAAGTCTTCTCCCATAGAGTTGTCTCTGTCACACCAACAGCCATCGGAACCCTGTTTCCTACTTCTGCTCCCTGCATCCTCATGGACCCATACACCAATGATCGATCCCAAGGAAGAAGCATAACCAAAAGACATCACTAATACACCACTAGAAGCATCAACAGCTTTTATCACTTCATATTTGTTATTTCAGACTATAATAACAGTGCCAAAATTAAGTCTTGGATCAATCTCTAGGCTGACTGAAGCTCACAGAAGCTCACCTAAACTCCTATAGGCTGACTGAAGCTCACAGAAGCTCACCTAAACTCCTATAGGCTGACTGAAGCTCACAGAAGCTCACCTAAACTCCTATAGGCTGACTGAAGCTCACAAAAGCTCACTCTAAACTCCTATAGGCTGACTGAAGCTCACAGAAGCTCACCTAAACTCCTATAGGCTGACTGAAGCTCACAGAAGCTCACCTAAACTCCTATAGGCTGACTGAAGCTCACAAAAGCTCACTCTAAACTCCTATAGGCTGACTGAAGCTCACAAAAGCTCACTCTAAACTCCTATAGGCTGACTGAAGCTCACAAAAGCTCACTCTAAACTCCTATAGGCTGACTGAAGCTCACAAAAGCTCACTCTAAACTCCTATAGGCTGACTGAAGCTCACAGAAGCTCACCTAAACTCCTATAGGCTGACTGAAGCTCACAGAAGCTCACCTAAACTCCTATAGGCTGACTGAAGCTCACAAAAGCTCACTCTAAACTCCTATAGGCTGACTGAAGCTCACAGAAGCTCACCTAAACTCCTATTTTGCATGTGCATATATCTGTCTGTTTGCTCTGCTATTTTTCTCTTTTAAACAAAAAATAGATTACAACATTCATGATGAGAAATTTTTGTGTTATTTGTTTTGCTTAAAAATATACCTCTAAAAACAATAAAAATCAAAAAAATAAACAAATCCAGTTGACCCATGGGTGTGTCAAATCTTATTGATTAGAGTTGAGGGGGAGAGAAAAATGCATGCAGGTTTTCAGCGTTCTTTTCTGGAACTGGCAAACAGCAGGGAGAACGTGTCACTTTCTGGGACCCGAGAGCTTAGCTTCTCTCCTGAGAATACTTCCCAGAAGCAAATCTCTACCTTGAAGCAAATCAGATTCTCAGTGATCAGCTGCCTCTTTCTGCCATGAAAATTACCCTGTATGTGCTTAGATCATTTCTGAAACCCCAGTTATTTAATGTCTTATAATTAAGAATTTTGTAACAAATTTTGTTCATTGGAGTTTTGTAACAAACACACTTATACAGACTACAAGTTTATATTAGTCTGTTTCTACATAGTGCTACTGCCAAAATGAAGAAGGAGGTGGGGGTGGAGGAAGAAGTCTTCTCATGGAACAATAATTCTTTGCTGAAGCTAAAGGCATTTATAACAGGTATTGAGTGCTGAAGACACATCTCGGTACGTAGAATACTGGGTTTGATTCTCGGTACTGCATAACCCAGTCATGGTGTTTCATGTCAGTCCTTGAGATGTAGAAGAGAGGCAGAAGAAGTTTATGCTCTTTCTCAGTTAGACCACCTTGAGCTACAAAACACACACACACCACACTACACCCCATGTTATAAAATAAAATACAAGTCATTCTACAATAGAACTTACAAGTGTAATAAATCTAAAGAAAGCTGAATTTTCCTTCCTCCAGTATGTAAAAGTACAGTATTCTATGAGTATAAAAAGTATTTTTCAAGAACTATTTGAGTTATAAAACAAGAAATGAATTGCTTAAATATTAACTCAAAAGAAAATATTTGAAACTAAACTAGAAGTTGGAAGCCTAGGGCCAGCATGACCAGTCTCACAGGTTGTAAGTCAATAAAGTTTTCTTGGAGAACAAGAAGAGACCTATGACTTCCCTAGTACCATAGCTGCCTTTATATATTGTCTGTGAAATAATATGTGCTTTATGTTAAAACTATATGCTATTTAACTGCTTACAGAAAAATTTTGCCAAACCCCATCTGCATTAATTACCATTTCTTGTCAGTCCTGACTTTGTAATGTCAAAAAGAGTTTATTACAGCTAGAAAATTTATCAAAAAAAAAACCTCATGGTATGTTTAATTCATTTTGTTTTTAATATCTCTTTTAAAATATCCATTATTATAGCTTTAATTTGAAAGAGAAATTCACTCCCTTTCACAGTGCTTAGCTTGCTCTTATTATATTATATTATTTTGTCAGCCAGTGATTTATATTAGAAAAGCAATGTGATTTAATATAAATTATAAATTTACATTTAAAAGTTTAAATATTGTGATATACCTATCCATTTGTATCTAAATTTTATTAGATATTTCTCTCAATAAGATATAAATTCCAATCAGGGTATACTATTAAGTGTCAATATTTTAATCCCATTATGGTGTGCTCTAGAAATAATATTTTGCATTTGGATGAAACTGTACTAGAAGCACCTTCTTACATTAAAGGTCAGTTTAAGAAGGCAATTCAGCTAGAGAGAGAGAGATAGCCTATAATACAGACTGTTCTCCATGTGGCTATTGAAACAGAGGAGGATCCCTAAATGTAGCGACTATTTGAAATTTGGAAGCACATGCAGAAAAATGTGCATGAATTTATGTGATGTACTTCAAGAGATAAGTCATATTGATGTCAGAGAGGAAAAAGTGAATTTCAATCTCAAGGTGAACCCGACTGAGCTGCATCAACACCAGAACACTGTGGAGAATCATCCAAGTAGTTATGGCTATTATACATGCATTGCTGTCAGGAAAAACAAAGAAGGGCATATTTCAGCATTTGAAATCTCTCTGCTGACTGAACTGTATATCTATAGTCATTTTTCAAAAGGCATAAAATCACCTGAAGTATTAAGAACAAAATGTCTCATTTTGTTCCTCTAAAAATATTTGTAGAAACCTAAACATCCAAATCAACTGTTGTCCTTATGTGAAGTTGATGCCAATGTCTGCTCCATAGCATGGGCACTGTGCATTCTTACTTCGGTGGTGAAGTGAGAGGACCGGTCCACACCACCTCACAGGCTGTCCATAACTGTGACAGCCTTTATTTATGATGGGCATTTCTGGGAAAACTCTAATCATTGGCCAGAGAGCAGGATAAAGCTACCAGGATCTTGTGATGATAAAAGGGGACTTGTCTACATTAAGAGATTAAATTCTTATAGTAAAGGGCTTATACTTCAGCCTATGATGGATTACTGCATAAAGGCCAGTCCTTGCTCCTTTAAGAACGTGAAAGGCTGAATCAGACAGTGAAAGACATACTGGGAAAAATGCAATATCAGCAAGGACAAGAGGGCCAGGATCTTGAAGAATTCCTGAAAAGAGTTCCTGAAAGAACTGTTTAGCCTAGATTTTCCCTGTTTGTAAATGCTGGCCTCCGGGAGTGGAAGTGGAAGGCTAAGCTGATCTCCAGACCCTTAAAGCTTGAGAGAAAAGAAAGATAATGTGAAAGGGAGACACACTAGCTTCTCATGGCAGTATTACCAAGAAGAAGGAAGAGGAGAGGAGAGGAGAGGAGAGGAGAGGAGAGGAGAGGAGAGGAGAGGAGAGGAGAGGAGAGGAGAGGAGAGGAGAGGAGAGGAGAGGAGAGGAGAGGAGAGAGGGAGGGAGGGAGGGAGGGAGGGAGGGAGGGAGGGAGGGAGAGAGAGAGAGAGAGAGAGAGAGAGAGAGAGAATAGTTCACACACAAAAAAACAGGCAGAAAGTTTAGCAGCCTTGATAACCTGAACACTGACTTTTAGCAGTTCTTTAATCAGAATAGGTCAGTCCCCTTTAGTCTTATCCTAAATGTTTGTTGGTAGTAAGCATATAAAATCCTCAGTGTAGAACAAAATGTCTATAAATTAGCAATGATGGTCATTTAGTTAAAAGGTACCAGAAATACCAAATGATATTACCAAATGGCAAAACATACGTACATAAATAGGAAAATCAAAGCAATAGAGCCATAGGAACTCTAGATTCCATATTTACCATATCCAGACTTCTAAACAACTGCATGAAATATCCCCTAGAATATTAGTTATAAGATAAGGACTCAATTAGAAGAATTCAAATGAAAAGGAGAATGTTGGAAGTTATAATAATGAATCGTAAATTAAGTTTATGGATGTAACATATATTTGAGAGTTCAATAAATTATTTTTCCTTGAAATTTCTGCAGCATCTATATTTGAATACGGCCAGCAAAAATAGATTCTTTACAAATAATTATTAAGGGAACAAATTAATGAAAGCTTGCCAAAAGGCAAGGAGTGTCGGGCATGGTCGGCCGGTAGTTAGAATTAACCAGACCAGCTCAAAACCAAGGAATATAATTTTAATAACTGGGAGAAAAAGAAACTCACACGACCGGGGTCCAGCGAGAATCAAAGGCAGCCAAGAGAGAGACAAAACAAGGGGCGGGCACCTGGATCCCCAGGTAGTTCTTCCTTGGCCCCCAATGGCCACACCCAAGCCAAATGTGATTGGCTGAGCTTCCCCATCAAAGGAGAAGTTCCTTCTAAGGGCCAGCAAGAAGATGAAAATAAAAAACAATCAAAAGAGTCAGAAACATTCATGAGTGGAAGAGTAACATGGCTGAAGACAGGGCTCCTTCAGACTTCACAACATGCTCTCAGAGGCACCTACTACTCTGCCAGGTACTCAGTAATTTGGAGGATCCTGGGTCATTTGTTGGATACAAGAAACCATAGCCAGAGTCACCTGTGGGTATGGACCTTGCTGAACAATTCTAGGCTACCTTACCGAAGACTGACTTGCAAAGTTGTTTACAGCTTCCGTATAAGAGAGAGATCTGCCAGAGAGAAGTCAAAGCTTTCGCATTTAGACTGTTCATTTGCTTCTCTGAGCCTCTCCATTGGGATGGGATTTCAAGGAATTCCTGCCTCAGAGTACTCTGCAGCTCTGCAGTGGCCTGTCCAAGGAAGGCACCTTTGCAATGGAAGGCTGCATTGCTTGAGACAGGCATCCAGGTAGCAGGCACTGCCATGCCGAGGTGCTTGTGCTTCCAGAAGCCATTATTTCAAAGGAAACAGTAGTTAGAAAAGGCGGCAAAGGGGGAAGGAGATATCAGTTGCTCCAAGAGTTTACAGGCAATGGTGATGACTTCAGAACCTTCTGCTTCAGCTCCAATAAACATTAAAACTTTAAAAATTAACAGTAAGAAGGAAAGAAAATGATTGGTTTAAGTAACAAGACAGGTCATAAGGAAATTTAAAAGCTAAAAATTAGGCCACTGAAGTCAAATATTTACAGTGAGTTTTTTTTGTTTTGTTTTGTTTTTTTTTATCTAGGCATAAAAAGGCTCCTTGCTATCCACCCTCCTGCTACAGCAGCTAAAAATCTTCATTGAAATGCAGTGACTATTCTTCTCTGGGCCCACTACCACAGCCTGCTTCCTGGCTTTACCTAACCTGGATTATCTCTGTCCATTTGAAGTCAATACAAACCATCACATTAGCTAAGTCAGAACAAAGGAGTCTGAAAGGGTGTGACTTTCAAGCAGGTCAGTGGTATGAAGCAAGATGGAAACCAAGAAAAGGAAGCTATTCCTAGAACAGCTATCATATGATCATCAAAGGTAAGACACTCTCCATTGGGTTATCTTGGGGAAAGGCTAACTAGACTTAAAAATTGGACCAGTGACTGAAATTAAGGCATACAAAGGAAACTTAGAGTCTTCTCTTTTCATTTATGAGCAACACTCTTTGCAATAGCATAGGGTAACCACACATTCTCATCCAATCAACTCTTGCATATAGTATAAAAATCAGGATGGAAGGTTACATTCCTAGTTAGTCAGCCCAGTTTTCAGTTCAACGTAAAGAAGCAGGAGACTCGAAGGCTTCTGGAAATGTGGCTGCTGTCTGAAGGTCAACTTTTTCTTTAGCCTACCTGGAACTACATATAGTTTGAGTTTTATAAGTATCATGGTCCTAATTATAGCAAAGTAAATGGCTCTTCTCACTGAAATTTGACAGGTAAGAAGGTAGATGTTTGTGGTTTGAAGAATTGTAAATAACTGTCAAAATTATGCAAAAGAATGTATATGCGTATGTATGTATGTGGCATACCCATAGATGTAGACATGCGGCAAAGTGGAATTGATTCTCGAGGGGCCATTAGCTATTTATTTTATTCCTTTAAAGCAGTGCCTTGCAATTCAATAACACACTGTGAAACTAGGTAAGGGGGATGTTTTTTGTCACTCAGTGTGTCACGGTATAATTTTACCTATCATTATTTCAGCTGAAGGTGGCATTTAGGAGTTCATTAGTGATTAATAGAGCCCTCCATTGCTCAAAGATGATCTGAGATATTTAAAGAAAGCATTTAGTTTAGATTGATGGCTTTTCCCTCCTCACAATGAGTCTAAAACAAACAAACCCAAAAAGTTAAGGGGTCTTCTATTGAGAAGAGCATGTTCTTTGTAAGTTTGCCACCAAACTACAAGCAGAAAAGACTGGAAGTCACAGTTATCTCTCCCAGCAAGTTTCAGTTCTCTGTCAAATAGCACGGGCGAGGCTGGAGTGGAGTCCCCTTATCTCTCATTGTGGGGACCGTGCCCTGAAGATTGGGTCTGGTGTTTATGCCTGCTTGGTGTCATTCAGGTGCTAAAAAGTGGAATAAATATGCGTACTTCGTTAGGAGGGCATTAGGATGACCCATCTTGGCATATTTTATGATACTCCCCACTAGACCCTGATTACTTTGTGAGGTTGGCATTCAAGTCATACCGGTTGGCTTTTGATAGCACTTGCCAACTTCCTTTGAGCATGTGATTAATCAGTACAATAAAAATGGGGCTCTCTAAAATGCAGGACTTATGCCCGGGAAGGATCTTAAAACTTTCATTCCTTTATCAGTCATTCAAGACAGTTTTAGTGGCTTGTTACTGAAATGTATTTTAGGAAATCTCCTATCTAATCAGTGTGCTGCCATCTCTGGGGAGAGAGGCATCTTTTGATTTTCATGAAGTTTCTTTTTTTTCAAAATGAGGATGCAGTGTTTTCTCCTTAGTAATATTGTCAGGTAACTTTTGATACTAATAGAGAGAATCCAGTAACAGCTGAGAAATCTTAAGCCAAATTAACTTTAAAAGCCTCTTGATGAATCTGAATTAATGTGGACAAGGTTTTTCTATATGTCCCTGCAGTGGGGATTTTTGGGAACTGCATACCAAAAAGCTGATGGTCTTTAATTGTTTTTATTAATCCACTCATTTAACTCAGCTCAGTGTGCCAGGTACTGTGATAAACAAAAAAGACCAATCCTTTAAATAGTCACAGTTTAGTTGTGGAAAAATGTGTACAGCTGTGTGGAAAGCATGAACTCATAAAACAATCTCATTTAACAACGAGTTTAAAGGGGGAGAAGAAATGTACGCCCAGGAACTCAACTATTCAGCACTTAAAACCCCATTTTGGCAAACACCTTCGTAAAAATCTTGGTTCAGTGGTAGAGATTCTAAACGAAGAAGTGGCAAATGCAGACCAGCTGCTACTGGAATAAAAAGTGATTGCCGTAGAGCAGAGGGGCCAAGTCAGACCGTGATTTTCTCAGTCATACCCATTAAAAGTTACCATTTTGTCCTTCCACAGAACTGGACGATCTGAATGTGAAACTATACATCCTTAAATTGTTTTCTTACTGTATCTTAGCGTATTACTTCTCCCGTTTCTCTCTTCCTTCCCACCCCTCTCACGTCCAACACCCTTCCACCCAAATTCATTGCTCGTCTTCTTTAATCATAGTTGTTATATAGCTACATAAATGAATCAACATGTAAATACAACTTGCAAAATTCTTTCAGTGTTGCCTCTCTGTTTTATCCCTGGAGGAAGATTAATTTTCTCTCTCTTTCAGTAGTTGTTAATTGCCTGTAGCTTTTCATCTAGGGCTGAGCCCCATGAGATTTCTCCCATTTTAAGATGTCAACTGGTGTTTGGCTTGTTTGGGTCTTATTAACAAAGCCATATTGTTATATTTCAGAGTGCAGCTTCCCTGTCATAGCTATAAGACACTATCTTGCGGCACACTTTCGTGGCCTTTGGCTCTTAGAATTTTCTCACTCCCCTCCTCTGTGATGTTTCATGAGCAGTGTGTGCTAGAGTTTTGTTGTACATGTATAGTTGGCTGGGCACCCTCTGTATTTCCACTTATGACTTTATGTAATGGCCTCATATTACCGCAAAGGGAGTTTCTGATGCGTGGGTATAAAGGAATAATTAAAATTTAGCTAAATTTTTTAACAATAATTCAACCCCTCCCTTTTTTGTTACAAAACTGGATTTTTTTAAAACAGTGTCACATTTGCGAGTCCATGAGCTATCATGCAATCTTCATACGGAAACTAAGTATACTATCCTCATCAGCAAGATCGGATTTTGGTTCCTAAGGATGCCTTTTACAGAATCCTATGTAGTATGATAAAGTTGCTTGCTGTTTCTGCACCAAGGCAGAAACAAAGCCACCCTGGGTTTCCATTCCTATTGAAACCTCTCAGAGAAGAGAGACATGTAAGAAGAACCAAGATGCCACGAGCTGCCATAAAGGACTTACAAGTAGCTGGCATTCAGCTAAAGCATTAACTGGCGTAGAGTCAAAATGCAGCCATGTGCCCCTTTTAAAAGACCTCTTTGTAGTTATCTCCATTCTTGGGTTTGGCTATACCAATAGGTGATTGTGTTTAATGGGAGATTGTTTTTAATGTCCACATATATCAACATTTCTCAGAGTCTCCTCTAATAGACAAGCTCTTCGTGAAAACGTGCTTGTATGCAAAATTTTAGTACAATTTACTTATTTGCCTTTTTACCCCAGCATTCTTAGGTCGAAACCTTGGAGTCTTATGTGAGCTGCACCCAAATATGCGCTTTAACCAGCACAGCTAAAATGAGCACTGGATAGAATAAAATTCAAGAGGTAGAAAACTCAGCTTGCGCTCACAACCCTCACTGGATAGTAAAGGATGACATAGAAACAGCTAGCTGCTCTGGAGTGAAAAGAAGCCCTCAACAGATAACCTAGGTGGATGGCGATGGAGACTAATGCTTCCTCGACAACGCATACTATTTACGTTTCTCTGTTTCTGCACATTTTGAGGTATTGACTTCCTTGGTTCTTTTAATTCACAGTTGCCCAAGCAAATGTTGGGGCAAAGATAGAAGGGGGTGGTCAGGATCCTGAGTTATAGTGATGTATCTATGGAGAAAGATCACCCAGAAACAAAAAGAATGTTGAGAATGATGGTCCTTGTTTGCAACGCCTTAGTGGAAATTTCAGCTTTGGGAAAAGGAGAGTTTGGAGTCCTTTTTACACAAAGTCCTTAATTTATCATTTGTTGTTTAAGTGGAAGGCTGAGCCAAATGTAGTGGCATTTTCTGTAATCTTAGCAATAAAAAGATCGAAGTGGGAGGATTGCTAGAAAGCCGGCAGGTCTAGGTTACATAACAGATTTGAAGCCAGCCTGAGATATAGAGTAAGAAACTTTCTCAGTAAAAGAAAAAAAAAATGGAGAAAGGAAAACATAAAAAGATGGCTGAGTCCTGCTGTCTCTAGTGTCCAGAGGCTGAAAAACTCTATTTTCTTGATGTTCTATAGTAAAAGCTATGCAACTGCAAATTTTCCATAAGCTTAGAATTTCTAGGAGGCCATTTTGGAAGTCAGATTCCTAATGGTAAGTATGGAGTTATTAAAAGGCATAGGCGTAAGGCCAGTGAGATGGTCCCACTGGGAAGGTGTTACTGAAGTTGTGAGAAGTGGAGTTCACTTCCAGGAACCCAAACAAATCATGGCAGGTGTGGAGCTGCATTCCTGAAACGCTGGTGGTGTAAAGTCCCCAGAAGAAAGACTAATCTAAAGAGTCTGAATGATCAGTTATGGATTCAGAAAGAAGCAAGCAAGACATCTGACATCCAAATTTGGAGGCTCAGGCCTCCAAATTCATGTTCACCCCTACATAATGTGAAAATGTATATGCAGAGGCATCCATGTCATCTACAGACACATGTTTTTAAATAAACATTTATAAAAAATATGTACAGTGGTCTCTTTACCCTCTACCTGGTGATTGACTTAGATGAAGATGTTTTCACTGGTAGATTCTCTCCCTGTCCATTTACACCCAGTTACCATTAAGAAATTATTAGCTCCTGTGTCTGATTTGTATTTAGAAAGTATGGAAAAAAGGAAGTAATCTTCTCAAAGAGACATGTGGATTTTCAAAGGAAAGAAGCAAGGATGGTATGGTCCACACACACACATACACACACTCACACATGCACACATGCATGCAAGCATACACACACACACACACACACACACACACACACACACACACACATACCTAGGATTAACGCACAGGTCCAGAGACAAGCCTGGAGAAATCACAACTCAGCCAAGGCTGCCGTTTATAATCAAGTCACCACTCTGAACAAAGCTTAGAAGGAAAAGCCTGGCTTTTGTGCCTGGTTAAATTATTATATTCTAAAATCAGAATTTGGTAAAATTATAGGGAAACCATCTACTACTAACTATCATCAGCTCTCTGCTCTTTTGAATCCGTTTTTCAAAACTATATAAGACAGCAAAGAATATAGTAGGAATGTGTCCAGGGAATATATGAATGCATGGAGGAATTGAATGGAAATGATAAAGATCACTCATTCTGCTTTATTGAAATGACTAAATATGAAATAGAGTGGAGAATGGTAGATGGATTCTAATAGCAATTGAATTGGCACTTAGGTGAATTAGTTACCTTATCTGCCTTGCCACAATTCAAAACTCCCCAGAGTGTTTTCTCTCAATCCACATCATATTAATTGTGCCTCTCCTCCACCATATTGCTTCCTTATTATGTGAGGAACCAACTAGATATCCTAATGAGGTTCAAAAAGTTGCTATTTGTCCAATGGGAAAATGGCATCCCTGTCTCCATGACACAAGAAACCATTAACATACATGCTGCAGCTAAGAGGCTTTCACCCCTGCCTCATGGAAGAAGAACGGCCTCAGTTAAACTCTTTCATTCTGCTTTCTCTGTCTGGAGGGAAACCTTGGAGCTTAATTCCTGTTATTCTTATCTTAAAAAGTGTTTGCAAATGAACAAGGCAAGGTGTGTGTGTGTGTGTGTGTGTGTGTGTGTGTGTGTGTGTGTGTGTCTGAGAGAGAGAGAGAGAGAGAGAGAGAGAGAGAGAGAGAGAGAGAGAGAGTAATGAAAGGTGATGTACATTCATCTCCATAGGTCGCACCTGGTGCAGGTTTTATGGAACACCTGCAGATATATCAACTGAAGTGGATTTTTGTTAGAGAAATTTTGCTATTAAAGTATTTTTATTTCACCTCATTGCTTCAATTTACGGAGAATGGAAAACTATTGATCTAGATTTTCCAACCAATCAAATTCTTATGTCTCTAATTGTCATTCTTTCTCTGGATTAGGAAATAAAATGACAGATGCTTCCTACTACAGATACATTCTTTTCAACCACCAACTAGTGTTTCGTTTGGTTTAATTTTAATATCAGTCAATGGATTAGAGGAATGAGGATTTCGGTAGTTGAAATTTTCTTTCTCATCTGCGGCTGAGTAACTCCAGAAAGAAGAGTACAAAGGCGGTGAGGGGCTTCTAACTAGGTTTAACCTATGGCACATCGTCAAATCAATCACCAGATGAGATAACAGGAGTAGGCTCACTGAGCCCCTTTTCTATATACATTTCATTCCCATCTGCTATTAGTCTTATTCACTGCCACAGTGACACCATA
Source organism: Microtus pennsylvanicus (assembly GCF_037038515.1). Taxonomy (NCBI): domain Eukaryota; kingdom Metazoa; phylum Chordata; class Mammalia; order Rodentia; family Cricetidae; genus Microtus; species Microtus pennsylvanicus. The sequence goes on from NC_134592.1 coordinate 63,322,584, forward strand.
GGCCTGTGAGCATGATGAAGACTTGGACCTCAGGATCAAGGGCTAACTGTTCTAGGCTACAGAATGTTTCCTGTGTTCAACCATTAAAGCAATAGCTCTGAGTATCAACCATCTTTTCTCTCTAGTCATACAGTAGGTGGCCAAGTAATACTCGGACTGCTGTTGGCAGTCTGATGACAAATTATACTTCAGGAAACACTGCCTTAGGTAGCAGATACTGGAGAAATGGCAGACAGGAACACACTAGTGTAAAACCTCTAGATTCTCTAGATTCTACAGTTAGCTTCAGTCAAGGAGTTTCAGATGGAGTTAAGCCCATGTATTTGGTTTCCAAATTATTATGTATCAAAGCACAGATAGATTCAACTGTGAGGTTGTGTATACTCTGCTCATAAAATAAAAGATTCATATTAACCAAACAAGTATTTTTAGAACAAAAAGCAATCATTTCAAGATTCAATTTATTTCTGACATCTTCAAAATGTTGCTGAACATTTTAGGATGACTTCAAATATAATGTACTGTTTTTGGCATTGTTTTCATGAAAGTCTGATCCTCCCTGAAGTAAAAATGTGATCCTGATCTACCTAATTTGATCATCTCTATTTATTAAATTAGTATATTGTTAACTAAATCTACATTCTTACTTAGTCTTGATGGGCATGACAGCAATTTCACAGGCTTCAAAGAGAAGAAAACTGTTAATATATAGAAGTAGCGGTTTAACACTAGCTCTGTGATTTAACTAATGGAACAAGGCTGTAAATGGCAGCAAAACAGGAAAAACCCATGCATTACTGTAAAAAAAAAAAGAAGTTAAGATGGATAAAATGCATTAAGTCCTACAAATGAGAAAGAAAAAAGTTGTAAGAAAAATCTTAAATTCTAGTGCAGAAAAATCAGCTTAGTGAAAATTGAAAATGCATGTAATAAAACTAATTCAAGCAGGATATTAATCTTGTGTAAAAAAAGATAAAAGCATGTTAAAGCCTGATTGTAAAATATTAATGTGCTAAACCATCATAAAACTTCACATATGCCCTTTAGCGATAGTATTGTTAATGATGATAAAAACTTATTTGCAAATTCTTCTTTTATGAAGTCTGGAAACAGAAAATCTGAAAAATGAAGACTAATGCAGTCATCCACTGCACGTAGGAGACGGGGAATTATGGGGTAATGAGGTCTAAGGTGATTGCTCTCCTGAAATTTAATTGTAGTGCAGATCAAGGGCCTGATGCAGTCTCTGGGATGACTCAAACTGATCTGGGTGTGCACCATGGTAATACTGGTGTATTCCTCATTTTCCTCCATGAGCTTGCTTGGGTTTAGAGAGCGTCTGTTATAATACTTACTTTGGTTCACTGAATACCTTCAGAACCTTATTTTCCACTTCCCTTTTCCTAAGAAGACCTGCTAAATAACAATACAGATGGAATGTACATCAACCCTATCTCTACTTTTGCACTACTATGCTACAGATTTCTGAATTTTCAAGCCACATTGAAAATGTTCTGCATAACTGGAGGAAGCAAAATAGCAGGAAATGGCAAACAAAGGATGGATGCAAATCACTCTGGTTAAACATAAATGCTCACTGTGACCCTTAGAAACCTGATGTTGGTTAGTGTAATAATAATAATTATTATTATTGCTAATATCATCATTATTGTTGGTGGTGGTAGTTATTATTGTTGAGATGGGGTCTCACTCTTTCCCTGACTGGCTTGAAACTCACTATGTAGCTCAGCCTGGTTTCAGATTCATAGATTTCTGCCTGTATTTGCTTTCTGAGTCCTGGGATTAAAGGCATTTGCCATCACGCCCAGCATCTTTGAAGAATTTTTAAACAGATGCAGCTCATATTTAAAATATAACTTCAAGATTCTCCTGTTTTGTGGCATGTCATTGTGTAATTTATTTTACTTTGTACATATCAGTGTTGTGCAGCATGTATGTGTGCTACATGCCTGTCTGGTAGCTGTGGAGGTCAGAAGAAGGTGTCAGATCCCCTGGAACTGGAGTAATGGATGGTTGTGAGCCTTCATGTAGGTGCTGAGAAATTGGATCCAGTTCTGCTGCAAGAGCAGCAAGTGCTTTTAATCACTTCAACCTTCATATCATTATTTAAAGTATAGTCTAGTTAGAAATAGATTAATGGCTATATCCTTTGTAGCTGAGTTTATAAACTCTCAATTTAGGGCTCAGGGATATAGGTCAGTGCCAGCGTGTTTGCTTAGCATGGATGAGGAACTGAGTGCAATCTCATATCCATCATCAACGTGATAGTGACATATGAAATGATCTTTCTCGGACTTATTGCCATGTACCTTTTTTCTACTATTTACCTCAATTTTATTTAACCTTTCCCACGGTTATCTCTGATTCCTCCTTTTATCTCCTTTAATGTCATCACCCTGTCAGTCTAAAAGACTTGATGAGGAACAAAGGGAAAGAAGCTATGCCTCATCATTACCTTCACAGTCTGCTTTTCCACCCTAGTGGGGTTTGTTCTTAAAGATCTGGATGACCTTAAACAGCCTAACACAGCAGAGGGAACCTAGAATCTAGGACAAAAACTCATAAGATGCATAGTGTGAACATTTCTGAGAAGAAACATCTGACACTGTGCCAGCTACTGTCCTCATTATCGTAAACAAATGCACGACAATACACAACTCAGGGGAGGAAAGGATGTTCTGAGTCTCCATTTGAGAGGGAAGAGGTCATGGTGACTGGAAGGCAGAGTTCAGCTTATGGTATCAGGAACACAGGTGTCAGGGACTCCTTACAATCCTGGCAGAACGGAAAGGTGAGAGAGACTAATGCTGGGAGTTTTTCTTTGCATTTTAGTCAGCTCGGGACCTCAACACATCAAATCGATGGTCTCATTCACATTTGGGGTGGGTCTCCCCTCATCACTTAAGCTCTGAAAACCTCTTTAAACACACATCTACAGTTGTGTTTAAGAGGTGACTCTAAAACTAATTGCATTGATGAGGAAGATGAAACACCATGGATGCCTAACTGGACTTACTGTACAGAGCCAGGTACCATATCAACAGACACTTTCCGGGGAGTATGGAGCTGGTTATACTACCCTTGAAAGGAAGAGAAGTAAGCATCGTAGCCTTTCATTGATTTAATTAAACCTTTAGAACAAAAGGCAGAGGGAGCTCAGAATAAATATTTATATCACTGGGTTTACTGTCTAAGTTTTGTGTTCTTATATATATTATAACTGCTTGTGACTGATTTGTCTACTAATTGTTGTTTGAAACTCTAGTGCATGGGTACACCAAGTCAACCACTAGTCTGTAATTGGTTTAATTAGAGATAAGTCTCAATAAAACATGATTTGCTTGAACAAGCGTTAGACATGATCCTGTGGTCATGACACACTGAATGCTCTTTGGATTAGAACATCTATAAATGTAAGTCTTCTTAAAGTGATAAAATGTTTCTTGATTGGATCAGGAAGTTACTTGGATATGAGAGATTAGATTTAACTGGCAAAATAACTGGTGAAGTGTATTTATTTATTTTGTATGGTAAGACTTTCAAACTTGGCAGCTTAGAGAGCACACACAGACATTAACCTCGGTTTTCCACTCGACAGCATAAGGTTAGCTTCCATTTGTTCTTTTTACAGGATTTATGACTTAAGGAACAGTAAGACTGGAGCAACTTGATTACAGCCCTGAATTTCTTCTTTGGATTGGATTTTAGAGTGTCTCTTGTGGAAGACATCATGGCTGCTTCACCAATGTACCACTGATAATGGGATCTTATACTGGCATGATACAGTTTAGCAAAGTTTTGAAAACTGAAGACTACATGACACTGAATTATGACCCGTCCTGTGGGAGTCTCTAATGCTTCACTTGGCAGGACTTCCCAAAGCAATTTCACATACCTCCTTTAGAGTTGATTCTCTAAATGCTGCCAAACAGATCACACCAAATGCAGCCAGGGAAATTGGACAAAACACACAATAACCTTGCAGTTGAGTTTCCTTTTGTGAGAAAAAATAATTAGTTCTGCCTGTACTAAGTCACAGGATGACTCTGTGGCTTATGTGAGATATGTATCTCAAGTCTTCCCAAGGTTTTAAGCTCCACACAGATATCAAATACTATTCTTGTGGAAACTGGCATCCCAACATATCTTTTATTTTAGACAGCATTAATATAATGAAGTAAAATACCAAACATTCTCTGAAGCAATATTTTATTGTGGTTTGAAAATGTAAGCTATTTGGGAGATCTTTCATGAAATTTTAATTGTAACTTATAGACCATGAAAATCAAAGGTTTTATTTAAAATTTTTCTTCATATTGATGAGATTGAAACCATTTTATTCTCTGAAGAAAATATATTACTTTTCCATTAAGCAGAGTATTCCTCATTATTCTATATCAAGGCTCAAAAAAGTGTTTATGATCCGGAGCACATTGCTGTTTTCTAAGACATCTTTTAATATAAATGTTCAAAAACTGAAAACCATTTATTCAAATATTATCATTTTCATCATAATATTTGCATTATTTATATTTATTTTTTGAGTTTCATTGAACGGTTTCGTTCCTTAATCTGGAAAATTTGTTTAAAAAATAAATAGTTGAATAAAATATGTGGAGGCTAATGCAAATGACTAGATTTTCATAAGGTAACAATGAGAAAGTAGACAGGCAAATTTTAATTTTTTTAATTAATAGTCAGAAGGAAACACAAGAGCAAATGTTAAAAACTTTTCTTTTTAGACACTGGATACCTATTTTGAAGTCTTAGAAAAAGAACCATACCAAAGAAGACATCAGTTACATACCTCTTTGTTCAAAAGTTATCATTTCCCGGCAAAAGATAACCAACCCATTGCCCTATCAGTGAACCAATAGACAGAAGAACACAGAAGATATTGCAATCATAAAAGAAGAACATTTTAAAAATTATTGTTTGTGCCCCTCTTGTGCCATTCACAATCAAATTTCTTCATTACATGTAGTATATTGAATGAAATATTATTATTAGGGAGAACATCAATTCGGTACTTCACAGCTTTGACATGTCTCCCTTGTTAAAGGCTAATGGATGCTTCAAAGAGCAAAACTCCTTCAGAATCTCACCATTATTTAACACTGTGGTTGCCTCTTTATTGTTCTACTGCTCTCAATGACACCTTGTTCTCTGCCTCCTTGTTTGTCCTTTGAGGAGTGAGTGCCCTTCCTGTGCTTGAAGATCAAATGTTTGTTTGACTGGGGGCTCTTGTCTTTTTCTTTGGTTACAGGATTCTTCTCTGGGAAATCTAAGTCAACGTTTATGCTGATTACTCCAGATCTAGCACAAACTTCTTGCTGACTTTAGGACTCAGAAAGCCCAATTGCCCGAGGATATGTGTGTATTCCTACCCTGTTCCAAATTTAATATGTTCAAAGGTGAATTTGAAATCTTTTTATCAGCTCCAACTTTTCCTATACTTTTCTTCTTCAGTTCAATAAATGAAACTTGATGAATTCTTAGGCTTTACCTGTTACTCTTTATTTTGTTATAAATAGCAATTCTAAAGCAAAAGAAATTTCTATAATTACAGTAGCCATATGTACATATATCTACATATATATTCATATTTATTATTATTAAGACTGTTTCCTAGTTTTCTACCAAGAAGGTTAAAATGATACCATCTTATCTCACCAGAAGTCTTCATGACATTCTGTTTTTCTTCAGTCCAATAAAGAGCATACTTGTCATGGAATGTATTCCGCTCTTTTTGAGGACAGTCAGATTTACAACTTTCTGGTTTACTATTTCATGTTCCCTGTGGTTGGAATGGTGTAGCCTGAAATAAAAGCAGAGCTAGCAATGCCCCGAATGGCTTAAGGAAGAGAGTACACAACTTTCTAGATCTAGCCCATTTTCACAGGTTTTAACACTACTTAAATTAAGGACTTCCTAATGTATATTAATTGAATTTTAGCTTTTATTAGATTTCCCATCAGATCATGTTGTAAGTAAGAAACTATAATTAGAATATGTATAAATGAGCTAAATGGTTCCCCCATTATAAACTTTTTTAAAAAAATATTTATTTATTTGTTATGTATACAATATTCTGTCTGTGTGTATGTCTGCAGGCCAGAAGAGGTCACCAGACCTCATTACAGGTGGTTGTGAGCCACCATGTGGTTGCCTGGAGTTGAACTCAGAACCTTTGGAAGAGCAGGCAATGCTCTTAACCACTGACACATCTCTCCAGCCCCCCCCCCCCATTATAAACTTAAAAGACAAACATGGAGTATTTCTTGGCATTGCTCCTAAGGGTTAATAGAAACTTGGAATTCCTCTCCACCATCATGGATATTATCCAAAATTCTGCTATAATAAGATAGATGTGTAGTTGGGGTGTAAAGAGAATTGCCAGTAAGCTGTTTGTGTATCAAAACTTGTACGGATACAGAGAAGATAAATAAAGAAAAAATAATGATCACATTCTTAGTCATCAATAGAAAGCAAATGATACACAAAGCATATACAGATGCAGCTAAAGTTCGAAACAGAGTCTAAAATTAGGATTACTACTCACCAATTTGATGTATGACAGAAGCTGAAGAAAAGCATCAATGCGATGACTACTGATCCTTAAAAAGATACAGTGATTTTCTAGACAAGAAAATAGATATCTGAAAATTTCATGATTTACCCAAATTTGACCAGGTCAATATTTAAACCTAATTCCATCTGTTTCTGCATAAATTACCTACTATTTCTATCATTAATAAGAAAGAAATAATTTTTATGTGTTCAAAATTAGTGAATTGAATCATCTTTTTGGAGTCACAAAGGAATGCTTATAGTGATGAAGTCATTTGTATTTGTGTTCAAAGAGTATCATAGAGTAGGGTGCTGGAAAAGAGGTAGGTAGGTATGCTTAGTACAAAGAATTGTGAGCCAGCCATCAAAATGGAAAGGGACCAGAGCATCCAGAAAGTAGAAACTTGTTTGCTTTTGTTGCATGTTAAGTCAAGAGTGGGACCAGTTTATAAAGAGAATGAATCTGAACTTAATTCAATGTCCTACAGGGAGCCGTGTCAGTTTTCTGAGAAGCATAGTTATTGACATGTAATTGTATTCTAGGATGATTAACCTGACATTAGAATATGAAATGAACAGATATGTGGGAGAGGAAATTGAAAGAGATCATTGTAAACAGTTATTGAAGTATGTGGATAGTGACCTGAGACAGATCAGTGGGAGCAACAATAGAGAGGAGAGAATGTACTTCTCTCTCGTAACCCTCCCAAAGCTTAAAAGCTAATCATAGTTGAGCCACAAAAATAAACTGCAGCTTGATTTGTTGGAGCAACCTTTTGTCCTAGCACTCAGGAAGGAGAATCAGGAGTTCAAAGTCATCTTCGGTTACAAAACAAATTTGACATTGGTATGAGCTGCATAAGACTATGTCTCACAGAATTAAACAGCAAGAACAAAATTGACTATGTTTTGAAATGTGGTTGTTCTGAAGCCTGCAGTTTGGGGAGCACAATGTTTCCATTTCGATTCAAACACCTTTCTTTTTTTCTGTTTTCTTTTTTCTTTTTCTCCCTTTTTTTTCCCTTGAGGTAGGGTCTCACTCCAATCCAAATGACCTGAAGTTTATTCTGTATACTAGGCCGGTCAAACTTACAGTGAACCTTTTATCATAGCCTTCTGGATGCTAGTATTATAGGCATGACCCACCATAACCAGCCCAAACTACTTTTAATACACAACCTCCACCCGTTCTTGAAAAATATATAACTGGAATAATATCTTATGCATTCTAAGTGCTAAGTCACTCCTTAAATTACATGGATCGTATAGGGAACTTATCCACCTACTCTGTCATACATTCAGGCTTTTGGGTAAATCTTAGCTTTGTTAGAGTAACTTAAATTTTAAGTTCTTTGATTTATTATCTATTTTTACTATTTCTACACTCTAGATTTGATAAAAGATTTTAGATTTATGAAGATTTTCCTGTTTTGAGAAGTCTCTAACAGTAAGTATGTGCCTGACTTTTCTTGGCTCTTGCATAACATATTGAAAAAGCTACTGGCGTGAAAGTCCTCCAGACAACAAACAGCCCTCTCTCCTCCTGACAGTAGGGGCTCTTTGATTCCTGTCTCTTTGTAGTTTCATAGAGCTGCTTTATACCCTCAGTGGGAGCTAGATTGTTTGGATATGTGGATGTGCCTAGGAGTTTGGCAGAAGACAGGCTCTTCTTCCAGTAGTGTGTCCTCTGCCGCAAACATGAGTACATATTTAAACACAAATTATACTCCAGAACCAGAAGGACAAAGAGTAAGCACCGGGTATGTTAGGGAATGAGGTTGTAAAATACAGCCACTTTATTTTAGCTAACGTTCTGTTGGAGATTTCTTAAGACCTACCTTGGTATAAAGGTGTAAAAACTACAAAGCAAAACTTTACTAGTGAAGGAAGGATGTAAGGTACAGAATCAGCAAGCAGTTGGATCTTACAAAGCAGGTGTTTCCTTTATTATGTCTGGGGGCCATGGGTCATAAAAAAGGAGCATGTAGTGTATAGCTTATGGTGAAGGAAATAACAGCTTCCTATGGCATGATTTTAGTGTTCTGGACACTATAAAGGGAAAAGCAACGGGTGCTGGTCAAGAGGCAAAGCCCTCTGCCTCCATCCGCAAATACTTAGCACATAAATAGGCACTAAAGGAAACTGGAGCTCCTGTCAAGTGAAGATGTGCTGAGGACTCTGAGACACACAGGCACTGAAACCATACAAGCACACGGTACGTTGTGTTTCGAACACACACTGAACACAAACAACATGCCACTTTTAAGTTATACCTAGAACAGTAAATTTCTGAAGATGTTTTCACTAAATAGAAATATATTCATGAAAAGTCTGGAAGAGGGGCAGCCGACTGGAATCCCGACAGAGACCAGATCTTAGTTTCACTTCACTAGAATGGGGACAGAGCTGACCAAGTAGGTCTCATGAAAACCACAATTTAGGAATGAGCATCAGCAAGCATCCCCACAAGCCCTTCTTTTACCTCAGGAGGCCCCCAAAGCTCCTCTGCGAGCTCAGTAGTTACCCCCTTGACTTCTCCGGGCTAAAGATAGTTTTCCCTATCCTGTTGGTCCCTAACCACTTCTACCTTCCACCATTCAGACTCCATATGAATCTTTCCTCCACCAATCAGCCCCAGATTAATCCCTCATCTCTGGAATTCCCGTAAGTAACTCCATTTAAAAGGAGCTCGTGACCTTCTTTGAAGGTTGCCAAGTGCCACCCCAATGTTGAAATTAATAAAGCACTCTTGTTATATGTGGTTGTTGGTCTTCTTTGGGAGCTTCCATAGGAACCTACCAATTGGTGTATTGGGAAGGCACCCACAGAACCTCTCCTAGCACGTTGAGTGTCTGATAACCCCACTGGCTGGTAAGTAAAGTGAGCTTTCTTTGTCTTGGTCAGTTCTGTTCCTTATTCTGTGGTCTATGGTTTTTTTGCCTCTTGGAGGCTTGAGCTAACTGAATCTGGAGGCTGAGGTTTACCTGGCAGAAATGCTAGAGGCACCTCCACCATGTGGTTGTCAACAGATGTCTTAGACTCATTTTGTAGGGACAGCTGGGTCCCATTGGTCAAACTGGGACAGCAGGTCCCTTTAGTTGAATAAGGAACACAGGTTGTGCCTGTTGCAAAATGGAATTCCCCAAGGAGTTCTGGTTCCTGGTTTATTTATCCTGTGTTTGTACCAGTTTATTTCTGTCAGTGTTTTTTATTTGTGTTGTGTTCTGTTTTGTTTTGTTTTTCAGGATACTAACTGCCAGGCAGGCAATCTGTGTCTGCAAGTTGCCCATGTGAAAGGATTCTGATCTCCCTGCTCCCTTCCTTCCTGAGCCAGGTTCTTCACTGTGTACCAAGGTCCTTGCTCCCAGTTACTGCCCCTTAACCCTGTCCTGTTCTGACACTCCCTAAGAAAAATGATCCTTTCGTTTTTTAAAAAAAAATTTAAAAAATGTGAGGATTTTGTTCATTTAGGTTCATGGGTTATAAATATTTGTCATCATTTAGAAAGACTAGTTACAAATTATCATTGGTTAGGATAAAAAAAAAAGCTACTGTTAGTCTCAGATGTTTCCTGTTGGTACAGGTTTGTTTGTAAAGTTATTTCTGCTATGGTATATGTATGTTTCTCTTCTTATTTGAGGTGTTATAGTGAGTATTATAGGCATACAACATTCTAGACTACTAAAGGAAACCACAAGAAGGACTTCGGTAAAAGTCTCCATTTGTCTGGGGATAAAAGGCAGTGAAGTGAAATAATAAAGAGAAGAGAAGGTTGTCTGAAATAAGAATGTCTGGATGAACCAGAGGAGGAGAGATAGGAGCGGAGGAGTATAGTTGTAGGAGGCCAGAGGAGGTATGAGATTTGAGCATGTTATGCTGATTCTGGTTGGCTTTCTTCATTTTAAAAAAAAATCAAAGCTGATTCACCACAAAATATATGTGTTGGGAATGGGGTCATACTCTTATAGAAAAGAGGGGGACAGATCACTGCCTACTACACCACTGTACCTTGTCTTTCTTTCTCCAGGCAACTTAGAGGAGGAGTTCTTTTCTGTCCTACCACCTTACTTGCAGGGACCCCAGGATGAGAGGTTCTGGAGGGCAGAAAGGGAGGGGTGGAGGAGTCCCCCCCCCCGATATATGCATGCATTCTCAGAGAGAGGAGCTGCCTGATGGCTCTTCCATTGTGAATTGTGGACCAACCTGACACTGAGGACAAGAATCAGTTAGTTCATTAGCTTTTTGCCACTAGCACTCTTTGTAATTAGAAATTACAAATTCTAAGTTTTTTGAGAAGCCTGCAAGGCTGCTCGACCTGTTGGATTCTGTCTTTTCACTCAGCAGACCACATGCAATGATTGTTTCCAACTGCTCCAGGTCCTCTTCACTTCTGAGGAGAGGGACCAGATCAGAACAGAGGCTTGGAAATTGGTTGCAGGCCCAGATGGAAGACCAGCCACCAGTGCGGACCTCATTAATATTGGGTTTCCTGTGATGTGACCCAGTTGAGATTTCAGCATGGACCAAGGTAGGGAGAAGCTGAGAGTCTACCATCAGACTCTGGTGGGGGATCTCTGGACTGCCTCGAGGCAGCCTACATATTTGTCTAAAATTAGTCAGGAAGCCAGCAGCCTGAAGAAATACCAGGAGCATTCCTAGAAAGGCTGATAGAACCTTATAAGAACTATACACCCTTGGATTCTGGAGCATCAGAGAACTGGTGTGGAGTCAGCCTGGTTTTTGTCAACCAGTCAGCACCAGATATCTTCCATAAGTTGCAGAGACTAACAGGTTGTAAAGGTAAGAGTTTCGCTGAACTCATTGTAGGTGCTGAGAAAGTATTCAATAATAGGAAGACCCCAAAAGACAGACAGAGCAGGGACCTCACCCAAGTCCTTCTAGCTGTGTCAGGCAGCCCAGAAGTTAAAAGACAGGCATTGACCTTTAGAGACTCACCAGGTAAAAGGAAAGGCCTAAAGCAGGGACTGTGCAATAGGTCTAGTCTACAAAAGGACCATTGTGCCTACTGTAGAAAGTTGGGTCACTGGAAAAATAAATGCCCTCAATGACAGCACTCAAAAGTAAAGGTACTAAACTGGAAGAATTAAGTGATTCATGGGGATTGGGCTCAGAGCCCCTCCCCAAGGCTTGAGTAATCCTAAAGGTGAAGGGGAAACCCATAGATTTCCTGATGGATACAGGAACACAACACTCCATTCTCAAACAACCCCTAGGCAAAATGGCACCAAAAGAATAATTGGCATAAGGGGCTACAGTGATGAACTCATAGACTATTCCAAGATCAGTGGTCATATAAAAGAGCCGAGTAACCCATTCTTTTATGGTCTTCCCTGAGTACCCATACCCACTGTTTGGAAGAGACTTATTAACTAAGATGGGGGCCTACATCCATTGTGACCAGACTGGAGCATCAGTTACTCACTTTCTCACTAGTCACTTGTGGAGGAATACAAATTATTAGTGCCCCCCCCCCAAATCAAAGAGACAATAGAGACCTGTTCCAAAATATGCTCCAAAAAATTTCCAAAGCATGGGCAGAGGTTGAGAGATCTGGGCTTCCAGCCCACTGCCCCCCTTCCCCTTCAAATACAGCTGAAAACGAGCAAAGCCAATGCATGTCAAATGATACCCCAATGGCCGGAGGAAGGTCATTGGCTAATAAAGGAACTGCCTTGGCCCATCCTATTGTTTAGGACATAGGTAGGTGGGGTAAACAGAACAGAATGCCGGGAGGAAGAGGAAGTGAGGTCAGACTCCGCAGCTCTCCTCTCCTGAGCAGACGCTTCAGAGAGACGCCATGCCCCAGCTCCAACCCAGGATGGACATAGGCTAGAATCTTCCCGGTAAGACCAGCGCTACACAGATGATTAGAAATGGGCTAAATTAATATGTGAGAATTAGCCTAGAAGAGGCTAGATAGGAATGGGCCAAAGCAGTGTTTAAATGAATACAGTGTCTGTGTAATTATTTCGGGGCATAAGCTAGCCGGGCAGGCGGCTGGGGTGTTGGGGACGCAGCCCCGCCGCTCATATTACTACAGCCTAGGAGAGGATCACTCCCCATATTAAGTGCCTCAGAGACCTGGGTATTTTGGTCCCTTGCTAGTGAGTCTGGAACACACCCCTGTTGTCAGTTTAAAAGCTCAATTCCAATGACTATAGACCAGTGCAAGATTTCTGAGAGGTAAGTAAAAGGGTTGAGGACATTCATCCAACAGTTCCCCACCCCTACACTCTTCAAAGTGTCTTGCCTCCAGAACAGGTCATCCATACTGTGTTGGACCTAAAGGATATCTTTTTTAGTCTGCCACTGGCTCCAGCCAGTCTATGTTTGCTTTCAAATGGACATATCCAGAAGATGCATTCAGTGGATAGCTTACCTGGACATGATTACCCCAAGCATTCAAGAACTCTTAGCATCTATGATGAAGCACTCCACAAGGACTTGGAAAGTACCGAGAAGTCTACCCCCAACATCAGCTTATTATGACCTCCTGATAGCAGCTGACACCATGGAAGCCTGCAAAGCTTCCACTAAAGGGTTGTTTAGAACTTTGGGAGACTTGGGGTATTGTGTATTAGCAAAGAAGGCTCAACTCAGACAGGCTGAGGTAACTTAGTTGGGGTCCATACACCAGGGGACAAAATATGACTGTCAGAAGCAAGGAAAGAGACCATATGAGGATCTCCAGACCCAGCTACTGCCGAGAAGTGAGAAAATCTCTGGGGTCTGCTGAGTTATATGGGCTCTGAATCCATGGGATTGCTGAATTAGCTTGGGCTCTGTATGAGGCCATGAAAGGGAGAAAAACTGGCTTTAATTGGACCCCACAGGTGGAAAATGCCTTCAATAAAATTAAGGCAGCTCTACAGAATGCACCTGCTTTGACATTGCCAGATGTCACCAAACCCTTCCACATGTATGTGGATGAGAAGAAGGGAGTGTCCAAAGTGGTATTGATGCAAACCCTGGGTCCATGAAAAAGGCTGATAGTCTACTTGTCCAACAAGCTGGATCCAGTGGCTACTGGTTGGCCTCTTTGCATCTGCATAATTTCAGACACAGCTTTTCTAGTTAAAGACTCAGACAAACTAATTTTGGGGCAAGCTCTTTAAGTAACCACCCCCACGCTATTGAGGGAGTCCTTAGACATCCTCCTGATGGATGGCTTACTAACGCTCGCACGACTGACTCAATATCAGGCATTGCTCTAAAACCCACCACAGTAGTGCCTTGAACCCTGCCACCCTGCTCCCAGACCCAGACCTGGATCAGCCTCATCACAATTATCTGGACATCCTGCGCCATCTCCGTGAGATCCGACCAGACCTTAAGCACATCCTTTTGTCAAGGGCTGAGGTATCATGGTAACAGATGGCAGTAGTCTCATCAAAGATGGTATCAAAGTTGGTTACAACTGAGGAAGACATCATATGGTTGGAGGCCCTACCTCCTGGAACATCAACACAGGACCAAACTGATAGCTCTAACAAGGGCACTGCAGTTGGGAAAGGGAAAAGACTTAATGTCTGTACCAATAGCTGGTGTGTATTTGGCATGGTACTTGTCATCTACAAGGAGATGGGACTGTTGACTGCAGAAGGAAAGGCTATTAAAACAATATGAGATTTTAGACATCTTACAGGCCATATGGCTGCTCCAAGAGATAGCTATCATACACTGCCCTGGACACCAGATAGAAGAAGACCTAATCTCAAGGGGAAACAACTGGACAGACATGGCAGCAAAGGAGGCTGACCTCGAGACATCAGTCATCCTGCTGTTCATACCACCAAAGACAGTTAACACCCATGTTGTCAGCATTTCCAGCTTACACTGACCAAGAGCTCCAAAGAATCCACGCATGCACAAACACAAGGAGGAAGGATGGTTCAGGACCCGCGATGAAGGGATCATCCTCCCATCAGATTTTACCACTCAACTAGTCCGACAAATACACCAAAGTATTTGTTTGGGAGAAAGGAAAATACAGAATCTCTTGAGAAGAGCATATCTGAAGGTGTTTGACCTTAAGGCCAAAACAAAAGAAGCTGTAGGTCAGTGTCCCACATGTAATCTCATCAATGCAAAAAGTGGACTCACAAGAACTGGGCACGGGAGAGCGGAACTCGGTCTGGCACCAATTAGGAGACTGACTTTGCAGAGGTAAAGCCAGACCTGTATGGCTATAAGTATTTGCTAGTTTTTATAGATACCTTTTCAGATTGGACTGAGGCTTTCCCAGCTAAGCACAAGATGGCTGCCATGGTCATTAAAAAGCTGATGGAAAAAATTATCGCGAGGTATGGACGTCCCTACGTAGGCTCTTGGGCTCAGATAACAGACCTGCATTCATCTCTCAGGTAACACAAAACCTAGTTAAGGCTATGTGGATCAATTGGAAACTTCATTGTGTTTATTGGTCCCTACGTTTAGGCCAGGTAAAAAGAATAAACCAAACCCTAAAGGAGACCTTTACCAAACTAAGCCTTGAGACTGGCAGTGACTGGGTGTCTCTCCTCCCTTTGTCCTGTACAGGGTTCACATGTCTCCTTATACCCTAGGCCTGACCCTACTTGAGATCATGTATGTCAGGACACCATCCATTCTTCCTAATTTTAGGGCAGAATTACTGGCTGGATTTAATGACCAAAAATTTCTTTCCTCCCTACAAGTACTGTCTCAGGTGCAGAAAAAACTCTGGCCTCAGCTGTGTGCAGTTTGTGATAAGGCACCATCTTCCTGTGCCCCACGGGTTCGGTCTAGAGACCTGGTGATCATCACAGATCTCTAGGGTCCAGCTGGTAGTTCTGAGGCTAAAGATAGCTTTCCCTACCCTGATGCTGGAAGGTATTCTAATTATTAGGACCTTCTATCAATCAGCCCCATACTAATCTTTCGGCTACCAATCAGCTCCAGATTAATCCCTCTTCTCTGGAATTCCCCTAACTCCACTTAAAAGGAGCTTGTGACCTTCTTTGGGGGGGTCAACCAGTGGCATCCCAATGTTGAAATTAATAAGGCGCCTTCTTATTACGTACATGGCTGTTGGTCTTCTTTTGGGCCTTCGCTCAGACCCCAACAATTTGTTTCCATGACTGATAGAAGACAAAGGTAGTTTTTAAAAGAAGATAAACAGAAAGAGACGAATTGGAAGGGGGCCTGGTGGAAAGGTCTTGCAGGGGGTAGGAGGGGAATGTAGGGGTAGATATAATCATATTTCATTGTATACATGCATACAATTCTCAAAAATGAAAAAATTAAAATCAAACAATGTGATGAAAATCAGTAAGCTTGATTTGCATTTAGTTAAATAATCGACATTCTATAAAAGATTTTCTTTAATTGTTGAGGATTTTTATCGTTTGAGCAGTGGTTCTAAGAGGAATTAAGCTGCTTTCTAAAAGTTTCAATAGTGAGTCTTTGTTCCTCAATGTCACAGTGAACACTATTAAAAAGAATTAAATTTTATACAAAGGCTAAGGCTATCTGAAGCAATCTACAGAGATACAAGCAGATTGAAAAGAAAACCAGAAGAATTTAGCTGGATCAACCAACATTCAGACACAGCAAACAAAAAGGGATTGGCAATGCCTTTCCTGGTGGAGCTCAGAAGAAGGGAAGCCAAGACGCTGCGCAGTCTTGAGCAGGGAGATGATGCTGAAAGCTAAGATCATCTGCTCCCCACACACTAACCTTGGGGACATTTTGCTCATCCTATCCATTTTCAAAATGCTTCCTCATTTTGAGTCATACGTTTATTGCCAGTCTGTGAGCTTTACATATCAACATGTAGCCAGCACCTAGAGAAGAATGAACAAAGACAGTTCATACACAAACAAAGGCTGAGACAAAGGGAGAAATAGGAGACACCCCGGAAGGAAACTGAGGACTAGGACGAGCTTGGTTTTTGTTATAACGTTTTCTGTTGACTAAAATAACATCGTTGTCTCTTCCAGGTAAGTCCTTTGTTGAGAACACAGCTCCACACCTCTTTGCAGTCTGAATGGCAAATTCACTTTTCTTTGCTGTTTTATTTTGCCTTGGCCTGCAACCTTCTAAGATTCCTCTTCATAGAAAACTGTAACATCAGATCCACACTGTTCTCTTATTTTTGTCAATAAAAATTTATCAATGCACTGTTTGGTGACATTTGAAAATGCAATCATGACTTTTAGTATTCATAGACACACCACCCTAAAAATAGAAACTGCTGTTTTTCCTCAAATTTGGAAACACGGAAGGCATTTACCCGAAGCCTCTTCAGGGGAGGCGTCTCCGTTCTCTGTTTGATAATGGACTTGGAATCACACTGTGCATCTGCACATCCCTGACAAAGGAGAACATTAGAGAGCTCTTATTCCGGGAGCCTTCTGACGACTGCCCTTCAGAGAGATTTTGGAGACAGAATAATGGTGTCTCATAATTTCAGTCAACCTGGGTATTTAGCACAGCTTCCGCCAGGCAGTAATTCACTCATATTTATTTTTCTCAGGATGCAACAGTAGTCTGAATTAAACATTATGATATATACCTGCACTGGCATAAACTATTTTTTCAAATTTTCCTAGTCAAGATTTCTTTCTCAGAGAAGAAAATTAGACAGGTGCAGCACACCAAATGAGATGAACTTTGTCCTCAAAGAAAATTGGTTTTTCCTTTTCAATTTCATTTCAAAGAGATCTGACAAGTGTGGCTTTGAACAAACTTTAACAGCACAATATCCTTTGTGTAAGTTTTCCCTTGTCAGCTTTTCCATTCCAGCAGGAACTTAGAACAAAGTGGATGGTGCCCTTTGAGTTGAGAACTTCATCAGTTGAATGAACACTAGCATAGTGAAGCAAAATTGAGGGCATACTCTCTCTCAGAATCTCAACAGTACAGTGTCTCAACAAACATAATTTCTCTATCTGCTGCCGAGAGAGACACTCACCATGCGTTGCCTTTCATACACTCCTAGCCTTTCTTCTTCACACCCAGGCTATTTGGCAACTTACCCACTTGAGACTTCATAGCTCACACCATCGTCCTCCACGGTGCGTGGAGCAAAATCAGATTATTCGTGATATTGTCTAATCCAGCATTATGTTTATCTCGATATTATAGGGAGCCTGATCTCTAGAGATACAAAATCAGGCTTTCAGATGGATGCCGAGGGTTTTGGTTTTGCTTTGTTACATGAAAGGAAAGAAAATGTAATTTTCTATTTGTTTGGCTTTGTTTCGTTTTTAACCTGTTTTGTAGCTTAGTGATGATTTCAAAACAAAACTCAAATGCAGAGGGGAGAGAAAGACAGTAAAAATCTGCTTCCCAGAGACTCTAATCTTTATTGTGCAGGAGCTTGTATGGCTTCTCACTCCTTGGAGCTTTACAGCGTGTGTAAATTGTCCTAGTCTGCACTGGGCACTGCTGCCATGAGTTGATTCTATTTATTTATTTATTTATTTATTTATTTTTATTTATTGCTTCCTAACTTTCTGAAGAGATTATTTTACAATTGTCTTTTGCTATCACTTATTTTCTCTTGGCTTCAGCTTTTCCTTTCATCTCTTTTTCCCCCTTCCACATTAATATTTAAAGACTGTACTAGTGTCAGACATTCATGTAGATACAACTTAAATGCAAAGTGAATACGGTTACCGAATAAGTCCATGCCCAATTTAATTACAGCATTTTGATTAACACAGATTGTAAGTAGCTTGAACTAAGAATTTTAAGTTGTTCAGCTTGAATATTACAAAGACTAACTAGAGATTCAGGATAACTTTGACTCAAAAACTGCCAGAAAACACTCTGATTAACCAATTTAGATGTACTATCTAATTAAGGATCTAATATCTTTGAGATCACAGAAATTCATGTTTATTGATAAGATAAAATATTTATTACTCAGAGAGCTGAATTAGCAAAAAGAGAAACTCTAATCAGTTGCTAAGTCCCAGAAAAAAAATAGTAAGGTTGGTTGAAATTGAGAACATGATACTTATGAGGAAAGCTAGCTTATTTATTTAGAAGCCGTGCAGCCAGCAAATGCCGTATCCTTCAAAGCTGGTGTTGATGAAGTCTGTGACCAAATTTCTAAACTGGTTCGATGGCTAATGACTGTGCATGGCAACCTCTAATTGAGAATAATGACTAGGCAAAGAGGAACAGGCAGAGAGAAGGGATCTAAAAAGCTCCAAGGACATGGGCTAAGGACCCTAAGACTTTCACACTCCTTGAACATCTTTCCCAGAGCAAATGTTTTCTTTTTTCCTTTGGGCTGACTCTAAGGTGTGTTTTTTTTTTCTTTTCCTGAAAATTGCAAACATAGAGGAGTGAGATGCCAAGAATCTCTAAGGTACTTCCTAGAGTCTGCATCCTGCCCACTCAGAGAAAGGAATCAGTGAGCTTGCTACCCCTGCCCACCATGCACAGGCATAAGCAGAAGTGACTGAATTCTCTTTAGGAGGTTTAGATTTTATCTTGCCTTCCTGACTCCTTAAGGATCTCCAAAGGAAGTTAAGCCAGGATTAAGTTCTGTAAAGTTTGAATGCATGAAGTAAAGTGACTGCTGTTCTAACAGTGATTCTTCAATGTGTAAATGTTTCAAAGCATATGTACACAAGTTTTTACCTCTAGATTTTCATCTATCAATCATAACTCCTGACTGAATGAAATGGCAAGAAAGTGGAGTCGATTAAAGCAAGGTCATGTTCCATTGCTTTTTCAAAGTCAACATTTTATCAAATGAGATTGCCTAAATAATACCGTCAATATGTTGTTAATTCTATTCAAATGTTAATTAAATAATTAAAACATACAACAACTCCAGTCTAACAATTGAAAGGGATAACGTCTTAGATTTTTGTTGGACAAGTCTTCTTCATTGATATGTATCTTCATTCTGAAATTGTGTGTGTGTGTGTGTGTGTGTGTGTGTGTGTGTGTTTTCCTACACTTCTCTTCAACATTGTTATTGAGGCAGGGTGTCTCACTGAATCCAGAGCTTCTTAATTCTAGCTAGTGTCTAGATCTCTAGATTACCACCAAAGATTCCTTGCTCTTGTTTCCTGAGTGTGGGGATCACAGGCACCCGTCACACTTGAAACACTTTTACTTGTGTTCTAGGGATCTGAACTCTGGTCCTCACACTGCATACTAAGCCACTTATTTACTAAGCAATCTCAAGACAAGATGGAATGGAAAGAACTGTTCATAGGAGGAAATTATCAGGTGTCAGTGTTGTAGAAGCAACAAGTTATGTTGCTCTCTGCCTGAAATGGGGCGCTAGAAGCTTAAGGGGGAAACCCAACATTTTTGTTTCTGCTTTGGAAATCATTCAACAATGACTCTGATACTTAAACATTAAAAGCTGAGATGTTCGTATCTCTATTTAGCTGGAGGAAAGGGATAATTATAGATCTTAGAGAATCTATTATCGAAGACTTCACTATGTAAAATATTTCATATGATGGCTCATGCTTGTAACTCCATCAGTAAAGAGGTTAAGGCAGGAGGATGGAAATACTAGCTTGATGTCAGCCTTGTCTTTACCATGAGTTTAAATCCAGTTTTGACAACGAAGTGTGTATATATTTCCAGGCTGGCCACATAGAGCATTGAGGTAATAGTTTACACAGAGAACACATGACAGAAGGCTGCTTGTCTCAGAGCTTCCCGAAATGCCAGTGCTCCCTGGGACCAGGTGCTGACTACAGCTGCTGTAGAAAGGATGGCTGCGGACCAGCTGAGCATCTAAGTGTAAGTGTAGATCCAGATTTGAGTCTCTCATTGGACACAGATGTCCTACAGCAGCTCTGCAACAAACCACCTGAGCCTTACTACAAATGCCCCCTTACCTTTAAAGATGAATTATTGTATGTTGCTATCCCAAGCATTGTTGGAAGATCAAATTGTGTGCTAATTAAATGTTTCATGAACTATGACATGGCATGTGATAACATCTATTAATAATTCATTTCAAAGCCCTCTTCTAGTTCAGTGCAACAGTAGTAGTCGTCTGTGAGAACTCAAATCCACAGGCAGAGTAAAATCATTTGTATGCACAGCAGTTTTTGAGTAGAAGTGATGAAATTCATAAAAACTAAACAGTTAGTGATTTGAAAAGACTCAAGTCTGAATTATTAGAATTAAAAAAGCAATATTAATAAATCTTCCACTAAACCTTCCTAATAGGCCACCAACGTAAACTCCAAGTGGCAACCATGAAGCCAGCACTGCTGCGTAGTTTGGGGAGAATGGATATTAGTGATACGTTCTTTTAGAGCAATATAGTGACCTGCACTAAGAACCATAAAGAGCTTCAATGTGAAACCTAATATCTTTACTTTGGGACTAAAAATTAGATTAAAAATATAATTTTTAATCCATGGAATGGTTTTTTTAAAAAATAGTTTTTGCATAAAATGTCTGTTGCAGAATTAGTGTCAAAATAATCTTTCAAAGTTGGCATGACTATGATATGGTTTACAACTTATTAAGCAAGAAGAAATAATGTCTTCAGTAAAACTTGTACTTTGGAAATTCCAGCTCACTAAGTAAAAACAAAGAAGTTATGCATTGGAGAGACTCAGTGAAGCAAGGTGTTCTTAGGAGCAGTAGAACCTCAAAGGCTGTAAGTATGCACTTGTAGAAGTTTACCTTAGTTTAGAGTCACAGAAAGATTTCCATCTAACCTAGCATTTCTCTACAAAGACAGAGAAACCACCTAAGCTGCAGTTCTAATAGAAGCAACTAAAAGATTGTATACATTTATGAGTTCTATTTTAATGTGTGATAACAGTATTGACAGCAGAAGTAAAAAATTTAACCAGATTATAATTAAATGATATGGGCATTCGGAGGAGGCAGAGGCAGGTGTATCTCTGTGAGTTCGAGTTCAGCCTAGTCTACAAAGTGAGTTCCAGAACAGCCAGGGCCATTGCATAAGGAAACCCTGTTTTGAAAAACAAACCAAAACAAAAGTCACATAATTTAAATAACTGATTTTATGAATGAAATATATAAACTCTTAATTACATTATTAGCTAGTGAGGTACTTTAAATGCTTCCACAAGGTTAGATTTTTACATTTACATTGTACTATTTTTATTAGATAAATTTTAAAAAGTAAAGTCACATAAACGTTTGGTTTTAAGAAATAGGTATGGTTTGTTGTATAGTGGTGGAATCCTCAAACTAACTGCTAATACGAAATGAATGCAGCATTTTGTATTTTCTCTGTCTTCCTATTGTTCCTATTGTTCCTATTGTCAAAGAAACTACCATAAAATTTCCTAAAATATAATAACCCCAAAAAATAATCACTAGCTGAAATGGAGATGAAAATTTAGGCAATGTCATTTCGATCTCACAATTTTATGTTCACTAAATTATGGGCATGGGAGCCTGCTTCTACTTTCACATAGAAGTAGGCAAACACCCACCTTTCTGCTTTGTTTGGGAGTTCTACTAAAGCATGAGCAGGAAGTGTGGATGATCTCCCAACTCTGCAGTATACAATAGATGTTTCACAGGCCACTGCACTGCCCTGACTCAAAGTCTGACATTTGGTTTAATAGAGCTCAAAAGGTATTTTCAGATATAATATTGACAGCATTATGCTGGGTACAGTATGAATTCAAAAGCACAAGAACAAAGAAACGAACCACCTCTGTAGAAAAAATAGAATACAATTCCTTCTTATGATGTATTATGGTTGCAATGACATAACTGTAGGAGAAATACAAAGGTTTGAAGAGATATCAGAGAGGATCTGTCTGGTGAAGAACTGAAGATTTATTCTAGTGCAAGTTCACCTGTAGATGTGGCCAGAAACAATGGGCAATAATATGATGAAAACAAAGAATACCAATAAATAAATCATTAATATCATGGAATAGTGAATTATTCTATTTGGGCAGATTGTGGGAGTAATGACAAAACTATTTGTTGAAATCAAATTATTAAAAACTCTAAAATCAGAAAAGAAAATGGGAAGTTAGGGAAATTCCTATAACAGCAAAATCACATAGTTTGAGGAACCCTTTAAGGAGATTATTTTCTGTTGGCTTTCTGAAAAGATTTATGGAAGGCCAAATCAATGGAGATCACAGAACAGAGGTCCAAAGTCATTTCCTCATTCCTACTTATATTGCTTCAAAACAGCTTTTTAAGAGTTAGAGGTGGTATAGTAGAGCCCATGAACACACTGCATGCTTTGGGAAGAGACTAGAAAATTCTGCATTCAGAGCCCAGCAAATTTTATAACTTGCCACGGAGCTTGGCATTTGTCTTCTCATTGCTATTAGGCAGGAAGATATATACAGTGTGTGTATTGAACAAAAACAATGGAACCATTCTTCATTTGTGTGTCCATTGGCAATCTCAAGTCCTGCCTGCAAAGGCTGTGTTTCGGGTCTATTCCTCAAGTGCATTGAAGGAATTGTAATCAATATTTAGTGAACGATAATGTGGGATGATACCTAGTGGATGCAGTAGCGGTACAGTAGCACCATCAATACTATGATCGGAACTTTCCATAACCAGGACTTGCAGTAATATTCAGTAAAACTGAATTGAATGGGTAAGTAAAAAAATTAGAAATGAAAAATGACTGGCGCTTGATGACTTGTTAAATTCACAAAATAAAAAAAAAGAGTTGAAAATGACATATCATAGTGATACAACAAAAGCATCATTACATTCACAGCAGAAAGAGCAGACCAGGAAATGAGATTATGGGGAGATGACAACATTTGTATTTTATGAGTCATGTGATGGTGACAGTGAGGTATCCAAATACAAAGAGGTTCAGTGAGCAATTGAAAAAATGGGCCTCCAGGATACAGCCAAACCTGCTATGAAATTCAAACGTAGAGTATGGCTGTAAGAATTAATATGACCCCTGAAGAAAAATATGCAAGGCAAGAGAGGAGAAAATACAGAAAAAGCAAGAAGACCCCTATGTAAAGTCACAGACTGCTGCTCAGCTCCAAAGAGGCTCCATTCATAGCAGAGCAGGTAGAAGCAGATGGCAGAAGCAGGACCACGGGTCTTTGTAACTTACATAGCAATAGCATACTGAGGATTTAGTAGGTCTCTCTAAATTCTAGACAGAAAACAGTAGCATAAAAATGGGAGAGAAAAATAAGAATTGAGAGTAATGCTCCCAAAGTGGTAAATTTCCCATGTCTGCCCTCTATTGTCTCTGAGCCCAAGCACCATGTATAGAAAGCCTAGTAGAGACCACCAAGGACAAGCAAACCCAGGAGAGGCTAGTAGTTCTGGCTCAAGGATTCCTCATGTTCTGAGAGCTTTAAGTTTTGTCCTTTTCTCTCCCTTTGTGGCATCCCTCAAACAAACATGTCTAGCAGTAAAGAAAATCCATATAGGAGAGTAGCAAAATGTAGACAGAAACCTTCTCTTGCTTGGAATTGCCTGAGCTGAGAGGAACTCATTTCTTTTTATTATTATTATTATTATTCTTTTTGGTTTTTCGAGACAGGGTTTCTCTGTGGCTTTGGAGCCTGTCCTGGAACTAGCTCTGTAGACCAGGCTGGTCTCGAACTCACAGAGATCCGCCTGCCTCTGCCTCCCGAGTGCTGGGATTAAAGGCGTGCGCCACCATCGCCCGGCCAGGAACTCATTTCTGTACTTTCAGATCAGCTAGGAAATCTGAAGCAAGTTCACGAACACTGAGAGCCTAAAAAGAATGTCCACATGGAAGCAAAGAGAAGGAGCATCTTGTGAGCTCTAGGGAATGAGGAGCCTTGAAACTGTAAAATACAAAGGAAAATCAGAGAAAATTCCTGGAAGAAAGCTTTGAAAACTACAACAGGCAGGAACGAATTAAGTAGAGCATGTTCATTGAGATGTGCTATCCATAGAGCCAGAAATGAGGAGCTTACACTACAATCATACATGACTAAGTGGGCAAGACAAAATACTTCAGAATTGCCCCTTTTCTCAGGAACTGGAACCTCATAGTCTACTAACTTAAACACATTTCCATCATATTATTCTTTAAAAGGTCTATTATTTACAAACAGATGATGTGGGAGTCCCCTCTCTGTGTTGCTTTTCTTGGTTAATGAAAAAAGAAACTTTCTTGGGCTGTTAATAGGGCAGAACTTAGGTAGGCAGGGAAGACAGAACTGAATGCTGGGAGAAGGAAAGAGTCAGAGAGACCCCATAGATCCACTGGAAACAGACACTGGGAATTTTACCTAGTAAGCCACGGCCACTTGGCAATATACAGATTAATAGAAATGGGTTAACTTAATATAAGAGTTAGCCAATAAGAAGCTAGAGCTAATGGGCCAATCAGTGTTTTAATTAATACAGTTTCTGTGTGATTATTTCGGGGCTAAGATAGCCAGGTGGCCATGATGAACAAGCGGCGTAGCTCTCCTTGCAACAGACAGATAGTAGTGGTTTATCCAGTTGAGTCTAGTTCATCAAACATGTCCTTCATTCTGAAAATTACCTAGAAAATTCTTTACAGATTGTCATAATCCACAACATATTACTTCAGCTTCCTACTTTTGGGAATATAAGTATTTTTTCTCCCTAGAGAGCATCAATTGGCTGCCATTGGGTTGATAGATACTCTATCGTCACAGGCCCACTCTATGCATGTGAGACTTCTAGACAGTCAGAGCTACTGACCTCTGAGCTGTAGCTGCTCTATGGTAATGTACAGGAAAGAGAGATGTGGTCTTTCTTTTAGTCTAAACTATAAAGCACAATTTCAAATATTGAAAAATGAGTGGTTAACCCATAGATGCGTTTTTTTTTTCCTACCTTGTGTGAAGTTATCACAAGAGAAACAGCATAGGAGGATAGAAAACGACACTTAAATAATGATTCATGTGGTGAACGCCCATCTTTACCAAAAATTCATTTGGCAAACCCAATGATAACAGAACTTCAATATTATAAAACCTGAAAATATCTGAAATATATTATAAAACCTGAAAATATCTGAAATTCTTATTCCAAGTTCTGCTGTTAAAGAAGGATTTGTATTTTGAGATGTTTCTCATTGGTTCTAACTAAGATTTTTCTTAACCCAGTAATTTTCTTTGTGGACTAGTATGCCTATGTATGGTTTGGCAATTTTGAAAAACATGTTTTATTTATTTTTTTCAGTCAAACCAAAAAGCCCCACAGGAGTCATTGGAGTCTATCGGTTTAAATATGTTTTCAATCATATGCATCTTTAAAAGGTTTATTATTTACTAACAGACAGTAATGTAATCTAGTTCATCTTGTCATTATGTATTTAGGGCATGTCCTGCATTTCAAAGTATCCTCCTGGGGATTCTGAACAAAATGCCAAGATCTAGGAGCATTGGTTAAAATTCCTGCTTACAAGAATATATGCACTTTTGGGCCTTAGGGAAGATTGGCAATTTGCTTCTTGCTCCAATATTACTCAAGCAAAACTAATTCTGATTCCTGGTATACATGGCTTGGCTCCATCTTGGCAGGACACATCTCTAAGTAGACAGTTAACTATAGGTAGTCTTTCTCATTAAGGGGTCTCTGAGTAAGCAGAAGGCGCACCGTTGCCTCTATTAAAAGCATTGCCAACTGACTAGAGGTTACAATGCACCATACTCCAAAACCCTAGAACTAGGAGGAGCTAGGAGCCGGTGATGTGCACCTCCCCTGCCTTTTTCCTAAGGTTCCTACACTCCATTTTAAGATAAAACCAAAAAATGAATTCTCCTTTTTAAAAGAAAAATGTATTCCTGGTTGAATTGTAGTTTTAAAAATTATTCAATGATTGCCGTGTGTGTGTGTGTGTGTGTGTGTGTGTGTGTGTGTGTGTGTGTGTGTGTGTGTGTTTGAAGGAGGGGGGAGAATTGAGAGACAGAGAGTCTTCTCTTTCCAATCTTGGTTCTGGGGATTGAACTCAGGTTCTCGAAGTTGGTGAAACTAATTTTCACGCATTGAACCAACTCTTGAGTCCAGTATTTCTTTTCTTGTACCTATAAGGGTTATTTAATAAAGTACATATTGTATTGGCTGTATGTTTTCATATATGTGTCTATCTCCATGAAAGATGACATTTAAGGCAAACTCAGAGAAATGGTTATGAATTACTATTAAAGAGACAGGCACCTCTAAAAAGCAATACAGGCAGTAAGTGATACCCTGGTTCAGGATGCTTGCAAACTGACTGACTAACTACTGCCTGTGAGAATCTCCCATGAAGGGCAGGCCAGCCTAGGGATGCAAGACATTTCTCACTATCTGGTATCCTGATAGTCTTCCTTTAAAAACATGCCACATCTTCCTAGTATTGGTTAGATTTAGAACGTTGTCACTGGATTTTTAAGTCAGTAAACTGAGAACTGAGAGACCTTAAGACTGTTAAGAGCAGAGATCTTAACAGTCAACCTGGTGGGCTAAAGAGGGAATAGCTGATCAAGAAGCAGGCAGCAGGAATACCTTACAGAGCCCATATTAATGAAACTTCTCAAAACCAAGGTGGTGACCAGGAGCTGTTTGTGAGCAATATGCTAACTATTCAGGCCCTGAGCAAAGACTTGTAAGCAACCCAAGCTGCCCTTAAACATGTACTTGGAATAAAAACCTCAAGGAGCCATGAATGAGTCTCCTGAAAACTACAGATGCTTAATTTTCTGTTGTCTTTATTTTTTCCTTTGTTCCAGACAATTCCGAACTCCAGTCCCATATTTTTCTTTCTATGTGAAAAAAAAAAACTAAGGCTTTGTGCACTCTGTTACTATGGAAACCGGAGAGAGAGAGAAACAGTTTATGTATTTCAAAAGCTGTCAGCCTATAGACTGTGGATTTTAACAACTAAACCTGAGCGGGAACAACCCTTCCTCTACACGTCGTGCCTGACACTACGTTTATTTTTTATACACATGTGATTCACTTAGGAAAAGTAAGTATCTATTTATGTTGCTTTGTTGCAATCTATTTTATACTTAATGCAGTGTCCAGAGGACAGAGAGAGGTTTCAGTGACACAGTTAGGAAAAAAAAATGTTCTTAATAAGCACTTATTAAATCAAAATGAAAACAGAGTTAGCAGGCAACACAACTCCATCTATTGCCCAAATAAAAAAAAGATTGAAACTCTATTAATTTTAAAAGAGATCTGAATGTTGGCTGACTTATATTTCATAGAAATGTAACGTCTGCTATCCTCTCTTCAGCTCTCTAATAAAAGAGCTATTTTGAAATTACAAAATACACTGTGTTCTCCCCCAGAGAACTCGATTCAATAGCTTATTGATTTTTCCTGGCATCCTTAGTCTGGTGTGAAGGGGTTTTTAGGCTTCTGAACCTGGAAGAAGAGAGATTGTTTGTAATTGCCTTGGATTCTGCCCAGCAACTCTCCTCCCACACTCCCAACCCAGTGTCACGATGAAGTCCATCCTACTAAGTGCTTGCCTCCCTTCTATTCTCTGTAGCTTTCTGACACTTCCTAATATTTTCAAGAAAATGATGGCCATTCTAAGGTCATTTTCATCAAGTTTAGACGATACAGCTAAGTGGACGAGGAAAAAATATATCAGAACTTCAACCTTCAAATCTAGAGAACACTTCAGTAGTTAAAGGGTCTTTGGGCTGTCTGCTTATAAGGCCTGCTTTCCTAGTCTTTACATGATGTACTTTTGAGTCTGAAAATCAGGCTCTCATCCCAAAGTGTTTGTGCCTCCCTTCTTCATGAGCACATTGACCTGTGAATGGAATGATGAGAGAAAGACAAATTAGTAAACAGTGAAAACCTGGTGCTGTGCCTATTGACCACCCTCTCTCTCCCTTTTCCTTCCTTCCTTCCTTCCTTCCTTCCTTCCTTCCTTCCTTCCTTCCTTCCTTCCTTCTTTTCTTTCATTCACAAAAGAAATGCCCTTGATATTATAAAAAGAAAGAAAAGAATGAATGAAACAATGAAAGAAAAAAGAACGAAAATATCAAATGCATTAACTTAGTTTTCCTTGTCCTGTGTAGTCATTTACCCAGTCAATTTGAGTAGTCACAGAAGAATTAGGACCATCCAAAGCCAATCATTTTGCAATGTCTGATAATTGAAAAAATAGAGACCTCTTTCTCCTGTTGAAGTCAAAGAACTGAATTGACCTTACCTCACAAACATTTACCTTTCTTGATAAATGATAAACTTTAGTCTTCCTTTAACTTTCTAGGAGTAAATGAACCCAGAGAAACCTATAAAGGAGCTCATGATGACACTTAACAATGTACTGGGATAGTTTACACATATGAAGTGTGTTGCAAGGAGGGGCTGCTTATTTGTCCCGGTCGCCCAGCTAGCTTAGCCCTGAAATAACCGCACAGAAATTGTATTAATTAAAACACTGCTTGGCCCATTTGCTCTAGCCTCTTATTGGCTAACTCTCACATTTTGATTTAACCCATTTTTATTAATCTGTACATTGCCAAATGGCAGAAGTGGAGTCTAGCTCATCGAATTTTCCCTATGTACATTCTGTGCACCCTGGAAATCTCATAGAAGTTTCTGGGAAGTGTCAGTACATTTCTATCCTCCCTTTAGATGTTCTCAGTTACTTGAATAATGATATTAAGTAGACTTGCCCTAAGGAGTAGGTTATTTACTGTGCGGTAGAATCACAGTTTTAAAAAAAGATAATTATATAATGTCTTGAGACAATAGCTAAAACCACCAGAATTAAATTTTAGAAATATAAATGCCTAACCTTAGGTTAGAAAAAAATAGAAATAGTTGTGAAAGAACAGCTTGGATAGTTGTGATTGTTATCTTTATAGATTTTTATAGCAATAACATCAATAAGAATATGCCATGTATTGCATTTGATAAAAGAGCATACATAGCCTTGGGCACCATTCACAAACTGTAATTATAAGACTGAAAGTAACAAAGGTGCTCATTTACTTGGTCAGACAATCTAAAACACTCACTTCTATTTTATCTTAAAAATAATCTGTACTTCTTGAGATAGAATATAGTGGGAAGAAACACAAAAGACAGAAGTTTATTCCAGAAAACCGAGCAAAATTCTAAGAGCTATTAGATTTGCACACCAGCACAGTGTCAATGTTTTAGATAGCATATCCAGAGTACAAAATTATGTTCATCAAGATTAGTATCTATTTTAGTTAGGGTTTCTATTGCTAAGAGACACCATGACCAAGGCGACTTTTATAATGAAATATTTAATAAGGCTGGATACAGTTCAGAGGTCTAGTCATGGCACTGGAGAGGTAGCTGAGAGTTCTACATCCAGACTGGCAGGCAGCAGGAAAAGAGTGGGTCATTGAGTCTGGCTTGAGCATCTGAGAAATCAAAGTCTCCTTCTAGTGACACACTTCCTCCAACAAAGTCACAAAGCTACGCCAACAAGACCATATTTGCTAATAGTGTGACTCCTTGTGGATCGTTGGGGGGGGGGTTAATTCAAACCACCACAGTATTCCCGGACTGAAGAGATGGCTGCTCCTCCAGAGGACCCCCGGTCAAGTTCCAAGTTCAAGCACTGACTTGGTGGCTAACAAATATGTGCCACTCTAGTTCCATAATTAGATGTACTCTTGCCCCTCCAGGTAATTCATACATGTGCATATAGACATGCATGCAGGCAAAATAGCCATATTCATAATTCTTTTTAAATGGAGGTTTACAATTTCAGAGCGTTCAAGTCCGTGATGACAGAGCAAATTTCTGGCAGCTGGAACAGCTGAGAGCTCACACCTTTGTCTGCAATTTGGAGGCAGTGAGAAAGACTGAATGCTACGAATCTCAGAGACCTTAGTTACACACGTTCTCCAATAAGGCCACATAGCCTAATTCTTCTCTACCAATTACAACATTTCTACTAACGATTCAAATACCTAAGCCTATGGAACCATTCTCATGCAATCAATGATACCATTCCAGAAAGCCCAACTAGTCAAAATGTCAAGAACAGCTGACTGTGGCATTGTTCAGCCTCAGCTGATATTACTATAACACAATCCTTGAAACAAAGGCTAAAGGAACATCAATAAAGATGCGGGGAAAGATTGGAAAAGTCAGAGAACCAGGTAGTCTGCTTCAAGATTGAGGCTCCAACTGATGAAAAAATGAAAAAAAAATCACATCCCCCCCCGCCCCAGATTAAGAGCTAAAACTGAAAATGGCTGAGAGAGAATTAGTTTTCCTTTGAGATGGGCACCTGAAATTCTAAAAATGGTCATTCCCCCTAAATATACATAGAGCAACACCATATGGACTCAACTGGTTGTACACACACTTGTGTGTGAGACAAGATAAACGTGAGAAAGGAATGAAAGAGACTAGAGGGAGGAAATGATGTAATTGTCTCTTTTTTTCTGTTGTTGTTTTACCTTTTTTTTAAAAATAGATTGTTTTCTCATACAATAAATCCTGATTACGATTTCCCCTCCCTTTATTCCTCCTAGTTCCTCTCACTGTCACATGTAACTATATTTTATTTTAAAGAGTTTTCTTTGAAAAATAAAAACAAATAAAAAAGTAAATATATGAAAAATGGTTTCCCAGACTTCTGAGTCCTTCCTCCTTTTTCCTTTATACAATGCATCATTGTGATGTATAAACACTATGGAGTGTATATGAACTGAACCAAGGGGGCACAAGCATTTGGGGAAAGAAGTGATGGTGACAGGAATTTGTCCTAAAAAGGCTAAGTTTAGGATAGAAATTGTCATTTTCTTATGGGTATAAAACAGGGTTACATATTAGGCATATTGAAAGAAAAATGCTCAAAATAATATATAATTATAAATGATTTGCACACTGTAGAAAGTATGGAAGTTCTCTTATTTATAGTGAAAGATGTCATAGTTTACCATGCATAAGTTTAAGTCAGAAAAATTCACACTGAAATTCACATCTTACTGCCCCAAACTGCCATTTCTGATCTAGTAGCTCATGGGATAGAGAAATGAAAAAAAATTAAAAAAAACCATTTCCACTGTTTACAATGACATTATCTTAAGGCTCCAGTTTGTAAAATTCTGACCTAGAATACACCCTTACCCTTTTATCCTTATTTTCTAAACTTTACTCTTTATTATACATTCTTTCCCCTTTCCCAACTTCTTATTCCCCCCTCTCCACACTCTCAGCTTCATATTCTCTCTCTTTCTCTGTCTCTCTCAAAAGAAACACACATACACACACACACACACACACATACACACACACACATACACACACACACACACCCCACATCGAGAAGAAGATGAAAAACAACAATAAAACATGGATTCTACTTTGTTTGGTCAACTAATCCTGAGTATGTGGTTTGCCCTGAGGTATGGTTTATATACCCAATGTTAATGCAATGGAAATTTTTTCCAGTAATTATCAATTGCAAATAGTTTCTTAGTTAGGAGTGAGACTTGGTGCCCACTTTCCCTTTGCGTTGGGATTTTGTCTTGTTTGGACTTGCACAGATCTTGTGAATTCATATGTGTATATATGTATCAGTTATGATTTTTATTGAAGATAGTGAAGAAGTTGTCCACCACCTTTGGCTTTTGCCATACCCCTGCTTCTTCCTCTACATGGATTACTTGAATCTTGAGGGAGGAGGTTTGAAATAGACACCCCATTTAGGGATGAGTGCTTCAGTGTCTTTTATTCTTTGCTTGCTCTCTAGTTCTGGATCTCTGTGCTAATAATCATCTACTGCAAAAAGAAACCTCTTTGACGAGGGTTCAGTGACACGCTGATTAATGAGATAGTAATTGGCCATTGGAAGTCATTTTATTGCTAAGTTTATTTATCAAAATAATTGTAGTAGATTTCCCTTTAGAGCTCATGATTCTTAGGCACTTAAAGCGGTGTCAGGAATGGGTTTCATCTCATGGACCAGATCTTACAACCAATCAAAAGCTGGGTGGTTACTCCCATAATATTCATATCACTTTTCTGCCATTGGGTATATAATCCAGGCAGGTCACTTCTGTAGCTCATGGGACTTGTATCTGGGTGAGATTGATCAGATTTTTCCTCAGGTAGTAGCATGCATAGCATCACCTAGCAACATGAATGCTACTCAGTAGGGATGAAATTACTAAATAGGTACCACCTTGGTCCTCCATATTTTAAGGAATAAATATGTAGTGTCTTCAGCAATATGACCTTTACCTTCAGGAAAATATCTGTGTTTCATTCATTTTCACAGCCCCATCTTCTTGTTTTAAAAATCATCAAGGGGACTAAAGAACTTTTATTTATGTGTGTTATACCTACTATAATTTACTATGCACAATTACTGCTGAGATTTCAGGAAACTATTTCCCTCTAATTCATTTAAAGTTATACTCCACTGATTTATAAACTGTGTGCACCTGATGGTGAAGACTCCAACTGCTAGCGTACTAGTATCTTTTGGCATCTGTGTAGATGCGCCACTGTGATCACAACATTCTCCCACTCCTTTTCTTCATCAGCTTCAAGACCAGTGGAGGAAAGGCAATGGCATTCAGCAATTACTGGGGAAATAGTGTTGACATTCAGAACTGTAAAGAGCCTTACATCAGGGATCTGCAGACTGCAACTTGGACATCTCTAACATCCCGCAGAAGTTCTGTGTTTATCCATGGAAGTAATGTAGAATTCAGTGCAGAGGTCAATGACGGAGAGAGTAATTTATCAGGGCACACAAGTATTTTTCAAGGTGTGTGTGTGTGTGTGTGTGTGTGTGTGTGTGTGTGTGTGTGTGTGTGTAATTGATTCCTAAGCAGACATCAACAAATTTTATTCTAGTATTAGCTTAATTTCACAAATGAGGGATAGGTGTAATATAAATACAGATTAAAGTGCTTTACCATTCTCACAAAATCAGTGAGGGAAGAGCACATACTAGTCTTCAGACTTTTCCCTAAATAAAGACACACATGCTTTGGAAATAAGCCAAGATATCAGAGGTGACTATATGAAGAAATAGAGTATGAGAAGTTATCAAGCTTATATTTGCCTGAAGTAGTACTGCCATCCTGTCGCAACAGTCTTGAGGTTTTAATTATCCTAATGTATCTTTTGTCTTTTATGTATCCATTTCTGTAATTTCTTAATTTTTGTTTTACCTAATTTAGTACAGTAAAATGCATATTGGCTATTGCTTTAGCCCCCGTTGCTTGCTTTGTGGATGATATCCTGCAGTGAGCACAGTTACTCCAATTCATTCAGCTGTGAGAAACATATCTGCATGTGTGTGCTTAACATACTCAGAGCAAAGATGTTATCCACCACTGGAAAGAACCACATCCTAATCATAAGCTCTGTGTGACTCCAGGAGATCAGTAATGACAGTAACCATCATCAGGCAGGACTGGCCCCTTTCAAATGCTCATATCCTCAAGTATGGAACATCATTATGTAGCTAAAACTGTATCCTTTTCCATATATTTTGGTGTTGAGGATTTCAGGTTCAGAAAGAAACTATTAGAATTCAGATAAAATTAATGTGTGTTTAATATCTATATTATGTTTCTGTTAATTTCATCCTCTTCTTCAAGCCTTTTCCCACCCCCAAGTCTTACAATTTCTTCTGCAAGTATAGCAGTGTATCTTGTTTGATATATTTCTTTTATCTGATTTCAAAGAAAGCAGTGAAGTTCAGAGGGGCTGAGGTACTGGCTCAAGGTCATCCTGATCTGAAGTTGCATTTTAGCTAGTGTTTTGATCTAAGTCCTCTAACACCAAGTGCAGTAAAATGAGAGAACAGAGGAAACAATGACCAAACAGCAAGCACATGACATTCCACATGTATCCTAATCTTTATGAATGGCAGTATATACTGTCATGCAGCAAGATGCCTTGTTGTATCCAATAACCCACATATTTATAAATAAGAAAGCACCTTGAGTGAATCAGAGGTAATTTTCTCAGAATATTGGTGATTTCAGACTTTCCAAATAGTAAGGAATTACAGTAATAGTCTTTATAAATCGTACAGAGAATGTTGCAGACAAGTCCTGCCATTCCCTTTTGTGTGGTTTAACATGGATTTCTCTTCTGTTGAGCCCTGAGGTGGCTTCAATATTATCCTTAGCACAGGGCTCCAAACAGCTACTACCAATTGATCACAATTAACAATTCAAGATGAAAGCAGTTTTCTTCTCCAACTTAAAGTGAGTCTTTTTCTGTGTAAACAACTCAGGTACAGGGTTTGGTTTTATAACATGAATCTGAGCATAACACATCCATGGTCTGCATATGTATGAAATTGTAGATGTCTAGTATTATAAAGAAAGCAGTTAGCATTTAATAATTAGCTCAGTGCAAATCACATAGTCTGGGTGAAATTTCCATTACTAAACAACTCTTCTCTTATATCTGGAGCTAAAGACAGCTACTTGCCACTTTTATTTCTCATGTGTCTCAGTAGGTCAAAAGAAAGTGAAAGTCGGGGCTGTATTCCATGAGGATCCAGTGAAAAAGAATCTTTTACACCTTCACAATGTAAGTATCAGTCCAGACCTGCTCGCTTGTTTGATTGCTTTCATTCCCAAAGAAAAAGGAATGGGCTTAGGGGTGGATGAGCTCCACAAAAGAAAGCTCTGCAAAGTCCTAACAAGTCTGAATCAACTACCAGATTCCCTTGGGCTTTTCAGAAAACTTAGGCAAGGACTGAAGATAAACCTCTAATAAAAATTAAGGTGACTGTTAACCGCAGTACAATAGAAGAATCAACACTTCCTGGTAGGCAGCAGGGACTTGTACAACACAACAGCTGTGCCCTGAAGCTGAAACTCTCCCGTGGGTGCTTTCAAGCCTCAATCAAGATGGAGATACGGGAGTTACATTGGAAATGTGGGGCTGCTGATGGCTCAGGTGAGTTGGTCAAACATAAAAGTCCTACCTTAAAGGGTTGTCTTACTCAAGAGAAACACAACAAAAGAGAAGAGAGAAAGCAGTCGCATACCTCCAGCTCTATCACAGAGGTTGTCCTTATTCCACTCCAGTCCTGGGGAGTGTGAGGAGGGAGGAAGACATCCAATCCTCAGGCTGGTATGCTGTACTATTCAGAGGCTCGAACAGGCAGTAAAACGGAAAGGCCTGTGTCTGCTCTGCTGAGTGATTTCGACACCGAGGCCCTAAGCAGAGACGTTGCATCATTTGTAACATCTGCCTTGGCATCCAGGAGCCAAAGTAAGCTAGTTAGGAAGTCACACTGCTTCTTTCTTCCTCTTCTTATGACACGTCTCAGGTATTTAGGGTTATTTATAGAGAAAACTAGACTGAACTCCTCAGGGAGTTGTCAGTTTGATGCATGGGAGGCAACTGAAGGTGGGGAAGAAAGGTGTATTTGTGGCTTGGGAAGGACTCTGGCCTCTTGTTTTCCTAGGAAAGAGGGAAGAAGTACATTGTTTAGAGATGGATGGAACTTCAAGAACCGAAGCAGAAATGGACAGTGTGGAAAAGGAAGTCTGCCAACTGAATTGGAAGGCAGAATTAGTCTCTGGCCTTCCTTTACCTCAATCATCACAAAGTTGCTTGAACAGTGAGAATAAACAATTTCTCACAGGATCATATGTCCCAACAATAACACGGAGGCCAATGACATCTCTGAGTCCTTCAGTACTAGACTTTGGATATTTTCTTGCTTCTCTACCTATTCTAAAGTGCATATCATGGGAACATGCTTCTTATTGTTTTTTTCATATTTTAATTTTTTAAGAATACTAAATTTACATCATTTTTCTTCTCCCTCTTTCCTCTCCTACTTTTCCTCTGTCCTATTCTCAAATTCGTGTCATATTCTTCTTTACTGGAGATATAATACATATTATCAACATATGATGTATATGTGTGTTTGTGTGTGTGTGTGTGAGAGAGAGAGAGAGAGAGAGAGTTACTGAGTTCATTTGGTGCTGCTCATATATACATGTGTCTGGTGACTGAAATTGGGTAATTTATCAGGTGAGTGTCCCTGGAGAAAACTGATTCTCAATATCTCTCTCTCTCTCTCTCTCTCTCTCTCTCTCTCTCTCTCTCTCTCTCTCTCTCTCTCTCTCTCTCTCCCTCTGTCTAGCATGAAGTTCTTCATCCAGGAATGTGTCTTTTTCTAATTTACCCTCTTCACATTGACCTATCAACTGGTAATGTTGAAATACAGTATCTGAGTATCTGTGTAGGCAACCACATTGTTGAAATTTCATATGTGCAACTTCCTCATCATGTATAAGATACCCAGCTCTAAGACACGTATCTATAATATGCCTCTATATCTAAAGCTCAGGGAAAATAAAGAAAGAAGGAAACAGAAACCCTACAAGGGTAACAGAACCAGGAGGTATGATTCTCACTTTAATGAGCAGTCATTACCTGGGGAATTCATTGGGATGGGAATTTAGATTCTAAACTTTCAGCTGGGACCAAGTGGTCACAAACTCAGTTGCTGACCACAAATGTTCTGGTCTATACCCTCAACCTCCGTTGTAGTGAAATACCAAATAATGCTTTTCTCAACCAAAGGAAACAGCCTCCATTCACTTTGTTCATTTCCCTCATAAGTATGACTTCTCTTAATAAAACAAGTCCAGAGTATAGCCATACTCTACAAACTACATATTATCAGAAAGCCTTATTTGTTCCTCATGTGTATTTGGATAACAACACCATAAGAACAAACTGGCCTTCAAACCCCAAGGCTCCACCAAGTGTGAGCAACTGCATTCAGATGTTTGGGGTGAGGTAAAGCTTAGATGATTCTACATCTATTCACATACCTATGCAGAAGGTGGCCTAGTCAAAGAGTGAGGGAAACTGGGAAACAGATATGAAACCTTCTAACAGCCTATAGGTAGGAAAGTGTCCAGATGACACAAGACACTAACTATAAAGTCAAGTCGCAGGGCCTTTGTCAGGGTGCCTCATGATGTCATCACTCATGATTAGTGACTCTCAACCAAGTGATTTCTTTGACATAGGTCCTGAAGGCATTGCCACAGAGACTATGAGACCTGAAAGAGGAATGAGGAGATTACTCCATGATGCTCAGCAGGTGATGGGGCTTGGAGGTGTGGAGAGTATATGTTCATTCTTTCCCCTTTCACAGGTTGCTATTATTTTTCTACAACATTTACACAGGATTTTTATTGTTGTAACCATTTCAGAATGACTAGCTACCTCTAAGAGCCAATGCCGAACTGCCAAACAGAATGATTTCAATCACATTTACAGCAAATGATCCTCATGCTGAAGTAGTTTTAAATTTTTCAATGTCTTTTCTGTATCCAAGATATTCTGTGTTAATCAGGAACGTGCTCTGCCTCACTGCTTCTCTGAAATATTCATCTGTATTCCTTGCTCCATTTTACAGATGGAAGTATTGGTCCCAGATATGTGAAGGGACAATCCAAAACCAGAGCTGGAATCAGCAGCTGGTTCTAGGCTCTCTACTCTCATCCTTAACCAGTTCGTAGCTCTAGTTCCTCAGACCTGCTCTATGCGCTCCCCAGACCTGCCAAGCACTTCACCAGCTAGCAACAGATGAGTCATTATGAGTTGCTATGTATGGAAAAATAAAATGTAAGCCATATTTTTATCCTATGTAGCTGTAGAGGAACTTTAAATCTCCAGATGTCAATCTGGTATCTCTCCTGAATGACCTGGCTCTGGGGCATAAACAAAGAAGTTGGACTTTAAGGAAACCTACTGTGCTGATCTCAAATATTGAGTTCAGGGCTGGAACTTGCTTCTCCAGGGCTTGCAAGCAGTCCTTTGAGATATGTTAATTAATTTTTCTGGAAAGTTCAGCCCTAGAGGTGGTCTATTGTGTCCATATCTATGATTTGCAAAGAGACCAGGCTTAGCACAAAAGAGTTTATATCCAGTCCTCAAGCTCTCTTAATTCTACAGTGGACAACTTAGTCAAAACAAGCCTTTGCGTTCTCATGCCTGAAGAAGTAAGGATTTCAGAAGCAATTTTACAATGCTGAGACTTGTTGTACCCTAACAACTGCATTAGAGATCCATGGTAGAAACCCAAGAAATTTCTGGTTTCTCCTATTTCTTGCTGATATTTGTGAGTGAAGTATCTGGGAAATATTTGATAAGAAGAATAATGCTAATATAGTAATCCCATTTTAATAAGCATTCTCTCTAGGTCAAAAATATATCAACAATTTATCTCACATAGAAGCAAGTAATTGAGATAAATTAATTGGGAAGAATAGAATACCTACAAGAGGTAGTTAACCATACTCAAATAAATGAACTGTTTTCATTCAATAAATTATGGTTTCCATTAGTTTTCTGTGCTGATGAAAGACACACTCAAATGTGCTCAGAACAAAGCAATCAAGGGAAGTGCCTTAATGGTAACAGGTGAAATCTGGACTGTTTCATGAAGGGGCTATTCTGGAAGAGATGAGCCCATTTCCCGAAGCACAATCTATACAAACCTGCAATCGTACTCACATTCTTAAATAATAGCAAACACAGGGTTTCATACAATAGAATGGTGTTAAATAAAATAAAGGATCTATAGAAACAGCTTAAACTAGAATGGAAAAAGACAACAGGGTTTTTTTTGCTTCCTGTTTTTTTTTCAGTAGCTACACATCGGTACAACTACACATCTGTACAACCACACATCTGTACAACTACACATCTGTACAACTACACATCTGTACAACTTAAGTGTTTGTTTAATCCCATGTTTCCATGTACGAGTGGGATGGTTGGGTTAACGTTTCTAGGATAATTTTAAGTATGAAGCTGTGTTTCTGATTTAAGATGTGTCTAGAATTACAAATTTAAGGGCACTTTCATACTCCTTTTTTAGCATCAGACATCCTTCTTGCAAGATGAGATATGTCTGTAATATAAATTTCTGTCTATTTAAATTGACCAAGACAACCCTTCAGTCTGGAGGCAGGATGATGGCATCAAGGTCGTGGTGCACAGCACAGTGGATCTATGCCTGCCACATTGATATGCAATAAAAGTTTGAATAAATATATATGAGCAAATAATTCCAGGCATTAGCTGTGCAATCCATCCAAGCTTACGTTGGGCAAGCGGGACACATTTTTGCTGGTAATGTATTCTTTCGGACACATTTTTGGAGGTGATATATTCATTTGGAGTGGTAGTTAGAAATAATATGAGCACTAGCTTAATTCTTTGAAAGTAACCTGTCACTATTCACCACCGAAATTTCCTCATAGTCCTAAAAGCAAATGAAATCTGCTGACTTTGTATTATAGCATAAAAGCTGTGAAGGTCACCTGGCTGACATTAGCTTACAAATTTGTCCTCAGTGTAGAGGCTCTAAATGAGAAGACTTGGGGGAAAACTGAAAGTTAGAAGAATTTCCAAGAACAAGTAGTTGCTCTTCAGCTTTTAGTGACTGCAGTGATGGGGCATAGAAAACCAATGCAATGAATGTGAACCTGGAGAGAAAAATAATTCTCTGCTATGTGGAGACCCCTTTAATATAAACTAACTATGTTCTTCATTACCCCACCTAATCTAAAAATAGTGAAGTAGACAAAGATGAACAGAAAAGATGTGCACAGGTAAATTTTCCTGGGGATTTGACATGAGGGCTGCCTTCCAAACACTGGGAGGACTGAGAAAGCAGAGGCAAGGAACAAGTAGGTGTACAGAATGTCATTTTGGTGGATGAGTCACTCTGTAGGTTTCTCTCCTGCAAATGGTCTTGTCACAATGTCTGCTTTAGTTATTTGATCCAAGCTTTAAAAAGAAACACAGCAACTCTTTCTTCCAGAAAGAAGACCCTAAGGAGTTTCCAGAGGTCATGGTTTCTCTTCATCAACATTTCTAAAGTCTTCTTGCCACCAGCACTAATTAATGTCGCTTCTAAACCCTGGACTCCCTTATTGAGCTTACAGCTTCAAGAATCCTCCAAGTTGAACAGGATATATTCAACACTGATGCAGGTTTTTGGCTCTCATTTTAGAATGCATTATATAAGAGAGAGACTCCTTATCTAGAACTACAGGTTTTAACACACCGTAGGTCTTAAATTAGGCCTCCCTTTGAAGCTCAGTTACAGAGCTGTAGATAGGAACACAGATAGAGCTGAAAGTCGTCTTCTGGTGAAAGTGCTGCTGTGCCTTTTGATTAGGAGAGTTAGAAGAAGATGAGCAAAGCCAACACACAGTGAAAACTGAACAGCTAAGTTTATTTGAGTAAAAGCTATCCACTGCAAAGAATATTTCCTTGAAATTTATTCTTAGGAAACACATCCATATGGAAGTCTGGTTGACTAGTCCTTGGAGGGAAATATTTCCTCCCATAAGAAAAATAAAAACATTTCATCACAATGTAACTGAGGTGGGGTCATAGCAAAACCAAACCAAAAGTACACCATGAAATTTACAATAGCAGTGATTAGTTTTTGCTTTCTCCTAGGGTGACATATCCCCTGCTCCTAAAAGGGATTTTTTTTTTGTGCTAATCTCATTTAGTCTATAATAACCATTTTTATTAATTTTATTTCTTTTTATGTCTTAATTGTCTAATATAAGGTCTTGTGAAAGGAAACAGGCATGGGAGTGGGTATATAGCTTAGGAGAGCATCATCTCACTGTGTGATAGTCTTTGGGTTCAATTCCCAGAGCCAGGGTACAAGGGAAGAGGGAGAATGAACAAGAGCAGATGAGAAGAGGAGGGATGGAGAGAAGAAGAAAATGGAAAGAAAGCAGAGATGTCTGTGAGAGAGAGACAGAGAAACAGAGACACAGAGACAGAGAGCACAGATAAAAGAAAAATTTGATAATTTCTCTGTCTTAGATAGTAAATATTATGTAGGAAATAGATATATTTTGGGAAAGACACAAATAAAAAATCTACAATTGAATATAAATTTACATTTTAAGTAGAGAGCATAAGTTATGCTCAGAGAGTTAAGAAATGTTATCTCCTACATTTAAATTTTCTTAAAAGCCATAGCATTTCATCAAGATATCTTAAGTGGATGATCTCATTTAGGAGATGAGAAGAAAAGAGAAAGCACTTCATACAACGATTTCAATGACAAAGACTGCATTAGTCTGGAAGGCACACATCCAGCTCAGGCTGGAATAGTTGTGACATACTTTTGATGTAAGGCCAGGAAACAGTTTGCGATTTTTTTTCTTGTCTCAAAAATTGTATTGAAAATTGCCTTGAAAATGTTTTCTAAATTGCAGACCTGATGAAAATATTTGAAGAAAGTGCCTATGTTTTCTTTCTTAAAGCAGATATTATTTTTTCCAGGAGAATATAAGAACAAAAGTATCTCAAGTGACCCCATAGTCTATTAGCATTTGAGACACATACGCCTGTCATTTCTCTATAATGGCAGGTAAGATCAAAGACTCTACTTTCTGGAAACATTACAGAACCCTTCATGGGCAAAATATGCAAATGTAATTTTTCTTATTTGAGTTGATATAAAATGGTGGGTATTAAAAAGAAGAAGTAGCCTAGTTATTCTAAAACAAGGTTTCTGTCCTTTTACTTCTAAGTGAAAACATGATATAATCTCCCAAATTAATTTTTAATGTTTCACTTGCCTACGGCACTGAAGCTGCAGATCAAACAGTCTAATAGATATTTGTATCCTCGTGGGGTTTAGTGATGACTAAGAGAGTAGTTTGGGATTCACAACAATTTTTTACTTCATGTGTCAGACGTTAGAGCCTCATGTTGCTTGTTGACATTCTGGATCAATTAAGTGAGCTCCAACCAAAGACTAACTTGAGAAAGGATGATGAATGGAAAGGAGCCTCTTTTTCTGCTCCTTGAGGACTTGATAAAAAATTTGTTCTTCCAAAGACAAATTCAGTCAAATGAATACAAATCAAAAAAATAAAGTGGACAAACAAAAAGTAATCATTCAGCTGCGTCATCTGGGTAGACTGGGAGGAAGGGAAGAGAAGGCCAGTAATTGATCAGTATGGTTTTAGAGCTCAACTGTGTCTTGACAGAAGGCTTTATTTCAAAATTTTCAATATTTATACTCAAAGTCAATCAGTTCCTAGAGAGGAAATCTGTCTGCTGAAACCAATACAACAAACTAAATCTGCTCAAGAACACACATTTAAGCATTCTCTAACTCTTACTGAAGCTTCCCAACCTTAGTTGATATTCCAAGAGCCATCTTCATGACTCTCAGGCAATACATCTTGTAGCCCATACATAGGCTGTAGTTGATGAGGTAGTATTCTGGCTACCTTAGTGTTGTATCCTTTCAGAGAATGGACTCATAGATATTAGCTTCAGAAGAGCAAAAAGAGTTGCTGAGGTATTCAGTTGTGATTAACAAAATGTATTCCCAAATATTTAATAAATTTTGTTTCCTGGTCTATGTTTTACTGTTGTGAATAGATTGCAGCTGGTTTTGGTAGTCTCTGGGCTCTAAGAATTGTCATAGCATTCAAACCACTTCAGGTTTTAAAATGTGTTCTCTTGTACTTCCTATATTGAAAACAATTTTAAGCCTTTGGGTTATGACATGAATTGAAGAATTACGTGAATTTCAGTCGTTTTGGATAGAAACAAGTTCATCTCTTAGTTTATTTTTCTCTCCTTTCATTCTCCACCAGCGCGCGCGCGCGCATGTGTGTGTGTGTGTGTGTGTGTGTGTGTGTGTGTGTGTGTATGTGTGTGCGCGTGTGCGCGCGTGTTTATGTGCTGAGATGCCCACAAAGGCCAGAATAGGGCATTATATTGCTTGGATCTGGAATTACATGTGTTTGTGACTCCCTCACTCTACCATATGGATACTCAGATCTAAACACCGGTCCCCTAACAGAGCAAAAAGTGCCCTTAGCAGCTGAGCCATCTTTCACCATCCCCAGAAACAACTTTAACTACCCATCATAATATAGGTGATCAGTCAAGCTCTAGCAAGTGATGGTATGTTGCCCATGG
The DNA here is from genome assembly GCF_037038515.1 of Microtus pennsylvanicus. Taxonomy (NCBI): domain Eukaryota; kingdom Metazoa; phylum Chordata; class Mammalia; order Rodentia; family Cricetidae; genus Microtus; species Microtus pennsylvanicus. The sequence goes on from NC_134592.1 coordinate 63,366,084, forward strand.
AGAAAAACCCTAATGACACTGGTAGCAGGAACGAGAACAACAATGTAGGGCAGCAGGTACTGTTAACTAAGGAATGGTCCAGGCACAGGAGAATGGGAAACTACTGAAGGAATTATGAAATGCGGCAGAGAACGTAATTCTTTAATTTTCTTTTATTGTTTTTGAGAGCTTCATACTTGAGTACCATATCTTTATCATTTCTATAACCTCTCCTCCATTTAACTCCATCATCCCTGTGCTATCACTATTATATGTGTATACAATTTCCTATGTCGTTTTGGTTTTTTTTTTTCATATGAACATGGATCCAGGATATACCACTTGGAATCAGACAACCTATGAAAGAGAGAGAGAGAGAGAATTCTTTCATGAAGAACACAAACTCTCCCTCTCTCAGAAGCCACTGACTACCTGTATCATTTTATCTACAGGTGGGACAATCTAGAATTTTCCAGGTCCACAGTCATATATCAACTGGTGTTGTCATTTTTTCCAGTCATGTTCAGGCAGACATATTGTTGAAAGTTTATGAGTGTATTTTCTTTGCCACATCTAGGGGACACTATGGAGCATCAAATATCATGGACTCTGGCTCTTACAATCCTTCTGTCCCCTCTTATGCTGTGCTCTATTAGCTTTAAGTAAAGGGTTGTATGGTAAATGTGTCTGAAGCATGATTAGTAAAAGTTCAGAGAGAGAAATTGGGATTCAACCTGAAGATCAGAAAACAAAACTGGCTCTTACCACAAGTGCAGCCCAAAATGGCTATCCTGCCTCCAGGAATCTCTGGGACTGTGACTGAGAATCATCTCATCTCCTTCTGTTTTATATTCCTCTCTAAGGCTAGAATTAAAGACGTGCACCACTGGGATTAAAGGCATCCAACGCCCTGTTTCTATAGCAAACTAGTGTGGTTACTGGAATTAAAGGTGTGTGTTGCCACTGTGTGGTCTGTAAGGCGGATCAGTGGAACTGTTTTACTCTGTGATCTTCAGACCAGCTTTAGTTATTAGAATACAAATGCCACTACATGAGTCAGTTGGGATGGGCACCCTACAGTCACTTAGTCTCTGCATTCAGACCAGTTGTGGCTCTCCATCTGTTGGGAAAGGAATATTCCCTGATGAGGATAGAGATGTAATCTTATCTGTGGGTATGAGAATATCTATTTAGGATTCAACTAGAAATTACATTTGTTAAGGAAAATGGCTGTTGTGACTTTGCCTTTCGTGTTTATGATCTCTCCAGAATAAGTAGTTGACCAGTTTCATAGTACTAGGCCTGGATTCCCTCCTATTAAGGAGGTTGTAAGTTCAATTAGTTATCTTTTTGGAAAATTTTTTTGTTGTTTGCTTTTGTTTTGTTTTGGAAGGTGAACGGTTCTTGGGAGAACAGTCACTCTATCAGTGTAGCTCTATGTACACTACCTGTATGCCAACCCCCCCCCCCCGCATAACATATACATATATATTAGTAATGTTATATTTCTCTAATGTTATATATCTCCCATTTAAAAGCATATTTCTACTTTCCTCTCCTCTTGTATATCTTTCTCCCTTTCTTCCCAGCTCTTCCACTCTTATTTCCATTCCCCATTTTAAAGTAGTTCTTGAAGCCAAAGTATAGGAGGGCACTCTAAGTAATAGGAACTTTGTTTAGAAGATGTCACAACAACACAGCATGGTAGGCAGTAAGGAGTGTGGGGTGTTGTTTGATGAGGTGGAAAGGTTAGTCAAAAAAGGCCCTGAGTAGAGTCTTAAGAGGAAAAATACTGCCTGCGTGGAAAACCATGAAAATACCTCAGTTCCATCCCATTTCTGATGGAAAACCATGAAGGCCAGGAAATGTGAAGATGCCACTTATAGTGCGGATAGACCCCCAGATCTGCCAGAGCAGCCTGAGCAATGCAGTAAGATCCTGTTGATTGATAGATAGATAGATTAGATAGATAGATAGATAGATGATAGATAATGATGATGATAGATAATAATAATAATAATAAAGATAGATAGATGATAGATAATGATGATGATAGATAATAATAATAATAATAAAGATAGATAGATAGATAGATAGATAGATAGATAGATAGATAGATAGATGATAGATAATGATGATGATGATAGATAGATAGACATACAGTCAGTCAGACTGACAGATGATAGATAGATAGATAGATAGATAGATAGATAGATAGATAGATAGATAGATAGATAGAAGAATGAATGAGCGGGTCATAACTGCAGTATAACTGATTAAATGAAGGACAAAACTATATTTAGGAATGCCAACTATAAGGATATTATACTGAAATAAACTACAGGAAATTGAAAAGTTGAGAAAGAGAATAAAATACTCAAGAAATATTTTAAAGATGAAATGAGTAAGATTCATACAAATTCCAAACAGGACATAGTGATGAGGTAAAAGCTGGAATTTATGAAAAAATCCAAATTTCTCTCTTGGGGGCAGAATATGAGAAGTAGGTTTGACACTGAATTCTAATTATACTGATGGAATTAGAAATAACTATGTGACTTGCGGTCTAGAATTCTATTATAGTCCATTATGTATGAATCTACTGCTGAAGAATGAGGTACATTCTTAAAATGGACAATTGTGCGTCAGCAGTAAATAATGGAAATGAAGAGTCTATAACAGATCAGATGTGAGGGGGCCTAGGAAACATTCCACTGAGGTAAAAGGGTCAGTTTCAGAATCTACTCCACGGGCTGGAGAGATGGCTCAGAGATTAAGAGCATTGCCTGCTCTTCCAAAGGTCCTGAGTTCAATTCCCAGCAACCACATGGTGGTTCACAACCATCTGTAGTGGGGTCTTGTGCCCTCTTCTGGCCTGCAGGCATATACACAGAATCTACTCCACTTCCTTACTGTGAAGTGAACCAGGACACATCATCATTTGTTCTGAGTATGATTCTTTGGCCTCCATACATTCTTCTAGCATCTGAGATAAAGGTTGAAGAGCACATTAGTGATCTGAGACAGAATTCTGGAGCAGAAGACAGAACAATAAACTAGACAAAGATGCCATCTCTCTTCCCTAGAAAATGGTCTGGAGTACCATAGCTTGGCCAAACTAGTTTTAAAAAATACACAGTGATATCATGGCTTCCTGTGTAGTGCTCTGCTTAGAAGATTTATCCTAAAGTAGGAGATTCAAGGTTATGGACAGGGTGAGGGGGCATTCTTCAGAGAAGATCCACAGTGTTATCAACAATTGCAAAACTTACAATATAGTTGGGTGATTTCTGGCACAAATCTCAGCCTCAAGGATTATTTCTTTGTTATTTTTTTATCACTCAATCAAACATAACCATGTAATCAAAGTCTACATGGATATCTGTCTCTATATCTACATATATGGAAACACACATAATATATAGCACTTACATTGTTTGGATAGTGAATGTTGAAAGATTGGAACTTAATCAGAATATTTCACATCATTTTTGTCCCTGTTAACAGCTTAAATTAGAGGCATGGTAAATTTAACCGTACATCTCATGTAAGAGTTAGAGGAGAGAACCACTAATATTTCATTACATATTTCTAGAAGGTGTTGGTAATCAAACATGTGTAAATATTTATCCAACCACTACTTTATTTCTTCAGGGACCTATTGGATTAAACACTTATGCGTATGCAATTAGGCATTTCAGAGGATAGTGAGTCTTTAATACATGTTTTTGAAAATATATTTTCTCTCCGCTATTGCACCCTCTTTTTTTTGGGGGGGGGATGATGGAGAGAATGCCTGCACTGTCTTTCTTCTCTAATCAGATTGGTGACTACCCTAAGAGTCATCACAGAACCTTCATTCAGTAGCTTAATGAAGTAAATGCAGAGATCCAGAGCCAAGCCCCAGGAGGAACTCTGGGGTTCAATGAAGGAGAGATTACATGAGCAAGGCGGGTCAAGATCATGAAGGGGAAAACCAAAGAGATAGCTGACCCTAGGTCTTGGGACCTTACTGACACTGGACCGACAACTGGGGAGTATGCATGGGATCGAACTAGGCCCTCTGCATGTGAGTAACAGTTGTGTGGCTTGGTCTGTTTGTGGGGCCCCCCGGCAATAGGACCAGAATCTATCCCTGGTGAATGAGCTGGCTTGTAGGAGTCCATTCCCTATGGTAGGATGCCTTGCTCAGCCTTGATGCAGGGAGGAGGGTCTTGGTCCATCCTCAACTTGATGTGCCAGACTTCATTGACTCCCAGTGGGAGGCCTTGCCCTTTCTGGGAAGTGGATGGAGGGGTGAAATGGCGGTAAGGTGGGGGGAGCGAGAGGAAGGGAAGGAGGGGGAACTATGGTTGGTATTTAAAATAAATAAAAATGTTTAAAAGAAAATACATTTTTTTTTTACAAAACTAATTCTTCGGGTTGTAGATCCTTTTTTATGAGTCAGGCTTGGCACACAGGTTGCTGTAGAGGAACAAACATAATAATTGTCCAAAGTGATATCCTGAGAAAGTAATCTTGAAACTGTAGATACTGAGGGTCACAGCATAACTACACTTCGGGGAACTTTTAGCAAAGATAGTGCCAATAGTTCATGGCTAAAAAGACATCCTGGTAACAGAGGGGTCTTAAAACAGCAAGACTTGACCTTTTCAAGGTAGATTCGAGGATAGGTAATCAGAGATACAAAAGACAGATTTAAATGTGGTCTTGAGGTCTTTCTGGGGCACGGAGTCCTCTCAGCAGAGATCTGTCTAGTGAAGACACCAAGAGGGCTAATATGTACTTGCTAAACACTTTCAATCTTTCTCAGTCTTTCTTCTTTACCGACCTTATCAAATAGAATGTTATGTGTCTGCAAGTTATTGGGCATCTTTACTTATTTTAGGAAAGGTAAGGCACAGGGTAGGTGGGCAAGGACTAATAAGAGACACGAGCTTTTCACCTCAGAGTAATTTGATGGTGAAGCAAAGCATATCTTGGGTTTTTCTGCTTGCTTCTTGTCTCTGTTTTTCCTTCTTTCCTTCCTTTTTTTCCTTCCTCCTTACTCCATTTCTTCCCCGTTTCTCCCTCCTTCCCTCCTTTCCTTCCTTCCTTTCCTCCTTTTTTCTTCTGTTTGCTTGTTGTACTTGTTTGGGTCCAATGATAAAATTGTTGCTTCAAGGAATTATTCTCCCATGATTCCGTCTTGACAGTTACCAAAGAGTAAGCTAACTTCCCACATCAAGCCAGTTTGATACACTTTCTTGGTATATAGATGTACCAAAAGAGTTGATGCATAAATGGAAAGTGGTTGGTGATGACTACTTCCCCCCAGCAACACACAGAGCTTGCTTGAATGTGAAAGCTCCCTTACCTTGGTTGTCTTGTAATAACCTCAGAACCTACCTCCCTAGACTCTATTTCACCTTGGTTCTCTTACATACGCAGCAGTTTTTCAACAAGTCCCTCATTTGTTTATAGTAGAAACCTAAACTTACCTTGTTTATAAGGAGCTTAAACCTCTTGGATATATCATTCAATATGTTGAACCCTTCTATTGAGAGGAAGGTTAAGGATTAAGTTTTTGAAAAACTTAAGCATCTGCAATTTGAAGTAGATTTGTGGAAAATAAATTGTCAGAGAGCCACAAGTTTGACTGATTTAAGGAACAACACAATATTCAGTGTAAATGAAAGTTCTTGAAAGGTTATTGTGGCAGCTGTGTTCTAAACAGACTGACCATCAAGTAGAAATCCCTGTGTACAACACAAGGGCTTCTTAAGAATGGTGTACATTCCTCTAGCCATGACACCAAGTGATACTTCAAACAGATTTATTTGCCCCATGTAGAATGTCTACAATTTCCCCCTCATCTCTTTCTACAGTTCTTGAACAAGAAGATTCCATTATCTCCCATTCTTTCCTAGGCCATGTCTATAGTCAATTATTATATTACACTGATTCCTGAGATTTAGCAAATTCATGAAAAGAAGTATTTTTTCTCCTCAGGAGAATCTGGGATTTATGGATGCCTATTCTTAAAATGTCAGAATCTGGCTTAGCTGCTGCTAAATTTACTGGGCCCACCTACACAGCTGAGGGTTTCTGTGACTCTGCTGGATATAATGGCTTTAGGAGCCAACAAGAAACATTAGAGAAAAATATTTGAGAAGAGCCAGACTTGCAGGTTGTACAAGTATTTCTTGTCTTGTAAAAGAACATTACATTTTAAGGAGCTCATTAAGTTGTTTTCTCTTATGTTTGACCCCAAATTAGAGTTTGAATTTCTTAATTTTCTCTTCCAAAATCATCTGCAAGATAGTAGTAATGAGCTTCTAAGTTTTCAAATGCCATACAAAATGAAAGCATTTATTCCTAAGTAGTAGTGTGGAACCAATTGGATTTTGTTAGGTAGCTTTTGTGGTCCACATTGCCCCATGTTTAATCATTGCAGGTAATTTAAAAAGAAAGACCATGCACGTGAAGCAAAAGAAATATCGTAATCATTGAATGAAAGGCTAAAATCCCAACTATGTTATGTATCAGATATTTATCTGTGTTAAGCACTTTCTTCACTTGTTCAGAATCTTCATGCATGTTAACACTCAGTTTCCCCTCAGCTGTGTTGGACTTTACCACCTCCATTTCAGGAAGGAGAGTGGCATTCTGTTACACAGATGTGCTTCCTATGTCTTTTGAAACTCTAATCAGTCGGTCCTGGCAGGAAGAATAGGTAATGAAATTCTCTCCCTCAAGTAGGTGTAGACATATCAATCACTTTAAGTGGAAACAATCATTCCTCAAGCTGTTTGGAGCCAACACCTATGAACACAGAAACAGCAGCAGTGCAGTCTGTGGCAAAATCAGCTTTTCAACATGATGCTTCAGGTTCGCCACCCAACCATACGCCACAGAGGTCAAGACAAGCAGATTTCCTGATAGTGTTTGATTTGAGCAGAGGGAGCGATAAGAGGTTCACTCTGTAATCTGGGCTTAGAGTTGACTGAAGATTGGATCCTCAAAGAGGAGGGGGTAATGTAGAATCCTGCTGCTATCCCCACTGAGTTCCCCCAGGGCAAGTTTGAAGATGCAAAAGATTCCTGTTTCCTTTCCATAGTGTGGAGATTCAGTTTTAGGAAACCTAGCTTCACCTACACAATTCAAAATGTTTTTTCCTCCCTCCTACGTAAGAGGATGATTTTGGGTTTGTGATGCTATCTTTTCCTCCAACATCATCGTGTGGGCTCAGCTTTTGTCTTGATATTTTAGTATTTTAGGAACTGTTTGGTATTTAGGCAGTATTTTAGGAACCTGACAGCAGAAGACACAAAAAATAAGGCATTTATTGCAACCACCCCCAGTCCAGAATGCTGCCCTTCCTATAACAAACTTCAAAGCCCGGGAGCGATTGGGATGCTGATGGAAAAAGCAAGCTGCTGCTGACTACAGAAGCATCCCCTGGGCACAGCACACTCTGGTTACAGTGAGGCGCTGCTGTGTTTCCAGGGCTTTGCTGCTGGGAAGCAGAGCAACTCTCACTTCCAGTCCCCAGATACAGAGCAGAATCAGCATAGAAATATTAAAGAGAAAATTAATAATTTATTTCAAAAATTCATTTGCAGCTGCACTTCAGTGAATTAATTACTTTTTTCTTTCTCCTCTTATTCATTCCTCTCTCTTGCTAATGATCAAGTTGGAAGCAAAGGAAGTCAGTAGTCTTGGAGGAGGTGGGAGACTGGTGGGGACAGAGCAGGAAGCGAGAAGAAAGGGTGTGCTTTCATGTGGCTGCTTCATGGGACCTGATAAATGCATGAGGAGTGCTTAAACTTTCTCTGTCTTCTGTGTTTACCCTAAAAGCAATAGGAAAATATGTATTTGAATATATATGTATATCTATCTATATATCTTATACACACACACCAAATATATATATAAATGCATCATCACAGATCCTACTTAGCATTTTAAAGGAGGGAATTATTAAAATCCAGTAAGCCAAAGATTCATGTTATTAAAAAGATTAATCTGTTGTTTATCTCAACAACATCGATGCAGTTCACTTTCCTGTATGCTCATTAAAGTAGTGTAGCCACAGAGACAAAGCAACTATAGACATTGACTTAAGTATTAGGTGGAGCTTGTACATTAACTTACATAAAGACTGGGGGTAAGCACTTTAATTTTTGCAAAGGCTTTGCTTATCACAATTTGCCAGATGACTCTAAGGTGATGATATGGCAAGGTTCAAATTCATAGCCACTTTAATGACTTTTCTAAATGAAAATAGAAAAGTCAGTACAAGAACTTCTATTGGCCAGAACACAGACTGGGGCAAAGCACAAGCTTTCTTCCATATTTAACACGGCTCTGCAGACAGCCTGTTTCCATCATGGCAGTCCAAGCTACCATTTAAAGGGAAGCAAAGAGTTGTGTTTACTAAACACCTTCTTGAAATCAGCCATACAATTTGAGACATAACCATTGTTTTAATGAGGTTTTGAAAAACAAATGAATGTAGAAGCAAACACTGATTTTTTTTTTCTTGATAATCTTGTTGCTCTGGCCCAGAAGCTGTAGTCATTTGAGCACCAAATGATCCCTTCCATGATAAACAGCTTCTACGGGTCCAATAGGATGTTCTGGTATGTGTAGTCACAAAATGGGAATAACATCAGGAAGAAGACAGAGAGGACTGGATGTTTAATTTTACCTTAAAGATCAGAGTCAAGGAAAGAAGGAAGTACACGGAGCAAGGCTGTAAGGAGCAGTGCTGATATGCTGGGGGCAGATGTTCTTCAATGCTATTCATATTCATTATTGCCAAGAGAGCCTCGTGACTGTGCTGGGAGAATCCATTTACTATGCATTGCTATGCTGTGCCCCAGACAACCATGAGGAGTCATTTGCTCCAGCTTGCATATGACCTGATGTGATCAGGACCATTCTTCAGCTATTTTCAGAAATATATTTAAATCTATTTTCAGAAAGTGAGGATAGGAATCTAACACTTACAGGAATATGCAGTGCTGTCTTCCCCTTGGACAATGAAACAAAGGGATTTGTGTTTGTGTCTTTCTGTGTCAAATAGGTGGTGGGAATTTACCTCAAAATATCATCACAGCATTTTCTTTGGATTTCTAATGTATATATAGGCAACCAAATGTTTGATCTAGGTCGAAACGCCTCCCTCTTTGAAAACTAAACACCCTTCAGATCTGATGAATTCATAATTATAGGGTAAGTCCTGTGCACGCAGAGGTTAAAGCCCAAAGTGATCCATAGGAGAACACATTCGACAATATTAAGTCACCAGTGACCCCCACTCATACCAGTACACCTCCACTGGCTCCAAATTTATGACTTCCCTTGAAAGGTTTTATTTGAAAATTTACCAAAAAGTCCTCATCATCTCACAAAGAGACTGAAAACCTCTACCAGAGGCATACTGCCACAGTTCCTAAAAAGCTTTGCAGTATAATTTGAAAATTTAATAAAAATGGCTGAGCTATTTTACGTTGCCTGGGTTAAAGTAAGTACTTTTACCTGGGGTCATCAATGAAAACATTTTCCTCAGCGTCTCCTGGCAAGAAACCGTACCAGTAGCTGGAAATTCAGTGGGCGTCTTCCCTTCCTCATTTCTTCGGCAAGATCACTAAGGACTCTGTAATGATCGGCTTTAGGGATCTTACTCTTACGAAAACCAACCCCGCTTCTGTTTTGTGCATTTAAAGTTTGTTTCCTGCTGGACTCTTAAGTATTCTGAGAGCTGCTAGAGGTTTTTGACTACCTAGTACTGCCCCCTTGTGGGCCACAGGAGACACTGGTGCAGGAAGCTACCTCCAGCCCAAGTTTTACATCACAAGAGGAAAGTAAAAGACCTTGGCTTTACAAATAATTTTTACCCTACCCCCTGATTTGAAGTCCCACGTGAACTAGAGATGTTTTCTACTGTCAAAATGAACCCGAAAATATAGCTAGCTTGTAAGTATGGAGAAAACAAAACAGGAGAGGGAAGATGGGAAAAATCTAGGCCAGTGTTCACTCTCACCTGGGATTCTCGATTTTCTCCACCCAGAAGGTCAAATCTCAGCAGAATTGATATGCAGATCACATACACAGCAAGTGCAGTTCCAAACAAGGGAATGTGCTAATTGGCTCACCTGCTTGAAGAACCAGGGTACCAGTCGGCTGACGCGCAATCTCTGAGGGAAGCGGGCTTAATGCAGGACAAAATGTTCTCGGCACTGTGTTGCTTCCCTTGCCTGTTTCTAGCAAGCAGTCTGGCCAAACCCAGTGGTGACTGGGGAAGTTTCAGAATTATTCCCAGTTTGTAAGCGAATGTGTACATTTGGGATTTTAGAATGCTATTTAATTCAGAAGAAATTAAAATTGAAGCCATCACCCCTTCAGGCTTTTTTCATTGTGTGCCTCTACAGTGATCCAAGGAGTGTTTTGTATAGCACAATGCCTAAGAGGAAGGTAGGTTGTGGCAGCCATATTAACATGATTTGAGCTTGTTCTCAGCAATGAGAGCGTTGCTAATGCTACTTCCCTCACTACCCAGTGCAGTACAAGAAACAGGCATGTTAGAGACATGCATGTAATCCCCTCTACTATTCTCAGGAATCCAACTCACCAAGAGAGTTTCTGGAAACAGGAATGTTTCAAGAAACACACACACACACACACACACACACACACACACACACACACTACAGTTTGTGAGTCACTGCTTTGTTCCAGGAAGGAGTGGCATCCTCGGATCTCTTTCTGATAGGAATCTATCTGAACCCTACAGACTGAGATAATGGGACTAGGAACAGATGACAGCCTTCCTCAGTTTGTTGATTAAACCCAATAACTTACCCTGGCTAATGAGGTAGAGGCTTTGCATGCTTCTCTTGCCTAATGTGACTCATTAAATGTACAATTATTAAATATCCTGATAATTGGGGTAGTCATAATAATGGTAATGATAGTCATGTGATGACAATGATGAAGGAAGGAAGCCTCATCGAGTGGAGATTCACTTAGCCGATGCAAATCAAAGGACATCGGGACTGTCACTAGGCATGCGCAGAATGCAAACAACTAGCTAAGTATTCCTTTGCTTTATAATTTTAACAATGCAGGACACAAAAACTGAGATGTGAATATACAAAACAACGAGTTCTTAGGGAACATGAATACCTTTCCCAACAGCAGCTTGATTTTGTCCTGAAACTAGCTGAGAAACACTCAGTTCCAGCATCGTAATTCATGTTCTGCTACAGTCCCTTATTTGTAAGAGTTTAATTTTAGGTCAAATAGCCTTGTGGAGACATATGCCTTATATGAAAACACGCTGTCAACTTCAACCAAACGAGACTGCTTTCTCTCTTCCTCCCACTCTCTACCAGGTATTCAACTAAAATGTTTTTCTTGCTTGTATCTTTTAACTTTTCTTTTTGTCCTCACATTTGGAGCAGGATGACAAAGATGTGGCGATGCCAGAGAATTCAAGGAAGGAGTTTTGTAAATCTCACAAGAATTTGATAAGAATTCGAATTGTCTGTTTTATCACCACACTATACAATCTATATACTCTTACGTCTTACTTGTCCTACAATCAGACTTAAAAATAGCCGGACGATGGTGGCGCACGCCTTTAATCCCAGCACTCGGGAGGCAGAGGCAGGCGAATCTCTGTGAGTTCGAGACCAGCCTGGTCTACAAGAGCTAGTTCCAGGACAGGCTCCAAAAACCACAGAGAAACCCTGTCTCAAAAAACAAACAAACAAGCAAACAAAAAATATCAAATAACCTTCTGATAAAAATCAGGTTTCCCAGTTTTAGCATGCATGGCACTCCTGTTTGACTGTGTTTGATAACACTAGACACACCAGAAACAGCATCAAATTTCAGGAGATTCCATTTTCTCTCAACTGTACTTTTACCAAAGAGAGAGAGGGAGTGATAAATGGGAAGAGAGGACACAAATACGAAATAATTCTGCTCAGAGAGCTCTTCCATCATTTCTTTTCACAGATTTATAAAAGCAAAACCCATATTGACCTTGTGACCCTCTACATTGGAAACAAAATAGATAATAGAGTAGACTTGGCTTTAGAATTTGTGACAATTGTTCTATTGCTGTAGGGAATTTGACATCCTGTTAATTTAGGAGCACTCTCTTTTCTCTTCTTCCAAGGACAGTGTAAGTCTGATAAAATCCTAAGGCGAACAGAGGAGGAATTTTACTCTCAGGTTGCAACTCTGGTGGGTGTTAACAGCCTGTTTGCATTGCCTTATGTTTTTTGTCACAATAGTGCATTGCCATCCTTTGCTGTCTATAAAATTATTACGATGCCTTCACAAGGCAGTCTGCTCACTGACACTAGCTTACCCTTCGTAGTCCAGGGCTTGCAACCTGGTGGCATTTGAGAGTACCCGATCCAAAGGAATTATTACTCATATGACAGTTTCATGATGGGGAAGAGCTCAAAGCAGGTTCCCAAATCTAGAACCTCTCTTGTCTTTGGATGATTGTTTTATTCTCCTACTTGAAAGAATCCTGGGTAATGGGGAGGAATGTGGGGGTCTGAATGGATCTCAGGATAATTTTCCTCTGAAAAGGAAAACACAATACCAGGACCATATTGAAAATAATTGATTTAATGTATTCTCAACAAATGTTGGCAGAATATGGGCAGGGACACCTTGTTTTTGGTGAATAACATAGGGAACAACATGACAATATATGAAAGCTGAAGACCAGCAATCACACCTTTTATTTAAAATACATATTATCATATAACCTTTTGATATTAACAAAAGACGGCCTGAAGAAAGTTTGAAAAGTTACAAGGTTTTCTATTCACATGTCTTAATACATCTCTAAAAGTCTATCACTAGCTTAATAATGCATTCAGGAAGTTTTTCTTTATTAAACATTCCTATTTTACATAAGATGAAATATGTACAATTACATATAACTAGATGGGTTAAGAGTATTCTCTTCAACTAACCTACCTAATGAAAACAAACCAAAGGATGTATGTCAATGGTTTTTGTTCCAATTTCATCATGAGTTATAATTAGTTCTAGCAAGTCAATTTTATTTCATTTTTTTTTAAAAAAAGCTTTCATTGTTTTGGTCCATCTGTTAAAATAAATTGTCATTTACACTGGACTCAGAAAATGGCAGAAAGAGTTGGGTAAATTTCCAATATCAAGACAGATACTGTTGCTATAAGAGCAGAAAGATTCTGGGTTTGTTTTGAAATAACACAGGGAAAAATAGGCTTCTGAGTCTATAAAGTCTTTGTCACAGCTGAGACACCACGAGGACTGCAAATTCTTTCATACAGAGACACAAACACAAAGGAAGAAAAGCTCATTTCAATGTTAAGGGAAAGAAGACAAGAACTGAGTGTGTATATATATATATACATATACATATATATATATATATATATATATATATATATAGCATTGTGGTGGATATACTGTTAATTGTTCCTGATCAATTGGATTAATAAGAGCAAATTTTAAAGCCTGTGTATTTCAGAGAGCTGACACCCAGAGGGCTGCTATTGTCACATCATGTGACCATCTTGCTCAGGACAAGGCAAGTCTAATATGAATTACAGTATCTTAACTCACAACCAAATGATCCTGAACTTACTGCTCAATTCTTCCATTCTTTTAACTCATTCTATCAGAAATTAAGTCTGTTATTTCTTATTTATTTGAAAATTGCTTGGATAAGGGAAGACAATTATCTCAGCAGCATATTAAGCATATTAATGCTATTTTCACCACAAAAAATTTATGAGAGGAAATTGAAGAAAAAATGTAGGTGAGGTTTTGTGTATCCATAAGAGCCCTAATAAAAGGATAAAAAAGATTTATTAGGGAACAATTACAAATAGCAGCAAGGAAGACCGCCGGGTCTTCCCTTCTACCCTGGGGTCAATGGATGCAGTGACCCAACTTCTGACCACCACACAAGAGAGTAAGAGAGCATCCTCCTTTTCCTTAGAAGAAAATGCATCTGCTCACAGAAGCCACACTCTAAAGCCAGTACCCTAAAACTATTGGTAGAATGAATTCCCACAACAATAAAGAAAACTACACATAAAAATCTATACCTAAGTCTGTTGGCTATGTGAATGTAAATATGTTTTCAGTTGAGAGAAATACAGTAACAATGTCTTTACATAGCTGTGATCTCTAACTACCATACTCCCAAAGTCATCAGAATTCACTCTCTTCTGCATGTATTTTGTAGTCTTACATTACAGACTCTTTAACTGGTCACGATGACCCAATGGATTCTGCTTTAAAAATTAAGCCAATAGAACAACAAACTTTATTGTCTCAACATAATGCTATCTTTACAGAAGAATACAGAATTTTAGTTTATTAATTCCTCCTATCTGCTATATAATAAGATAGCTAGCTCTTTCGTACTGAGAAGATAGTTGACAGACACAGTTGAGGACAAAATTTTAAAAAGTTAACATTTGTCTTATACAAGTTTGACAGAGCTGTGCATTCTTAGTACTTTCTTTCTTTTTCAGTATTCTAAGTTCTTTAATCTTTTAAGTCTGTGTATATTATTTTCTAACTCATGAAATATATCTTGAAAATGTTCCGTAGAATTTTTAATAATTTCATATGTGCACAGTATATATTGTAGTGGTTGGAGATCTGTCCCAGATGTTAAGGGTATTTGCTGCTCTTTCAGAGGATTAGAATACCAGTATCCACATGGCAGCTCAGAAAACATCTGGAATTCCAGTTCTAGGAGGATGCTACAAAGTTTCTGAGGAAACCACACACTCTTTGTGTGTATAAATATATAAAATAACATATGATATAGATATCTTTTTTAGGGAGAAGCTCTCTACTGTCATTGCCAGTACTTCATCCAGCTGTGAGTCTCCACATTAACTTTTAAACTCTGCAAAACAAAGCTTCTGTGACAAAGGTTAAGAGTAGCACTAGTCTCTGAAAAGGAACATAAGTGTTTAAGAAGTAGTTTGCGTTCATGTCTATTTACCAAAGCATTATTAGTACATTCTACCAAAAAGCCTATGACCTCATCATCTATAGACTTTGACCAGGTAAATGGAATCAGGTCTATGTCTACTCTTGTGAAGTAGACCTCAAATACAAGGAGGAATTGACTGACTGCCCACATAATATAGAACTTTTCTGCTTAAGTATCTACAAAAGCTGAAAAGCTGTGTTTTAAAAGAAATGATTCTGTCCCATAAACCATGGAGAGTAGACTAGAAGTTTCCATCTGACCAACAATGTATTTCTCTATGCCAACACACTATCCAGTCATCAATATTTTTATGGTTCATTTGAGTAAATAAGAAGTTGACCATCAGGGGAAGTCAATGGTGATGATTGTGGTAGGACCTAAAGACATGAAATGATTCACTTCCACTAAGAATGAACTATTACAGGGGTCAAAAGCCTTTCTATAAAATCTTTAGGTGACCAAAGCTCAGAAACATTTCTTTAGAAACCTATGATCTTTGCAAGCCTTTATACATGAGAGCTGATGCTGAAACCTTTCCACATGGATTCCCAGGATGTCTTTCTCTGCCTAGCTTAGAAGAGTTTTATTTTTCACAGCCAATTTATTCTAAAATAAACAGAAAACCATTCCTGAATTTGTAGTCTATAGAGCTTTAAGTTACTCATGTACCTTTAATCAAAGTATAATAAAAATTATGAAAAAATGAGGAAAGTAAGAAAATAGTGATGTTAAAAAATTTGGGGGGAGCCAGGCACGATCAGCTGGGCAGTGGTGGCACATGTCTTTAATCCCAAAACTTGGGAGGCAAACCTCTGTGTGTTCAAGGCCAGCCTGAGCTACAAGAGTTAGTTCCAGGGCAGGCTCCACAGCTACAGAGAAATCCTGTCTCAAAAAAACATTTAAAAAAATGGGATCATCTTACTATTTTTCCATCCATTCTGTCCCAAATAAACACACAGAGGTTCATATTAATTAGAAACTGTTTGGTCTGTTGCTCAGACTTATTACTAACTAGCTCCTACTATTTAAATTTACCCATAATGTTTGTCTATGTTTAGTCATGTGGCTTAGTTCCTTTTCGGAGTAAGACATTCTCATCTTGTTTCCTCTGCATCTGACTGCTGACTGGCTCTCTGCCTTTTTTCTTCCCAGAATTCTTCAATCTGGTCACCCCACCTATACTTCCTGCCTGGCTACTGGCCAATCAGCATCTTAATAAGCTAATATGAATGACAAATATTTACAGTATAAAAAAGCATTATCTGACAGCTTTTCCCTCTTTTTCTTAACAGATCAATGACCTATGTGCTCACAAAAAGATAGAGAAAAACAGAAAAGATAGATTCATATGGAAAAGTAAATTTCTAAGTGGTTTACAGCGTATTTAAAAATTCAGGCTTGGGAGAGAAAAGAAAACTATAGAGAAGGTCATTTAAAAAAGAAATAGTCATGCTGATACATGCCTTTAATCCTAGCACAACGGAGGCAGAGGCAGACAGATCTCTGTGAGTTTGAGGCCAGCCTTGTATACAGAGTGAGATTTAGGACAGCCAAATATACACAGAGAAACCTTGTCTCAAAAAAAAAATTAAAAATAAAAATAAAAGAAATAGAGTAAAAAAGAAGCCACATAAATATGGAAAATACAGAGAGTCTCAATACTGTATGATATTGTGTCATATTTGAATTATTTGCTGAGGAAGGAAAAACAGCTACTAAAAGACATTTTATTATAAATGCTGCTGGATTAATCCATCCTATCTATTTTGAAAATTCTTTGACTTCAAAATGTAAGTCAAAAGGTTTATTACTTTGGAGAAGAGGTTTTTCTTTTGTTTCCACTGGAAATGAGAGGCTGTGGATTCACTCTGGGTTAAAAAAAAATACAATTTCATTAAGGCCTATCACCTGAAAAATCTCCAGTCGCAATGGATGGCCCAGATGATCCAACATTTCAAAGTGCCTCTCTTGCAGTATTTTTTCTGAGTTCTACATCCAGAATAGCCTCAAGACTGCTTGCTGAGCTGATCCAACCTCATGGAATACTATAGTCAGGACTTGACCATAATCCTAAATTTTCTTTGGGTTCCCATAAGATTATCAGTGCTCCCAGTCAGCAGTAAGTAGCCAACAAAGCTTTGCTCATTATCCCCAAAATGGATTATGAATGTTTTTCTTTGTTTAGAGTGTTGGTTTCAAATTGTTATGGATAATGGTCCAGAAAAAAAGCTAAACAAAGGAGATTAGATGCAGGGTTCTTGTTTTGAAAAGAAGAAAAGGGAAATATTATGGGATAATGTTCTTATAAAGTTTTGTCACTAGTATTAGTTCAATAAAATGTTGGTTGGCCAGTAGCCAGACACAGAGGAAGCAAGATGAGAATGCCTTATTGAGAAAAGGTACCAAGCCACATGACTAAACATAGACAAGGTTTATGGGTAAATTTTAGTCATAAGAGCTAGTTATTAGTAAGTCTAAGCAATAGACCAAACAGTTTATAATTAATATAAGCCTCTGAGTGTTTATTTGGGACTGAATGGCTGTGGGATTGATTGGGACAGAAACTTCTGTCTACAAACATCTCTAAATTGGTCACTGTGTCTGTCTTCCTGATTGTTCACTGGATGTCATCATGATCATTAATTTTTTTGTGTGTCTGAGATGAGCTATATAAACTAAGACATTTTAAATAGATGTAAAGCCACACGCATCCTTAGAAAACTTGTAAAGGTAACAAGTGATCCTTAATCATTAGGTCTATAAGAAAAAATGGAAACTGTATTAAAAATACAAATAGAGGGCTGGGTCTAAGGTTTGCAAATAAATTCTTGTTGATAGAATAGACGCTTAAATGTTAAAAGGAAAAAGCTTCCTGAAGGAAGAGGAGAGTCTTGAAATAGTATTCACCAGGCAGATTCTATAGACAGTTGCCACTTTGCTCATCTGTCAATTACATCTTGAGAAGTGAGGCTGAAAATGAAGGGGTTTTTATGCAGATATACAACAATTGGCACTTATTGCTTTTTCAGGATAGAAAAACAATGCACAACATTAAAAATATGACAGTCAATCATTTGTAAGTTATGTGGCTTTAGGCAAATCATTTAATTCATCAAAGTTTTAACGTCTTAATTTGTAAAATGCTGAAAATACTTGTCTTGAAAATTAGCACCTATGCAAATGATATTGATGTTTTCTTTCAGGATAGAAAATGTTTATTAAACAGTATGCAATTTCCTGTATGTGATACAAAGGAAATATATAATCTTTATCATCAGTTTACAGATCAATAGGAAATAATAGTTGCTTGTTCCTTTAACACAATACGATATATAATAAGAATCTCCATTGAAGAATAAAAACAAAATGCTTTGAAATGTAAAGAAAGGCATATTAGTAAAAAAAAAAGGAAGACGGAGAAATTAAAGTAAGATTTTTGAAGGACTAAAAAGACATCACATTTGGAGGATGGGAAAGAACTATTCACCAGGTAACAAAAACTGGTGCTGTTATGTGAACTAGAGGTAAAAGCTTACAACAAATATGGTAGAGGAAGAATCTGTGGCCTTTTAATGCCATCTCAAGAATTCTAACGTAGTTGAATCTGCGGAATGACAGGAAGATAAGGCTTGCTATTCTTAGGATGTAAAGGCTCTATGTATTATGCTTGACCTTAGAGCGACTGCATCTAGAAAAGCGCTTATCAAGCCTTTCCATGGCCATGCTCTATCTCACGCTAAGTCTACAACACTAGTACAGATATCTAGACCACAGGAAGTTCTCAATCAATTCCTGATGAGAGAACACACACATAAATATTGGTGGGAAAGGGTTTTCTGCAGAGAGGGAAGAAGGTCTGAATTAGTATCCACCAGGCAGATCCTATACACAGTCGCCACTCTGCTTATTCCACAAAGACCATAGCCATATGGACTCTCTAGTATAGATGTGATCCTCAGAATGACACCAAGCATTTTCTTTTATTTAAAATGATTGGTACATTATGTAACAAAACAACCATCCCATTAAACAATCCACTGTGTGCATTCCATTTGGCCTCCCTGTGATTCAATCTCCTCTTACTGCTTAAGATGGTAAAGGTTGCAAGAAGCCATTATACTCTAAGCAGATTGGAATCATCGGATGAAAACTATGTTGTGTCAGCATTGCACCCACCCTAGCTATTAATGCAAAGTTCAGTAATGTGGCTGGCAGCATTTCGTTGATTAGAACAGCTTCCCAGACCAGGACTTCGGCTTCCATAACACTCATAAGCATAGAGATGCTTGTTTACGCAAAGAAGAGGAAACGCCCAAAGTCTCCAGTGAACAATGTGACTTTAATACAGAGTCTACTTATGTTTCACTTCATTATCATTCCATCTATTGATTTCCTCAGGATTGTGCACATGTATTGGAATACCTTTATTAGTCTTCCAGGCACTCCAAGAAAGCATAAACACAATAATTAGGAACACTGCAAAAGAGCACTTGTACTTTTCTAGAGTTACTTAATGACTGTACTGCTGGGCTTTTTGTCAACCTGACACAAGCTAGAGTTATCTGAGAAGAGAGAATCACAATTGAAAACACATATCCTAAGACTGGCCTGCAAGCAAGCCTGTGAGGAACTTTTCTAATTAGTGATTGATGTGAGAGGGTTCAACACATTGTGAGTCGTACCATCCATGGACAAATAGCCCTAAGGTATAGTATATAGGAAAGCAGCCCGAGAAAGCCAGGAGGAGCAAGATAGTAAGCAGAATTCCTCCATAGTCTCTGCATCTGTTCTCATTTCGAGGTTCTCACCTTGAGTTCCTGCCCTGACTTCTCTGGATGATGAGTACAAGTTTATTAAAGTGAGATAAATCTTTTACTCTCTGAGATGCTCTTGGTACTGTATTTTATCACAGTAAAGGAAACCCTAAATAAGACAATGATAACAATTGGCTTTTATTTGCTTCTTAGCTGGATAGAAAACAAAGGTTTCTTCCTTTTTCCTCAATGAACAAATTCTTCCACACATTCACAATCCTCAGTGAATGGAAAACCTGTAATGAATTTCCATTCAAAACCTGAAGACTTGAGTCACATACAGAAAACTTTCTTTCAGGCATTACTTACTGACACTGTGAAAGCGGTGAGTGCATTCACGCAACTGCCCCTCCTTCCTGGCTCTGCCTACTGAGCATGCACAACTAATGTTGATAATCATACAAAATGGAGTGTATCGAAGAAAGACTCTTTACTATGAGGGAGTCAAAGGTGTATCTTATGGCAAAAATATTTTTAAAATGTTGGTTAAATACCAGCAATTTAGTTACCCAAAGAGTCCTGATGTTTTGGGAAAGATATCAGCAAATCAGAGTGTCTTCCCAAGTACCACTCTTGCTGGCTAGAAGAAGGTACCTGAAAGCTGATACCTGCAATGGCACACAAGTCCTGACAGAGAACCAGTGCTGACCAAGGTACAGGAATGAGATACATCCTCTTTGCGAACCTCTCTGAGCCTAGCTTTCTGCTCCCAAAATATTGACTATCATTGTAGTTTAATGAATCTGTAAAGTTCAATGTCAATTCCATGTTTGTCTCATTAACCTTTATATTCCTGGCTGAACCAATGCACATCACTCCCATTTACACAAATAAATGATATGAATGATTTCTGAAGATCTGTAGGCTAGAGAAGAACTTTAATGAAAGGGTTGAATATCAATATGCCAAGAAGCATGGAAGAAACTAGTATCTAAAGAGCAAGAGTTTGTAAAAAAATAAAATCAAACTTATGAAAGCTGTGGACTGGAGAAAAGACAGTAGAAGGAAAGAAAAGTTGTGTTCAAACCAGTCTGACATTAGTATAAAGGCTAAGATCATTCCACCTCTATTCATTTTGTGAAGAAAGACAGCTAAAGCTCAGAGCATTTGTATAATTCATGAAAGTAGGTACTTAGCATTGCTAGAACTGAAACCCATATTGTCTGACATGATCTTCATTTTTCACTAGGGAATTAAGCAGAAGAAAATGTTGAGAGACCAACATGAATTAATTTGACGGAGTTATGCATTCTGAGAGTACATCATGAAGATGTATGTATGTGAGCTATAGTATATGGACAATGATATTCCCTAGAAGGCACCCTTGGGGTCCAGACCATGGAGAGTGAGATGAAGAAAACAAGCACTCTAGGTCAGTAAGTGCAATTCTCCAAGGGAATAAAATCTTCCCAGGACAATTTAGAGAGAAACAGAACCCTATTGTGCTGGTAAGTAGGAAAGCACTGGGCAACTACTTTAAGTGGAGATTGGATGAGAATGTTTTCTTCCTCTCAGGAAATGGCATTCTGTATGCATGCCCCACACCACCTGAAAGTGAAAGCTACTCAAATAATGCACTCGATTTCTTAGAGCGGGGACTGGGGAACAGTTAAGACAGTGTAGTCTCTCAGACAATACTACGGCTCATACCATCCATCTCTTATTATTTGTGGCTCAGACTTACTTTGCATATCATTCTATAACATAATAATAATTAATAGTTATGTATGAATGACTCTGGTCTCTTGACTCTCATTATCTTATTTCTTACACTTGATATTCTCTTGCTCAGAAACCTGGAAACATTGCTTGCCATCTTTCCTGGGCAGGTGGATGCTGCTCATTTTTATCTGTCGCCTAATAAATAAAAGCCAGATTTGGAGGTGGAACCATGAAAGTGGAGTTGCTTCATCCTGAGAAAATGTTGGTGTCTGTTTACATCATATATTAATGTAATAATTTTCCAGATCAGTCAGAGTACTTGAGACACAATCAATGATACGCATGCCCCCATTGTTCTTAATTAGCTTCTGATTAAAATGTCTTCTCATGCTCTTCAGGCCTAATTGTCATTGAGATCATAAACGTCCTCTTGCAAAGATTTCAGTGTTGAAAGTTAGAGGCAGGGGATCTAGAGTGAAGCACACTGTGTCCCTAGGAATTTCTCTTCTCTCTCCTGATTATAATCAGACTCTGACAGCCATCACACAAAAATAATAATAGACAGGCAAAAGGAAGCCCTGCAATCCAACTGTGATTTTGATATTTCGCATCTTCATGGAAAAGAGCCCTGCAGGATCAATGTTTACACTCGGCTCTGCTTAGCAATTCCATTTGGAAGTTTCTGCCATCAGTGAATGGTACTTTAAAAAGGTGTTATGTCTCCATCAGCATGTGAATATTGCCCGAATTAGGAATTAAAGTCTATCGCTGTGATCCTTTAAATTAGACCTCGACTGCTTACTGCAAATCCATCTCATCCATGTTCCTCTGTGTGGCATCTCTCTTTTAATCCTGGAGTATTCACAAGGGTCATATAATTTTTAGAAAGAAAAGAAGTTAGCCTAGCAGGATATGAAGAGAGTTGTGGATGGATGTAGGTCCTGCCAGCCTCAAGTCCAGAACTACACAAATTGGAACATGGTTTGCTGGTGAGAATGCAAGCTGGTAAAACCCCTTTGGATGTCAGTGTGGTGATTTCTCAGAAAATTAGGAAAGAACCTTCCTTAAGACCCAGTAACACCACTTTGGGGGTATATATCCAAAGGATGCTCAATTATGCCATAAGGACATGCTCAACTATGTTCACAGAAGCATTGTTTGTCATAGCCAGAACCTGGAAACAACCTGAATGCCCCTCAACTGAAAAATGGATAAGGAAAATATGGTACATTTACACAATGGTGTACTACACAGCAGAAAAAATAATGACATCTTCTATTTTACAGAAAAATGGATGGAGCTAGAAAACATCATTTTGAAAAGGTAATCCAGACCCAGAAAGACAATTATCATATGTACTCACTCATAAGTGGTTTTTAAACATAAAGCAAAGAAACCAGCCCACAAATCACAATCCAAGAGAACCTAGACAACATGAGGACAGTAAGAGAGACATACATAGAAATAATCTACATGGGAAATAGAAAAAGACAAGATCTCCTGAGTAAAATGGGAGCATGGGGACCTTGGGAGAGTGTTTAAGAGTAGGTAGGGGAGAGGCAGGGAGGGAAACAGAGAAATATGTAGAGCTCAATAAAAACCAATAACAAAATACAACATGGTTTCAGAGCCAGTTAGCATTAGCCTTGCCTAGTATTCATATGGGGAAGACCACTTGAGCATTGCCTCTCTAGATCTTCTCCAGAGAGACTAGAAAACTGATTTTCATATGAGAACTGTTGATTTTACATATTACTCCTTAAGCATCACAATCTACCTAGAAATATGTTAACACCATTCATCTATAGGCTCTAAGAAAGAATCTGTATACAGGTCAAAAGCAAGGAATCCTACGTCAGCAGCCTGAGGGCACATTTTGTGGAGGCTTCACAGTTATCTAATCTCTCCTGGCCTCCATTTCTCACATCTCATGGAAATATCCTCCACGGTCTTTGCTGTATATTAGAACAATGTAAACTTTTGTTTTGATGGTGAGGAAGCACTTCATTACAATCATGAGTAATGGTGTTAGGACATGACCAAATAGAAACTCGAATAAATTTCAACTCTATTAATTTCAAACTGGAGATTCAATAAATGTTTATTTTCACAGTACTTTATTTTGGAGATCTGAAGTTTGTATTACTGTAATTGCTATGCAATGAATGTTCAAGACTGAGTATAGAATTCAAATACTACAGGAAGAGTGCCAATCAGAAGACCTGGATGGAAAGATCATTCTTCTAGAAGAATAGGGTTTAAAACTTTGAATAGTTGATTCTATTATACACGAGAGGCATTGACATCTTGCAACCTTCTGCTAAAGCCAATGACCTTCAAAGCTCTTTATCTAGTTAATGATAAGACTGAACTATCTTAGGCAAGCAGGACAGGCAAGCTTTAAAAGCCCACATTTTTAGCATCTGGATAGAAAAGGATAGGTTACCTATTAGGAGAAAGGAACTAGTGGATTGAACATTGAAATGCAAGGATATAAGCCTTTCTTTCTTTGCAAAGAAGTTTTTCTTTTTCCCGAGAATGAATAAGATGGAAGTGTGTCAATGGTGCTAATGTTCAGAATGGAAACCAAGGTAACAGGCAAAAAAAAAAAAAAAAAAAAAAAAAAAAGAAAGAAAGAAAGAAAAGAAAAGATATAGATTCTATTCTGATGAATACAGAAATTACCTGGCTTTTTTTTTTGACTGCGTATAACAGAGGCTTTCTACAGTTTGCATATGTAGCTTAAAAGCCTATTCCAAACTACTAAGACATTTTCTTAAATGGAAGGTACTCAAAAACATCACAAGAAGCAACTATCACTATTGCTAGATTACCTTTCATGAAGTTTAATTGAAGGGAACCTGAGTGTGCACACTGGGTTTCAGATTCTTATTCATTAATCGGTACACCCTTGTGCAAAGCAAAATTTAGGGCTGAGAGCACAAGTTGACCAGATTTAATATTTAAAATCAACAGTTTTCATATGAAAATCCAGATTTCTAGTCTCTCTGGAGAAGATCTAGAGAGATAACACCTAGGTGGTCTTTCCCAAATTATTTGACCCTTGTGAACAATCCAACAATAGGATTTCCTATTTTAGTTTGCTTATAAACTGTCTCTGCACTGACAGCGATGGACTGAATTTAATTTTGAAAGTTGGCAGAGTGCTTTGCATGGTGCAGCCTGTGGGGCTGAAGAGTAATGGCTAGGCAATGCCATGTAACTGTTTAACTATTCCATATTGTAATAATTTCAAATAATGCTTGCCTGGCATAAGGGCAGAGGGCCATTCTTCATGAACTTTTAGTGTGGATATAGATTGCTATATGTCATTAAGAAGTGACAGTTCTTCAGATCAACTACTAAGATGAATTGAGGAAAAGTCTTTTGGCTTAGATCTCAAGTAGTTTATAGACTGGCCGGAAGCCTTCTCTGCATTTTCCTCATTTCCTTTATAAAATTTAATGCAGAAATATATTTTCTAGAATAATCTATTAGATGCTCATGAAGTATCAGGCCAGATTTATGTATTCAGATATTGACATTAAGTCATAATTCAGCTTAGAAAAGAAGGATCAGGGATGTGAAAAAAAAAAGACTTGAAATCAATTCCTTTATATCCTTGATAGTCAAAAGAACAATAGAAAAGGAGCTGGGGTTTCTAAACCAAAGGCTTTCATGCTTGCCCCCTGGTTAAATAAATATAAAAATGTTTTATGTGTGCTGATTTTTTTTCTCTCCGTTGTGACTGCCACGGTAAAACTCCACCTTATTCATCATTGTTCTTCCAATTCCTAAGCATGCAATAAGCACTACAGTAGCTCAAAATCCACTTGGGTAACATAAATAATGGATTACCTTTAGTACCTGGAGCCCATGCTCCTATTCCAGGACATTAGTCTTTCTTTGCTCACACTTATTTTCTTGCAGACATATACCCTACATTCATCTATATTCGTGAACTATCACATTTCAGTTTCTCACCTTTCCCTTTGTTAAGTTCTCAGAGTGTTAGAGTGACTATAAAATTTGAAATAAAATTATGTACTTGTTCTAAAATAAGTGAATCTCATAAAACAGTAACTGGTCTTCCAAAGATACATATCAATCATTTCAGGTAGCCAAAGGTATGACAGCAGCGTCTTCTAACTTCTCTACTCAGCTCTCCTCCTTGAACTGTCTACTTAACTCAGAGACTTTGGTGCCGTACCTTTGGTGCCTTCATCCTCTATTTTCCTTTTCAAACTGTTGGTGTTCTGCTGCTTCTGCCTTTTTATTATATTCTGGTTCTCACTGGCATCTAAGAGATACAGTTGTTCTTCTGCTCTCTGCTGCTTTACAAACCCTAGGGCCTCTCACTGGCTCCGTTCCCTTTTCTGTTCACAATCCATTCTTTATTGCCATTTTGTGATGTATTGCTTATGTCTGAAATAACTCTTTGGATGTGAGTGATGAATTTAGAATTCTCAAAAGTAAAGTTTTTCTAAACTTGATTCTTCTGAACTTTGCATTTCTTCATTTTAATACTTTTTTTTTAAAAGTGCGATTGCAACTTTTGTAAAACTGACATTTTGGTTCAATTACCTTTCAATTATTCAAATTATTCAATTGGTCTTAATCTTCCTATTTTTAAGAATCCCTTGGTTATAACAAATTCCATAGTCATGATTTATATACATATATAACATCCAACTATATATGGTATATGACAGAAGAATTAGAGCCCGACTCTGCTTCCATATGGAGATTTGGTTTTAGAAGAAACTCTCACTAAATTTTCATGTCCAGTCACCTCTTCACTCCCTTCCTATTGATGAAAAGTGAGAAGGGAAATTAATATATCATATTTTCCCTTAAGTAAACAAAGACATTTGCCTTGTCACCATGCCATCTAGTACTCAATTTGAACATCTCAATGTCTTCTTAATAGCTTAAGCTCTAAAAGTATACTCCGAAAAACTTCAGTAAGAGGAGATGATTGTATTAGACTAAAGCTTTAAACTCAGAAACAGAGTTCAGCATCTGACATATGATGGGTGAGATTGAGCCTGACACTGGTATTTTTTTTTAATGGGGATCTAGTTATAGAAGAAAGTTTCATGTCCAGTAACCTCTTCACTCCCTTTCTATTGAGGAAGAGTAGGAAGGAAAATTAATTCTACCTAATAATGAGGATCAATTTTAGTTGCAAGCAAGAAAAATCTAACTCAAGTAAGTTTATTCCAAGAAATGCATAACTATAAAAAGGAAACTTATTTGAACTCTAATTAAAACTGAGGTCTGAGAGCAGTGACTCCTAGAGCAATCAATCAATCGGTCGCTCTTTTTTGCTTCTCTATACTTGTCTTTCACTTCAGCTCATTTTTAGCATTTAGTATGTTGGTAAGTTTTCCATTACTGTGAGAACCTAAGATAATAAAGTTTAAAAAGGAAATGTTTGCTTTGGCTCACAAGTTGGAAACTCCTTGTCCATAGGCAAAAAGCTGTTGCCTATCAGTCATTCCTGTTGCAGTGAGCCAATGGCAATGAATCACATCAAGGCGGTGTGTAGCACAGAAAGCCCACTTACTTCACTAGCTGGAATGCCCAGTATGAAAGAGAGAAAGGGAGATCCTAGCACCTCCCATATAATGGTCTTAATATTGAGGTTTTTTAACACGTGGGCCTTGGAAAGGTGTTTATCCAAATTATATGGCCATTTTTCAAATTGATGCCTGATCATAACAAATGAAATCCTTAGTTTGTATATTTTTATTTTTCTTCCCTAAGGAAGAAAGGTCTCTTGAAAACTATAGTGTTAATGACAAAATGGGAAATAAAAAGTGTTTTGATTAGTTGGGTTGATAGAATAACTTTCAGATTAATTGAGTTGAATGTAGAAATTGTCCACATAGGAAATTGCTAACTCTCAGTTACACAAAACACAGCTCATAAAATATGGACCCCTGCAGTGCTCCATTGGTTTGGTATCATTTCTGGGACAATCCATGAGATCTCGACTTTAGGAAAGTGACCCTCAACCTATGATTTCCTCTAAGATTTTCTACAAATTTATTTCAGTTGACATAGTTTGATTTTTAGCTTTATTTCAGTTCAGAAAATTTACCTTTTATCTAATTACAAACATTAAGACATTATAGACATATGGATACTAATTTGGGAGAGACGGTAATCCAGCAGCTCCATCTGAAACTCTTTTTCGTCTACGTTCTTTTCCAAACCAGAGGCAAATATGAGGGCTGAAAACCACTGATTCTCTTTACATTGTAATCATTCCCTACAAACGTAAAACAAAGGCAATGCAACAGATGCTGTTTAAGATCCTGTCTCATGCATCTTACTTTTAGGAACGATAATACCTTCTTTAATCCATTTGTTGCTGGAAGGGCACCCTTGTACCCTTAAAATAGACCTCATTCATAAATGAGACAAGCCACACCAGAACAACATCTTAAAGATCTTCCAACCAAGATGGAATTTCCATTCAGCTTAGTTTATTGCATAATGCCTCCCCTAATCTTAGAATTCTAGAAAAGAATTTTGAAAAATTCATTCAATGGATGATATGTAGATGGTACTTGCATACATTTTACACCACGAAATAGTACTTTAAAAAACGTTTGGAAACATCTAGCCAGACTGGACTATGTCTGAATTAGCATGGTAGGTGGAGTCTACTACTTTTCAGTTTTAGTGTCTTCCATGATGTTAAAGTGCTAGGTGGCCAGCCCATGGAACTATTTGGAAAGACTCTGTTGGGAGTCTGTTGGTTGTATGTAACATGACCATGAAGAGACCCATCCTCATTCTTTATGTCTATTGCAGTTCTCAGCTGTTCAGGGTGGAGCAACTTTGCTCCACCATGTGTTCCCTGGTACTGTGCTACCTCTTCATTGGCCCAAAGCAACAAGGACTGGTGGAGAACTATTCAAAACCATGAACCAGAACAAAAGAACATCAAAAAAAGTATTTTGTGTTTCTTCATTACCTATCTTTCCTACTTACAATAATGGAAAGCTGTTTAACAGAGAGTCAAGCCTGCAAAGGAGGGCTTCAAAGTCAGGTTGTCCGTCTGTCCCCCGCTCCCACACTGACTCAGATATTATTGCTGCTTTCTTCCGTTTCTCCACCCCTAGAGGCTGTTATGAACTCATGTTCCTCCATCCAAAGAGCATGTCCTTGGATCTGGGGTGAGAAATATGAAATCAGTGAAGATGTGTCTGCCTCCCTGCAGAAATCTCACATGAAATATTCATTTGCACATCTCACCTCACGCTATACAACACCTAAATGATTAAGTGTTATTCCAGAGGCCCGAATGATGCACATATAAATCCAAGGTCCTGCTTTGGCAATCCTTTGTCATAAAAATACTGAAGGAAGAGAAAAATCTAGAATAATAGATTGTGAGTTACTGTATGTGTCTGAGAATAGATGTAATAGAAACTTCAGTGAGCCAAATAATCAAATAGCTAGATGGCTGTTTCCATGCTCTTCTCAAACAGAATTCTTTTTTGGGTGATTCAATTGAAAACAATTTTCTATGTAAGACATAAAAAACACAGTTGAGAAATAATAATAAAAGGTTACAGAATCAGAAATAACTTTTCCATCCATCTGAAAATACAAAGGCTGGCAAAAAACAAAGCTTGAAGCCGGCTGACACAAACCCTAATTCAGGAATTGAGTTTGCCTTAGCTTTCCACGACAGTGTTCTTGGTCTTTTTAATTGGATATTCAAGGTCAGTTGTAACAGCATCAGCAATTGATGATGTATTGTGCTAAATTCACAGTAGAAGCAGTCAATTCCTTAACAATGACTGCTTTAGTAACTAAGAAATTGTTGTTAATGCCATCAGTACCAAACAAAAATAATACTACTAATGAATCTGCCAAACACTGATGGGAAGGAGGCAATATGCATTTCCAGAGAAATGTCTTGTAATTTAGGATTAATTAATGTCCAATTATTGTGAGCTGTTACCAATAAATTTTAAAAGTCAGCTCTGCATTTCCATTTTGTAATGTTTTTGTAAAATGGAACATTAGATGTTTTTAATCTTGTCTATTCCTGCAAAATACCCCAGATAACATGCTGTTTTGCATTTCAAATAATATATACTCATTTAAATGCAAAACCAGGGTCCAATCAGAATAAGATGGCAATCAAATTACAATATTCAATGAAGAGTTTTCCAAGCTGACTTCATTAGTAAACTATCATGAATTTCAAGATCTTACAAGGTTTCTATTTGTTTGTACAACTGCAAAGGGCTCAATTATAGAGCTTTGAGAGAGTCTAAAAATAACATCAGACTAATTAAAAGTTCCAACCAGATTTGGGCTAGCACTGTTTTGAAACTCTTAAATTTGTTTGGCTTTCAAAATGGACTTCAGGAGCAGAGACTCTGTTTTTGGCATGGTGAGTTAAAAACAACTGGCAGGATCCTTGGGATGACAGAGCAAAGAGTGTCCTACCAGGAGGAAACATAAGCCAGGAGGGTGCTGCTTCCCTGCTCTCCTGGGCTCTTAGGGGAACTCAGCCTCACTTCTGGGCATTATTTCCCATGTTCAAAACAAGCCTGAAGAGACAGCAGCTTCAAGGTGCTGAATCTTTGAAAATGCAAGCAAGAGGTTCAGTCTTTGAAGTCATTTTCCCTTTGGGAGGTAAGAGGCAGGTAATCGGGAGAAACTCAGGAGTTCAGGCTATTATGATAATGTTCTGCTAGCAGTTGCTGCTCAGAGTTACATCATCCGGATCATCAGACTATGTGGAGCTCACAGCAGGGCTTCCAGCTCAACAGGTGCTTGCTTTCTTGGACAAACAAGGCTAGACAGGAGGGAGCAGAACTCACCTAGATGGCCAGATATGTTTTTTATTCTCCTGTATCACACAGCACAGACGAATAGCTCATAAAAGGAGAGATGTGGAAGAGGCTTGGGTATGGATTTTGGATAAATCTTCACACATTTTAACATGTTTATTTGCATTGTCTATTCTTCCTTTCTTTTTTGCTCATGACTTTTATGCTCTTCTGGGATTTTTCTATATCTATTAAACTGTTAGGAATCAATTGTCTTTGGAGAAATGCTAATTTTTATTTTATTTTATTTTACCATAAGGAATTATAGAGTGGAATCTCAGTGATTTCAAGGTTTCCAAAGTTGTATAAATACTACCTCCATTAGATTCCTCATCTGCAGGATTTTTGGCAGTGGAGCATCTGTCAGGGCCGCAGGAAAGCATTAACGTGGGAGAACAGCTTGAGAAGAAGTAGAGTCTTGCAATTTGGTTTTATTGCACTTATTAATGCACAAACCAATGTGGCAAACAGTGTTTGTGTTCTGTCATTTAAGTGAACAAAAGAAAAAGGCAATGACATCATCATTGCACCGAAAAAGGCAAAATAGTTCCTTTTGGTTTTCACCACCACCATTGCAAGCTCATGTTGTGATGGTGAATGTTAGGATTAAAAGTTGAAAACCACTCTGCTAAAACAAAAATGCCTCTAACCTTTAAAGCCACCTTGCCCCAAGCAGAAAACTTCACAGAATGCTGGAGGCTGGTCTTGTGAAAATCGTGTGCTTCAGCCCCTTGGGAACAAGCTTGCTTGCTTGTGACTGCGTGTAGGCAGGATGCGTGCTTGATAGTATAGGTGGGATGTATGTCACATAGGCAGGTAGGATGTCAGGATGTGTGCTTTGCCCTAATTGCATGAAGGCAGGAAGTATGTAACCTTGCGAGTTTTGCATTTATAAATCTGTGACTTGTGTAATTGGGGCTGCATCTTGAGGGTGCTCTCAATTGCAGTCCTGGTACCATGAATATCCAGTGCCAGTATTTAATAAAGTCTGTCATTTTCCAAAATGTATACATGGTCATGGTGAATCTCTGAGTGACTTCAGATCTATAACAATGTAAAGGGGTGAGTTTCCTATTTCAAGACATCCTTCATACATTAGCAATTTGAGGACAATCACATATGGAAACAATATCTATGAAGGAAAGATCTCTCAACGACTTACTGCAAGGCTTCCCTGGCTGTCTCTTTAAATGGGAGCAGGGATTACTCAAACCAACACCTTCCCAAGTATAGTCTCAACTTAATAATTTTTATTATTTGTCTTTTCAGCAAATTCCCTGTTTTCTGTAGTCAGAGATGTGACTAAGCCAGTTAGATCACCTTAAATTTCATGTTACCTCTCTCAATTATTAACAGAGTATCTGATACACAGTAATGACTTGATGTGGCAGCAAGAGAAGAAAGGATGGATATCATGGGACCCCAGCTCCTGACAGGAGAACAAGCTGCAGAATGTACAGCACTTTCGGGGAGCCCCTTTGCTTAGCATCTGCAGGACAGTCCTTGCAAACATACCAGTTCAAGCACAAGGCTATCTTAAAGCCTAATAGATTGGCTTCACCCATCACGTTCCTCTTGCTGAGCATTTCCCCTATCCTCCACTTCATCCTGGCTACAATTTAAAAGGCTTTTTACAAAAAGATAAGACTCTGAAGTAAGACAAAAGACAAGATCATCAACGAAAATAATGCAATTCCATTCAAACAGAGAACCAACAATTTGAGGCCCCCCTTCAAGTAGCTAAGTACAAAAGGTATTTTCAGGAGTGGAAGAAAAAGCATGCCATTTAAGTTCAAAGAAAGAATAGATGCATAAGAAATGATTCTGAACTTCTGGGAAAGGGAGCTCAGAAAGAGGATGGAAAATACTTAACGAAAATCTTCATTACGCGATAAAATGGGAGCCCATCTTGGCCTAATGAGCTATATCCCTTTCTGATACTTATGACCTGAGAAGACCTCACATGACAGTTTTATGCAACAAAGTTCTTAAAGATTAGGAAACACATTATTTTGTCTGATAACACTTATTTTTAAAAGAAGATCCTAAAGACTTTTTGAACATTGTAAGCCCTTTGTTAGCACAATGGCAAACAGAGTCTAAACAGTTCCCAAGTGCTTTTCTCACAAATGATCACCTATATTCTCCTAAGGAAAACAGATCTCAGATCAGCTATGTTACTGAATAAAGACAGTAAATTGTTTCAAAAAAGTGGTGAGCAATCAATGCATTTCATAATATGAAATAGGATCCTATGCTTTACCTAGGAGGAAGATGTCCATGTGGACATCTCTGAGTATGTATCTTAGCCCTAGGCTCCGTTGCTGGATGTTCACTCCCTGCTTAATACATACATATCGACATACAGATCAACATGATGAGAAGGTAGAAATGTCCAGATTTCTTATTATCTGTCAGTTTTCAGTCAGACTGTTTGTCACCAGGCCATTATTGTTCAAAGTGATCTTTCTAATGGCTCCTTGTTCCCAGCCTTTCTCCTCCCCAGGACTATAGAGTTCTTTAGTCTCCACGTGCTCTATTTAGTTCCAATAAATTTCCTTTTGTTAAAGTTCCTCACAGTCTGTTCCCTTGCTTTTAACATGGGAATGATGATATTTATATTCTTTTATGCAGCTTAGAAATCAAGAGGACACAAGGTATGAAGAGGAAACTAGAAGGATAGATGTCAGTAACATGGACCGTTAAAGCAGACCACTCCAGGAAAATGCTGTTGAATGTTGGTTTTCAAACTCACCTTACAAAATATGTATGACCCTCTTGATTCCTCAAAAAAGCTCTCTGAGTAGGTGTCAGACCAAAAGGTCTTCTGTATTTGTTCCCAAGCACGCTGGAGACATGTGGGAAAGGTTCTTCAACACTACTCTCCCAGGGCTGGGAGGGGTGGGGATGAGGGGGTGATGCTGAGTATGTAGCTGAGCTCAAGCTGAGGTAAGGGAGCTAGGAAATGCTTTGGATGATTTGAATTTTCTACCCACACCTGTCATATCTAAAAGACAATTGAATATGATGTTGCTAGACAAATTGGAATAAATTTGTATAACAGGATTAAGCACATACAAAAGGAGTCACAATAATACACATAAGCTGGAAATATTTAATTTTTTAAGTTTGAAGATAACACAGATAACTACAGTGTTCCCAGAACTATTTAGCTAGTCTTACAAACCTTGGCCCATTCCATGACAATATCCTGTTTTTGTTTTCCTCTTGTCTAAAATCATTATCCAAATAATATTAGATTTTTCTGTTGTTGCTGTTGCTTTAAGATAGGGTCTTATTATGTAGACCTATTGGCCTTGAACTTATGACACTCTTTCCTCAGCTTCTTAAGTAGTAGCCCTAGGACAGAGAGATAGGCCACCTCATACACCTATAGCATTGACTCATGAAGGTAGAGTTTAATATGCTTTCCTATCAAAGATCTATCATGGTCTATTAATAAAGTTGCATACTACAGACAAAATTAATAGTAGATTATCACCATATCTTTATATCAAATCTTAACCTTTAAGATACATTCTATGTTGAGGTATGATTAAGCATCATTTGGACATTCTTACAGGTATAAGATAGAATCTCAGAGTTGTTTTGATTTGCATTTCTCTGATGGCTAAGGAGTATTTCCTTAAGTGACTTTCAGCCATTTTAGATTCAATTGTTGAGAATTCCCTGTTTAGGTCTGTAATCAATTTTTTTTTATTGGATTATGTGATCTTTTGATGACCATTTTCTTGATTTTCTTTGTATATTTTGGAGATTAGCCCTCTGTCTAAAGTGGGATCAGTGAAGATCTTTTTCCATTCTGTAGGTTGTTGTTTTGACATGTGCCCAACTATATTCATAGCAGCCTTGTTTGCCATAACTGGGAAATAATGTAAATGCCCGTTGACCGAAGAATGGATGAGGAAAATGTGGTACATTTACACAATGGAGTACTACACAGCATAAAAAAATAATGACATCTTGAAATTTGAGGATAAATGGATGGATCTAGAAAACATCATATTGAGTGAGGTAACCTAGAAAGACAACTATCATATGTACTCACTCTTAAGTGGCTTTTAGACATAAAGCCAATTAAAAACAGCTACAAATCACAATTCCAGAGAACCTAGATAACAAAGAGGACCCTAAAAGAGACATACATGGGAAGTAGAAAAAGACAAGATCTCCTGAGTAAATTGGGAGCATGGTGACCATGGGAGAGAGTAGAAGGAGAGGGGAGAGGTAACAAAGGGAGAGGAAAAAATATATAGCTCAATAAAAGCAATTTAAAAAAAACATACACCCTACATTGAAGATGATATTTAAGTTATAGGTATAGCATCTGAAATGTTAGATCAAGTGCCCCAAGACACAAGTGGCACATTTATATAGAGTCATTGACTCTAATGTTATAACCCTGAACAACACTGTTCCAATAAGTATTATATTTTACTGCAAGATATCTAGCAATCATTAAAATTTATTTTATACTTTTTCTTACAATGTTTACCAGAGTAATAAATATTGTTTTTAAATAAGTCACTCATTACATGCCCAAATCAGTTTGTAATTTTTTTAACCAGAAAAAAAAAAATTCAATGGCAAAAGAGAAAACTACACAGTTTAGTTTCCTTTTTTGATGGTATGACAGATATCTAACTGGAGGTCACATAAGGAAGGACAGACTTGTTTGGACTTACCATTTGAGGGTAGATTACATCATGTTGGTAATGGCAACTACAACTCTATCTATGGCAGCAGGAATTAGAGGCTGTTTCTTAGAGAAAGCTAAGTTAGAAGCAGGGCTCTGCTACAACCAAATGTATGGCACCAGTTGCTTATTTCTTCCTATGCCTCATCTCTTAAAGGCTTCACAACATATCAAACATGACTCCATAGGATCATTTCACACTTAAACCGTAACAACTGCTGAGAAGATACTGAGGAGCCTGTCTATGCAAAGACATAGTCACATACTTAATATAAAAAAAAAACCTGAATGCCAATACACATTAAATACCAGTTCAAATATACATCCCAAGTGCCCTTTCAAATAAAACATACTAAAAGCATCTGCATTTGAGATTGCCTTCAATGGATGTTAGTTAAACCATCGTTTTATTTCCCATCAAAATTACTATTTCATATTTTCAAAGTATAAAGTATCTGTCCCTTGTTGATAGCTTTTTGATTCTTCTCTGGGTATTCTGTTGTTCTATTAATTTTAAAGTGTGGAGTCTTGGTGATAAAATCATTACACAGTTGTCCTTCTGTATGTTCATATATGGGTTTTGTGATTATTCTCTTTCTCATTCATTGAGGATATAAACAGACTTATCTTTTGCCTGAAACTCCTTTTATATGCCCCATAATTTATAAAGAACATGGCCTTCTGTGATAAAGACCCATCAAAAATGTCATTATTCTGAATTTATCTGCACTGAACTGCCTGTTTTATCAACTAGTATTTAAAAGGTTCTGTTTCTTTTTTTTCTTTCTTCTTTTTGTATCTGGCTATAGTCTGCCAATTCATCTCATCTCTATTATCTTTTGGGATAAGACTTTGCCTAGATTGTGGTTCAAAAAATCTCATTATTCAAATTATCAGTGACATTCAAAATAAAAAATATTTTCATGTAATCTTATTTTGGTGAAGATGGCAAATGAGTATCATTTAGCACTTGGGCTGCTGATCTTATCTTTTGTTCTGATTGCGTCTGGTAATGCACTGCTACACAGGATGTACTGAAATGAACCATTTGTCCTTCAGTTCTTTCAGTTCCACGCTCTTTATCTCTTAGTGGCTCTCTGCACTCTGGGCTTTTCAAAGCTTCTCAAGTTGCTGCACAGAATCGTCATTCTGCTAGCTGATCCTCTTTATTTTAACCCTGGTCATTGTAACCTGTATATTAGCAGACAATGAGCAGAGATTTTTAGGAGGGGGCACTGAACATTTAGAAGGGGTGAGGAGACGCATAGCTTGCACAGAGGTAAGCTGAAGTAAACAACTAAAATGTCTCCAGGTCTCAAGCATTACAAACTTCCACTTGCTTGTATTTGAATATTTGGAATTTGCCTGTGCTCACGCATGGCCTGAAGTTGAAACCATGCACTTTCAGGTCATCCTAGTCCACAAATCCTAAGATCTATTTTGTGTTCTCCTGGGTACCTTGATCTTCTGTTTTCTCTGACCTCTATATTTGAGGCTTCTTTATCCTTGTGATTTATACATGTATTTACAAAACTCCATAGAATACATAAAATTCAAAGGCTTTAAAGAATATAAGTTTGAGTTAGAAGATCAGAAAAAATACACAGATTGAGGAAAAACACAGGCGATGTCTCTCTACCTCAGGCAGGGCAGTATTAAGATTAAAAGGTAAGCACGGATTTAAAAAAAATCATAGGCTGCTAAGTCATGCAGCAAAATTTGCTCACCAGTTTTGGGATACCTAGATCTTATAAGAAAATTACATCAGATCTAACAAACTCAACTATGCATATGATGCAGAACACAGACCTTCTTTATCCCTGTGTAGGGAAGTAGCCTCACCATCAGGATCTGAAGACCTAATCCTCTAATGATGGGCTTTCTCAAACCATTGAACTGTGATTCTGAATTCCTTCATCATAGAGGTTAAAGAACTGCAAACATTAGTCTGAGTTTACTGATGTCATTACCTTTATCAAAGGTAAGAACATATTCAGTATTCATTCAGTACTGCAGTAAGTCAAGGGTTTTGTGGGTCATGTTAGTTTTGTACTCTCTGATATTCAGAGACTAAAATCTCCATAAATAGAATAGACACAATGTTGAAAAAAATAATCCTTCCATTGGAAAGAGATAAGCAAAATATCTACACCCTCTTCCCTGAGTCCTAATGAGAAACCAAGATAAGATCCACGAGTGTCAGTCTGGGGATGCAAAGGGTTTATTAGGTTTGCTTACAGAGCAATGGGTGAGAGGCTATGGACAGAAGCATGGTTGAACATAAGGCACTCACACTGGAAGGTCTGTATACAACATGGATAATGACTCCTACATGGCTATGTAGACAGTGTTTCCTCCTCTAATCCTTCCCCATCTATATTCTCCAGCCCTTTTCAGAACCCCTGAAACCATGTGACACTAGGGTACAGTTGCACATAAATGCATGGGGAGGGGTGCCTGTATACCCATGTGAGGATGCCACACATCCCTGTCCTCTCATTCCAAGAGGGAGCATTATTATTCAACAGGTCCAGCTATAATTATCTTGGCCAGCAAGCTTATCTGAATGCCTAAAGCAGATAGAAGTTTGCTTTGGAGAATAGTGCTGTTCAATTCAAACCTATAAAATAGGACCTAGGCAAAAGGAACATCAAATGACACATATGAAGTCATGATACCATACATATTTTAGAATTCACACGAGGTTTAATTTATGTTTGCTCAGGCAGAAAGGACATCTTCATATTATTAAATACTGGCATATATACATTCTGAAAGACATTTCCTGATCAAGTTGAGGAACATTGCTTAAGTACACTGAACAGAACTTATTCAAGAGTAAAATAAAACATTCTACTCTATCAAAAGACTAGACATTACTCATTTATATGCTCAGGAAATAATGACAATTACTCTACACCATTCCATATTATAGGGATATAAATTAAAACAGCTGTATCCTGGGAGAATTTTGCAGCTAAATGGAAAGGAACTGAAATTAAGATAGATCAAATTCTCATTTGACCCAATTGGAAAGCAGTGTAGTCAGGATACCAGAAAAGTTTCAAAAACTCCATCCTGTGCCTTGCATTTGTTTTTCTAAATTCCATTTCTCCCTCATTTGTAACACACACACACACACACACACACACACACACACACACGTACACAGACATACCTGGCCACGTGACCATTAATACACCACAATTGTTAACAATAGAATATTCAGTTAAAATATAAATTCCTCCCCAAACTGTTTTCTTATTATGCCAGCAGAATGAAGGGCTTACTATCTCACATATATTAATCGAGTTAGGGAATAATACAAAAGAAGAGTTAATTGCTAAATTTTATTTTTTCAAAAGTACTTTTGGAAAATACATAACACAGGTGATGACTCTTATTTTTCAAGAGCCAAGAACTTAAGTAATAAAATATATTTCAGTTTTCATTTTCTTATTTACAATATCTGGCTTCATGTATTAAGGAATAATTGAATCAGAGGATGACTTTTAATTAAAAATAATATTTCACAAAGCATGGTCGGAAATCCTCTGTCCGTGAGTAATGTGGATCTGTCACACAGACTTGCAGAGTGTTTAGGGACCAGAATCAGAGTAGGAGCTTTGATAGACAGCCAGGTTTTCCTCAACAACAATAAAATTTGAATCGCTATACTTAAGCCATGCATGGAGAAATTGATGTGATAAGCCACTCACTGCTCTGATAAGGATACACATTTGCCAACCTAATACAGAAACTTGAAGGGATATGGCTAGGGTAAAAATGATTGCAGGTCTCAATAATGGCACAGAACTCTATCTTGCTTGAGCTAAGGCAAAAGTGGAAATGCAGAGACACATTTAGACATCCATGTATATTTCAGGAAACTCAGGAAAGACAGAATCAGACCATAACCTGGTTGCCATATCATTTCCTCTTCAAGACACTGAAAATTTAACTGGGTAGTGATAGTGTATGCCTTTAGTTCCAGCATTCAGGAGACAGAGCCAGTGGATCTCTATGAGTTTGAGGCCAGTGTGGTCTACGGAGCCAGTTCAAGGACAGCCAAGGCTAATCAAACAAACTCTGACATGCAAAACAAACAAGCAAAAAGAGGACACCAAGAATCCCACACCTATATCCTACTATGACTCTAGATTGATAGATCATTAGTCAAGAAAGGCATACATAGGAATTTCCTTTATGGAAATCTTACAAATATTATAAAACTTATTGAGATGGAATGCCTGAGAGAGTAAGCAGTTGATACCAAACACTATAGTTTTAATCTGAGTCCCATTTCCCCAGACCTCAGTTGATTAAATCTTTATAAAGGCAATCGTGTTAAAATGAGATCATTGGAAGATCCTGATCCAATATGACTGTTATTCTCATATAAAGGGACATATAAAGGGAAAGACTATGTAAAAGTACAGGGAGCAGACCGTTGTCTATTAGTCAAGAAGAGAAGCTTATTATGATAATTTTTTCAGGGTTGACACCTCAGCATCAGAATT
This sequence comes from Microtus pennsylvanicus, assembly GCF_037038515.1. Classification (NCBI taxonomy): domain Eukaryota; kingdom Metazoa; phylum Chordata; class Mammalia; order Rodentia; family Cricetidae; genus Microtus; species Microtus pennsylvanicus. Next base: position 63,405,659 of record NC_134592.1, read on the forward strand.
CTAGCCACAGGTGTCATGCATAACAGTGTTTTAGTTAACAGTCTTTACAGAGTTCTAGAGGAAACATGCTGTAAAGCAAGACTACGGTCTTTTTCTGCTTTGAGACTTGCCCCTTGCTTTCTGTTATTCAAGTTATGTCAATGTTGAGCACAACAGTGCTGAAGACTGCCTTCTCAGCCTAAGTGAAGAATGCTGCCCCTCAGGTACAGGTAGAAAAGCATAATGGTGTGAAATTCAGTGCCCTACGGCTGCTTCTTGAGTGCAGAAATTCTCCTACTGTGTTCTGCAGGAAGACTGGCAGGACCATCTGGAAGGGAATCCTCAACTGATTGGATAGTTTCAAAAATAGTACTTCCCATCCCCAAAGTGTCTAGATTGTCTAGGATTGATAATAACTCACAATCTGCAGAAACTAGAGTCTGAGAATGAATTCATTATAAGAAATCAAGATGCCATTTTTGTAGCCATGTTTACATAGACATAAATGCATATATTGTTTCAATTTCAGCAAATATGCAGCACTTAATGAAGGGTTGAGAATACAGAGATGACTCTCTCCCATTTGTTGATTGAATAACAGTGATGTAGCAGAATGGCGCTCATCAAGTCCCTTACAGTACAGCCTATCCATTTGCTAGACTTTTATCAACCTTTTGCAAAATAGCCAATTTGAGGAGTTGCAAAATTCAACATCATGTCCTGGTAAGTGGTTAGGATACAACCCACGTCTTTTCATTTATATTGCCTGTCTTTTATTCTCTGGACTGTAGGAATATTTCTGCAGCAATATATGAGGAGTGAATTGTAATAATTTTGTAATGTTAATAGTAATTAATCAACGATGAGGCAGATGTAGAATCAGGGATTCATCACTGCCTATGCCCTTAGAAAATGTTTTGTTTTTAAAAAAAGTAAATTGTTTGGAGCTAAGCTGGAAGTTTTGGATGCATCTTGTAAAAAGAAAAAGTATCCTAAGAGCAGGCAGTCATTTCCTATCCAGTGCCATGAAAAGATCTGACACAGAAAAGTTGTGCAGCCCAGTTTTGCCAGGCAATAAGGGGAGCCCTATCTTGAAGAGATAGAAAGACCTTTGCAGAGGTAAACAGAATTTTAACAGGAGAAATTTTACGTCCAGGCTTCCTTTTAGAAAAACAAACTTAAAAAAGTATGAAGGAGGTGTTTGGTAAGTAAATATTGTGACCATGCATGTAATGGGAAGACTTATGTGAGAAGAGCATTGCAATGGCCTAAGAGGAAGGTCATTAAACAGTCAAACACAGGCACAGGTTCTGGAGACCTCCTGGAAACCCAGCTACCGGACAACAGGGGCTAATGGCAAGTTTGGAATGCAAAAGAATGTTTGGCTGAGGATTTTGGGTTATTATTTTGCTAGACAGCATGAATTTAGATGTTCATAAACAAGACAGGAAATCCAGTCAAAACTGTCAGTGCAGTTATCAGTATGGCTGTGAATTGTCCAGGGAAAACGGCATACAAGAAGACAGAAGCTAGCCAAATAACAGAAGCCAGAAGAGCAGCTTTTAAAACCATAAGCTTAATGGAACTCTTGGCATGTCTTCCCTTAGACTTCTAGCTATTTTTCTTAAAAGAGATGTTTTGAATATTCAGAAATGTAAAGGTTTAGAGGAAAGAGTTCTGATGTAATAAGGTTGTAGTGCCAAATTGGTTGTTGATTTATTATCTAACCTTTGGCATGTCATTTAATCAAATTTAGTTGTGGCATTCTGAGTATTGGATCCAAGGGATCTTTAGTTCTTATTCATTTCTTTATTAGATAATTTTAATTGAAACACTGAATGTTTTTGAATACCATTTAAAATTTTGTTGTAGATTAAAATTGTTGAACACAATCCTAACTTCATTATACAGACCTTTGAGGAATTTACACTCCAGAGGCATTCTATTTCTCTCTTTGAACCATCATAAGAACAAATTCTACTCACAGGAAAGGCCTTGCAATAGACTGGTAATAAGGGGGAAATTATAAGTACTGTGTAGTAATCTTCCTAAACTATCACAACAACATGTTATCATAATGGTCATCATGATGAATGTCTCTTGATGGAGACATCATCTTATATCAATACTTATTCCTCATTTGAAAAGCTTTTGTAGGAAATAGCTTAAGTTTTGGGCTCAATATGGGATGCTAACAACCACCTAAAAATCATTCAATATCTTGGTTCTTCAATGAGAACTGGATGGAACACTTCACATTCGGACTGTAAACTCAGGAACTTCGCGTTCCAAATATTCTATGTGATGAAAAATCTCCACTATCTGAATCATTAAGTTTGTTCTAGAACTTATCATTTAATGAAATGACCTACTTCTTAAAAGTTGTTCCCCTATTTCACTGCTCTGAGGATTTCAAATAAAGACCTTACAAGGTGAATTAATGGCCAGAAGTACAGTCTGATGCCTACCTAGGAAGCCAAGAAAAAATCATTTTAACTTCCATACAGAAATTAAATGGTCATTGATTGATATGAGAAATGCAGGAACCTTTCAGACTAAATGAAGAAATGTTGTAGGACATAGAATATTTCTAATGCAATGCTGTTTGCAAAGGACTTTTTTTAAAAACTAAATTCTATCTCTGAGGTTAATTACCATGACTGAGGTCCAGGAATAGTAGATTAAGTGGAAAGTTGGCTCCTCAAGTCAAAGAAAGAGAAGAAAGCAGTAAGTATCCTGTAGTGATTTATGTCCTGCTGATGAATGTAAGGGAAGAAAGCCAAATAACCGCACCACTCTTCTGTTCTAAATGCTTTAGGCTAAAAGACTGTGGCAAAATTAAAAAGATGCATATTCCTTTAAGTAGGGCAGAGCAAGTCTACATTTTTTTTCCATAATTAGAAACCACTCTATTTTTATTAGTTAACTAATGGTAGAACGTTTCTCTGAATGTTCTGGGAACACCCAGGCATCCCTAGTTTCTAGGAGTCTCACAGCTCTTCATGAAAATCAATGTGGAAGATGAATCAACTGCCTTATGAAAGGAAAACAGAAACACAGCTTCCATATGAAATATCCATCTCAAGGTGAATGGTGCAGTAGGTGATTCTAGATAAGCAAAAATGAGCTGAGACTTTGCCTTGACTATCTAAGTAAATAGCTAATTTTAACAATACACTTATTTCTGGATTTTTCCTGAAAAGATAATCAATTCTAGCTATTCTTTGACAAAATACTCAGCTCAAGTTTTTCTCATATATAAACAAGTATATTGGGTTAAATGTCTCCTAAAATTCTAGTTGTTTAAGATACAGGCAATAATATTTAAACTTAGAACAAAGTAAAACCTTATACATACAGATACATGATTTTTATTTTTTTATTATTATTAGCTTGACTTGGACATCTCCTCAGCTTTTCCAGATTCACACTGGGTACACAGCATCCACGTTTATGGAATGTCAACTATTTTTATTTTCACATAAATCAAGTTTCCAAAAGGAAATTTCTAGAAGCTCATTGTGAGGATAGTCAAGAGTCCATGTAAAAAAGAGAAAAACAAAGACTAAAATGCCTTTCTGAGGGCATCAGTGAAGATATATCCTGCTGACTTTTACCAGTTAATTGATGCATAAAAGGTTGTGAGAATGAATGCGCATCAAAACCAAAACCAAATTGAATTTTTGACATTTTTGCAAACAAAAAACCCCAAAGAATACATAGGTCCCTTTTGATTTGTCACAGCTGGAAGACTCTGAATCATGAAGTGCTCTAGGAGAGGCCATTAAATAGTGTGAGATGTTTTGTCACTGCTGAGGGAAAGTAATTGAAGAGCCGGACTGTGGGTATGAGCATTGCATTTTAAAATATCTACAAAACAGAGATGAAATGAGTCCTTTCCTCTCACTACTGAAGTGCAAACTGTTGATTAGGTAGCTAATAGAGTATAATTTAATAATTTAAGTACTTATTTTTGATGGGATCAGACAAATTTCTACTTAATCACATTTATACTTTGCAATTAAAAAATATTGACCATTCAGGCAACTGGGTTTTTTAGTTTTTGCCTTTGTGAGAAAAGTAAAACAATTTAAAGACAACAACTGTTTAATGAGACTACTTGAAAATAGCAATGTGGTATGGAATGTGTATCGAAGGTCAAATAAAAATGAAAATAACTCATGCTTGATATTGTCAACTGGACTCCAGATCAAAAACAGGCTAGGTTTTAGGGCCAAGGGGACAACCAATTATTCTACTTAAGGGACATAGTGTTAAACTACTTCCTAAGCTCTTATCTTTTTACCTATAGCTTGTACCTCTCTCATCCCTCATCATAGAACCTTCTTTTTGCAGTAGACAGTGATTAATATAGAGACTCACAATTGGTCAATATATAGAGAAGAAGAGACTGTGGAGTGGTCAACTCTAAATGGTACATCAATATCATTTCGTCAAGGATCAGGTACCATTGAAAAAGTGGAGCAGAATAGTGTTAGAAACAGGTAAAAGAATGGGTGGAAATACTGGAAGAGATAGAGGTAGTGTATTACTTGCTGGATATCACAGACTCGTTCTATACATGAATTCACACCAGGTATGAGTGCATTCATAAAATCTTCCCAGGATCATGCCACCTAAAATACCACATGAGCACCGAGGGGCTGATGAAGTTCTACCCCTAGCTGAGAAACTATTGGTAAATACTGGCTGCTGGGGTAGGAAGAGAAAGATTTTGTCAATGACGTAGCCTCTAAAAGGCTCCAGAAAATGGTGAAAGGGAAATAATTGGGGAGTGAGTTTGATCAAAACATGTTATATGAATATATAAAATTAAAAACAAAATGCTGCCAGATCTCTGGGTTTATTCCTATAAACACAGCAAAGTAGCTTTCAGAATAAATATTGCTGTGAGCTTGGCATTGTATTGAGTGACAATGTATGTTCAAGGTCAGTGTGGGCTACAGAATGAGACCACATCTCAAAAAATTTAATATTCATCCAAATAGCATTAATAATATTATGTGAGCAGAGCATCTTTTGTAGTAGACACAGTGTAAAAATATGTAAAGCAAGACGAAGGATGTAGCAAAATCCAAGCATAACTTGTTGGGGCCAAACAGAGTACCTAGTCATGCATGTATGAGTTGTCCCAAGGCATTGGAAGTGATGCAGGATGGATATATTGCAACTCAAGGGAGACAATTCATCCCCCAAACATCCTACTTTATCTGAATTCACTCCTGAGTGTCTAAAAGCATTTTTATTAATTTTCTCCCTGAATGACATGATATTTCTTTCTCTACTGCCGTTTGAGTAGGAGACAAAGATGACAAGACAATGTGGGAGGGGGAATGTGTTTCATAGGTCCTGAAAGTTCTTAGAATGACTTCCGTCATGATTGCACTCAATGTATGCTTCAGCAGCTGACAATATATGCATATCAGTGACAAAGAACGACCTTGATCTTAAAAATTGACTTCCATAATGAACAAAAGCAGTAGTGTCTATTCTGGGAAGGACAGCACCATTGCTTTAATCAGCTGTAAGTTTGTAAAATTTTAAAATTCTAAACGAGGTTAATAAATCAAGAGTTAAAATGAAAGCACGTTTTATAATCAGCTTGCAAATAAACAGTGCTGCATATTCTATTAACATTAGACCCAAGGTTGAGGCAAGTCAGAAAAGAACTCAAGAGAAAAAAATAACTCTGTATATGCACACAATTCAAAGCATCAAGGAATTGGACCACAAGCAAACATTTAATGGAAGTCCGACTATTTAGGAAATGTACAGTCAGAAGGTATCTGCCAAGAAGTCTGTATGCTCTGCAAGGCTTTTTCTCAGTTTTTACAATACTTTTATGTTGGGAGTCCTCCACAAAAGAGTAGTAGTTATAGCCATTAAAGTAACTTTGCTCGTAAGAAGTGGTCTCCTGTGCCCATGTGTTGTAGAGTACTTCCCACTTTCTCTTCAGAACTCTATATCAGGCATATCCAATTCCTTCTCAATAGGCCGCCATTTGAAAATACTTCAACTTTTTCCCCCCAAACTTTTGACACCATTTAAAAACTGTGTGTGCTTCTATATTAAGTGTAAATCTCCACTCAGTGGGTCCATATCAATAAAATCAACCTGCTCCAATTTTATGTTCATTCCACTATTATTCTACACTCTTATATATAATTCAAACTTCTTCTTCAATGAATTATTAAACTTATTAAGCTTATTAGCAGTGTAACACACATCCTCATGGACTAAACTTTCTATTTCCTTCTAGGAGCATGAATAGCCTTAAGTCTGGCTATAGGTCTAGAGACCTGCACAGAAGCAATCCATTATCAAATTGAATTGATGAGTGGTGTGTGTGTGTGTGTGTGTGTGTGTGTGTGTGTGTGTGTATGTGTGTGTGTGTGTGTGTGTGTGTGTTTGTGTGTGTGTGTGTGTGTGTGTGTAACATCAGGCCCCAGAAGGTACT